>NC_059142.1:8311333-8612416 GCF_020740605.2 Lemur catta
GGCAGGCCAGTGGAGCGCTTGTAGGGGACACCAGCCCAATAGGGCTGCTAAAACCTCACTGAAAATAAAACAAGGTAGAGAATATTATACTTACCAGAGTGCTCTTAGGAAGAGACATGTGTGTGAGTTGGAAGGCATGATCGATGGGTTGCTTAGGGGGGAAACATCCAAGAAACTTATCCAAACAGCCACAACAAAAGCAACAATAATGATGATAATAATAATAGTAGTAGTCATGGCCTTCTAAGGAGATTGGGGGTGGTAAACTGCAAGGCTGTGGTTTTGCTGTGCAGACTGTTCAAGGCTCAGGCCAGAGCTGAATGTTCTGGATGAGAGAATGGGCTAGACCCCATGCCTGTGGCCTTCCCTCACTTACTACACCTGTATAATCAGTGGTGCTTATAAATAAATAGATCAACAAATACTCAAATTATATCAGCTGTAAGAGGCACCAACTTTTTAATCTTCCCAGGAAGCCTGGGTGCTTCACTCTGGCCTATCTGAACTCCCCAATTCTTTCATTTTACATGTTCATTCTTGGGGATTTTTCTACTAGGACCCCACCCCCTTCTCTCAAAAGGCAGCCCCATAGACTTTAGAGACCACAGGATTCATGCATTAAAAATAGAAACAGAAGCCAATTAAGCCCCTAAGATCTCAAAATATGAGTTATTTGCATCTCTGAAGAAACTTCTGACAAGCATGACAAGCAAACAGAGCTAATAAAAGTCTTCTTGCTTCACACAGAAAAGTCATCCCAGGCCACTCCCTAGTACTCACTCTCTCTCCTCACTGGTGCCTTTGACCCCTAGCACAGTGGTCCCCAACCTTTTTGGCACCAGGGACTATTTTCACAGAAGACAATTTTTCTATAGACTGGGGACTGGGGGAATGGTTTCGAGATGATTCTAGCACATTACATTTATTGTGTACTTTATTTCTATTATTGCTACATTGTAATATATAATGAAATAATCATAGGACTCACCGTAGCTTGGGGACCCCTGCCCTAGCACGCAGTTGGGAGTGAATACTTGCCTAATCTCTCTCCTTTGAAAGATTTGTCTCATCTCCTCTACCTATTCAAGCAAAAGGTCAGCTAACATTCTGGTACTACCCTGCCCCCACCAAAAGGACGTGCAACATAAATTACTAAATCTTCCAATTCACTGGAGGATTGAGGACTTGCCTCTAAGGCTTTAATGCTGGGCACAAACATCCTGTGTCATTTTCCCCTCTCTGCTGCTGTCCCTTCTGCTGGTTGAGTACGTCTGTGAGAGGTGACACCAGCCTTGGGCAACACCAGGGAACTTACCAACCTCCCTTGGCAATATTCACTTAAGTGCATGTTTGCATGAATTTCTCCAAGATAATTATTTTTTATGGAATATTAGCAGGTGTCACATTCTTCATTTGCCTAAAATTATCTAAAATGCCAGATGATTCCTCTGACCACTGTGTTCTGTTTAGGGATTTAATAGGGTTCTGGTTCAAGACGGTACTTCCATTTTCTCCCCAAGTTTACCCTGACACCATAAACATACCTTGTAACAGAAAAGGAGAAAAGAAATAGATACAATTAGTAACTCTTGAATTTGGAGGACTGTATGGAGGATACAGTGTAGATTTTATCTGATTGACAGAAAAAAAGTAGAAGAAACCACAGCTCAAGGTACCAGAGTTGAGTATCGGTTCTCTTAGAAGAGACCAAAGACTATCCAAGTTGAAGTCCTCGAATGCAAGAATGGACCTAGAAGTCACCTTTGAGGGGTTTTTTTTAATTGAAAAACTGCATTTTAAAGACCATATCAGTGCCCCTTAAAGAAAGTTGCAAACAGCTACCACTTTTATCTTCGGGCCAAAGCTTGAGAACTACTTTTCAGAGAAAGTGGTTGACCTGTTGCTGAAAACAACAAAAAAGTGATCAATTATTAATATTATTGTCTTGTAATGAACCACTCTAAAATGAAATAGTTAAAAAGAAAGATTTATTGTCCTCTCTCGCCTTTCTGTGAGTTGACTGGCTCAGCCTGATGGCTTTGTCTCTCGTGTAGGTGCAGGCAGGTGAGTACGGGGCTGGTGGGGTCATCTGAAGGTTCCTCGTTCACCTGCCTGGAGGCTGGGTGCAAGCCATCCAAGAAGCTCGGATGTCTGGGTCTGGACAGGCATCCGTCTCTCCACACAGCTTCTCCACGTGGCTGCTTGGGCTTCCTCACAGCATGACTGTCGCAGGGTAGGCGGAATGTTTACATGCTGCTGACTTTCTCCTGAGCAAGTGTTTGGAGATACAGGAAGTGAGGGCTGTCCCAGGCCCAGAACTGATATTCTCACTTCAGCTGTATTTCAAAGCAGTCATAAAGCCCCCACAGACTCAAGGAAAGGGGAATCAAACATCACCTTTTAATGGAAGTTTAATGGAAGAGTAAAGAGATGGTTTGTATAGTCTTTAATCTACCCTAGGGGAGGTGCTGGTGAGAGTGTTGGAGACTGTAAGAGAAACAGAGCAAAACTGAAGCCCAGAAGAGCTTCATTCCCAGAGGGCTTTGCACTGGCAATTATGGGTCACCCTCACCTGTTCCTTGTTCCCAGACCCCAAGCATTACAAGTGAGCCTACTTGTCATTATCTTTGCTGACCACGACCTCATATTTGGTCCTTATATTTAAGGAAAAGGCCTATTGTAAGAGAAACAAACACAACTGCTGAGCAAATGCACAATTATCTGCACATATCAAAGTAGCTCTTCCTTAAAAAAGAAATGAACAGAAGCATGAAAGAGAAAGAGAAGGCACAGAGTAAACAAAACAAATAAACCCAGAAAGGAATAAAAGAGAGAATCTTCAGGGAGAGATGAGAACTGCTTAAAATTATTCTGATTTCTGCCTACAGGCTTGAGAAGATACCGTTACCACAAATTAAGAGCAGTCAGTCTATTTTGAAAAAAGTATTCATCAGAGAATATGAAAGAATTTTTTGAAATTAAGCTATTACTGCAAAAATAAAAGTTTCACTGTATAGATCGAGTAATAAATTGGACAGAAATGAAAATCAATTTGTTGATCTGGAAAATAAGGTCAAGGAAATCTCTCAGAACTTGGAGCAAAAAGATAAGTGGAATGTAAAAGAGAAAAGTTAAGAGAAACACGTGACAAATCTAGAAGGCCTAACAGCAATCCAATAGTCTTTCTAGGAGAGAACAGAGGCAAACAAAGGTAAAAAAAAAATTATAGAAATTAAAGATAAAAATAGAATTCTTTGAGCTGATGCTAGACATGACTCTTAAAATTGAGCATTAATGAATATAGAGAAGAGTGAATGAGAAAATTATCCACATACAGACCCATCATGCTGGAGTTTCCTAACTTAAAGGATAAAGTGAGTGTATTTAAAGCTTCTGGAGAGAAAAAGAGGAGGTCACTCACAGGGAAAGATAGGCATACTGATATCCACCTTTGGTCAGCAACAGCACTGGGTGTTAGGTAGAGGAGCAATGAATACAAACTTCCAAGGGGAAACTATTTTGAATCTAGAATTCTATACCCAGCCAAGCTATCTCTAAAATGCAGGGACCAAAAAAAAAAAAAAAAAAAAATCTTTATGGACAAACAAGCATCCTCCAACAAGTGTGTCTCCTGTATTTCCTACATATGAATGGGCTGTTTAACCAAATCTTCCCACAAAATGAAGGAAAACTGCAGAAGGAAGGCTGGCATGAAACACACAGAGTTGAAGAAATTGAATGTAATTCGGAAGTAGAGGAAGCCAGAAAGACATTAAAAGAGAATACCTTGGGCTGGAGTGCTTGAAAATTGTAAAGAAAAGATTGATACCACTGATTTCCCAAACTTTTAAAAGTTTACAACAACAAAAATAAGGTTGAAGTATGAGCAGCGAAACTGAAAAAAAAAAAAAAAAACATACTTGCATCATGTACAAAAAAGTACTAATATTCTTAGCATATAAAATTCTTTTATATGACAGTATAAGAAATAGAAAAATGGGCAAAGATCATGAATGGGTAAGTCACAAAGGAAAGAAAGATGTGAAAATAGATAAAGACATTCCCTGGATTTCCCTTAAGGCTGGACCTCCTGAGAAATTCTGCCTGAGTGAAAGGAGTCCACTCTGCAGGGCACGTGTGGGTGTGTGGATCGGGCACACCACCCTGCCCTTGCAGAGGAGGCCCCGAGGCAGTGGCAGGGCTATGTGTAGAGGGCAGGGGACATTTTTCAACAGCTGCCACATGTGTGAAACTTTGGGGAAAGGAAAGATAGACTAGGGAGAAGTTTTAGGAAGTTTGATTCTGCTCAGAATGTGTGTGTGTTTGTATGTGTGTGTGTGTGTGTGTGTTTAATAATTGTCACACTTAGTCCTCACCTCCTGGTGACATCGTTGTCATGACCTCCTGAAATACAGTTTGCTTGGCAATCAGAGCTCAGTGGGTTCTGAACATTCATCAGCTTTGTTTTCCTATGGGTGCTTTCAGCCACACTCTGCTGAATCTTCTCATCCCCTTGACCACAGTTGGGCAAACTGCTTAACTTTCCAGTTGCTTTTGGTTTTAAAAGTGTGCTCTGGTTTAAGGCTTTAATCAAATATCCTATTTTAAATTCTTTATCTCCTCCATGATTAGCTTGACGACCTCATAGTTGTCCAGTAGGAGGGGAGCCTACTTTTTCATTCACTCCTCCCTTGCAGTTGGGATGGGGCCATGGTCACATGTTGGGTTCTCTACTTCTCGCCATGTTCCTAGGCTTCCTTCCTCTCTGAGGGCAGAGAGGAGGGAGAGGGACATGGGAGATGCCCTTCCTTAACTGTCAGCTTCCTGAAGAATCCTACTCTCATAGCATCCATTAATTCCATCTGCTTCTGCTGGTCTCCAGAAATGCAGTGGCACCTGTGGAGACACGTGCAAGGTTTCCCCGGGATAATGTGCAACTTCACTGTAGCCTCTTTTATCACCAGCATCCTTCTTGTCTTTCTTTGGACCTGCCGGTGGTCCACTCCTCAGCCCTGCTGCTGCAGGGTATCTCCTTGCATGCCTTACTGAGCCTGAGACACATCCTTAGATGTGTCTAACTCGTCTAACTTAGAGCACTGTGTGATGCTCTGGGGATGACCAGGTTCCTCTTCTCACTCGTGGAGGGCCTAGGGGACCTGGGACACAGGTCTTTCACCCTCTGTCAGGCATCTTCTCCCCACATGCTGCAGGCTTCTCCTCAAGTTTTCTGCCTTCAGAAATCTCCAGAGGAGGAGGTGTCTGTCATTATGCTCATATCACTCCCAAGGCTGTGGTCAGATCCTCCCAAGACGCATCACAGGGTGCCCTGCTCCGAGAGCATCTCTGGGGGGCCTGCAGGCTCTCACGCGTCCCGTGTCACCCTCTAGGAGGGATTTGATATCTCACCTAGTGGTGCTCTTGGGACCCTCTTCCCTGCTTCTCACTTGGGTTTTTTTGTTTTCTCGTGGGACAGGGGAATAAGCTCCCTGCCACCATGAGGAGGAGGAGTAAGGACGCCCCCCAGACACTGTACTTCAAACCTCTGAGGATCCTCCTGACCTGCCGCTCTCTGAATACGGAGCAGGCTCATGCCCATCTGCAGAGCACAGAGCTCCCAGCTTCCACCTTTGCCTGACAAATCTCCAAACCAAAGGACCTAACTCAGCTCCCAGGATGTGCCCCTCTAGGCAGTCCCACTTTGCAGCCACCTCCTGGCTTTGCCGGGGGTGGTGGTGGCAGGGGCTTCTAAGGCAGGCTGCGCTGTTGCCAAAGAGAAAAGCCATATCCGCATCTGAAATGTCAAAACACTTTCTTGACTACGGCCATTCATACATAAAAACTGGTTTCATTCAGATTTTTTTTTGCCTGTCTTTACATTTGAAAAGACAAGAGCATTAATTAACATATGACTTGATGTAAAAACATAAATAGACATCATGACAAAAGTCTAACCTTTAAAGGGTTCAAATTTAAAATTTCTGAGAAAGCAAGTGATTATTTTATTGATGTGGTTTCTCTACCAACTCTCAAAACCTGCAGGTGTTAAATTAGCTGCACAAGAATTTCTCTCTGCTTCCGAATCTGCAGTAGAAACATGCTAATGAGAATTAGAGGAAATTAATGAGAGAGGGTCTAGGAAGCCAGGAGAGAAGTTCATTGCAGCTTCCTGTGGGGTAAATTTTCAGAAAAGCTGCTTTAATTTACCATGACCCAGAAGCTTATAAGTTAAAAAATAAAAATAAAAATAAATAATTTAAAAACTGCAAATCTACATTCTTAACCATTTCCTTCTTCTAACATACAGGTCTAAAAAATGCTAAAGGTAACATCATTATCAAAGAAGCCATTGACCAAAAAACCTCAAAAAACAAAAACTGAGAGAAACCGTGAAGGACCCCCACACCTGTGTCCCCAAGACTGAGCAACAAAAAGAGGGATATTGATGCTGATGGTAATACAATTATATAAACTCTGACTTCAGCCTGAAAGGTGGGTATAATGCTAGGTCTATTTAAAAATTTTATTTATATAGGGTTAGGGGATGCACGCGCAGACTTGTTACATGGGTATATTGCACAGTGATGAAGTCTGGGCTTTTTGTGTGTAACCCTCACTCCATTAGTGAATGCAGTGAGGCTGAGACAGGAGAATCACGTGAGGCCGCTAGTTCAAGACCAGTCTGGGCAACATAGCGTGACTCTATCTCTACAAAAAATAATGCTAGGTCTTCAGCAAGCAAAAGGATCACAGTTTATCTGGTTCAAATGTCTCAATCTACAGATACAGACACTGAGGCACAGAGAGATTAAGATGGTGCCAAGACAACACCTGAGGTTTGTCACAGCGTTGGGACTTGAATTCATACCTAGATGCCAAATCTGCTAAGCCATGCTGATGGTGACACAGACATTGACAAGGATGTTAAATGTCAGCATTAATCCCGGGTCCAGGGATGTCAGTGACCAAGAGGGCTGTGACTGTGTTAAGGCTGACCTGAAGCCCAACTCGCATGCCTTTACTGGTAGTCCACTAAATTTGGTTTGAAGCATATTTATTGAACACCCACTCTGCTGGGCACTGTTTCTGACCTCATAGCATCCGTGGTTTAGCATGGAGGCAAATGACTGGTATGCAAGCCAATAAACACAAGCCAAGCTGATAAATCCTGCACCAAGTGCTATGGGAATAAAGACAAGGGCAGGGAGGCACTCTGGAAAGAGTAGAGTGGCTATTTTTTAAATAGAGATGAGTGCCCATCTGAACTGGCTCTTGGAAGATAAGGTATTCATGAAGAAAAAAATGGGAGGAGTGAGACAGTGTGAACACAACGAGGCTCCGAAAGTACACAGCAAGTCTGGGGAACGGCCCAGCTTACCAAAAAGGCTGGCAACATCAGCTGGGTTTCTATAACCTTCTGCACCATGGCTAAGATGTTATTCTTTCTCTCGCACGTGAGGGACAGACTCTAGAGGATGGTTAGAATGGGTGAGAGTGGATCAGATTTCTGTTGTAGAAAACGATTCTGTTGGTATTCCAAGGATGGATGGGAGGATAAAGAGTCTAAAAGCAGGAAGATCAACCCAACAGCAACTGAAGTAATATAAGAGAGAAATAAATGCTGCCAAAAGCCAGGCTGGTGGGGACAGAGAGGAGAGCCCGTTATAAGTGACACATCCCAGGCGGCATTGACGGGGCCCGTGCAGGTTGCATATGACAGCTGGGCAGCTAGGGGTTTGGTCAGGGCGTTGATGATGATGAAGCTAACACCAAGTGCCCCTTCCACTCCGCATGGCCGTCACTGGTGCTGGTCACTTCTTGAACATCAGACTTGCTTCTGCCTCTGCTTTCACGTCACGCTGGGTTACCACGTGGTGGATCCTCATCCTTCAGGTCTTGTTAAGGGTTGAATTGTGTCTCCCCTTCCAAAAATACGCTGGAGTCCAAACCCCCGAACCTTAGAATGTGACCTTATTTGGAGATAGGGTCTTCACAGAGGTAATAAGTTGAAACGAGGTCATGAAAGCGGGCCCCATTCCTATATAAAAAGGGGAGATTGGGAGATAGACACCTGTATCGGGAGATAGATACCCGTACAGGGAGAACCCCACGGGAAGATGAAGGCAGAGATCGGGGTGATGCTCCTTCAAGCCAAAGGAAGCCAAAGATCACCAGCAAACACACGGCAGCGGGGGGAGCGGCATAGGACAGCGTCTCCCTCACAGCCTCAGAAGGAACCCCCCTGATGACATCCTGATCTTGGATTTCCAGAATCGTGAGGAGCACGCTCCTGTGGTGTAAGCGGGCAGGGCATGGCACTTCACCACTGCAGCCCGAGCAAATGACACAGGTCTCATCTCCAACAACTCCTGCCAGAGGCCTCGGCTGACACACAGTCTAAAGTGGCGTCTCCCTGTCACACCACCTTGCCTCAGTGTCTTCCTATCTTTAATCTTCCCTTGAGCTATCTTGCTGATGTGTTTATTTAGCTGTTTTGTCTGTGCCCCCACCTCCTGCCCCATTCGAGCCCTGCCCTGCCACACTTAGAATGAACGCTCCAAGACACTGGGAGATCTTTCCTGGGTTTTGCTACATCCCCAGATTTTAGAACCATCTGGCAATTGTGGGCAATCTGTACATATTTTAACGAATGGATAAAAAAATAAGTGATTATCAGTCTTGACATGAAGACTAACTCTGATATCAATTCCAACTCAAGTGTTGTCATTTGTCCTTGTTGGCTAGGATTGAGTTGGTCCTCTAGGGAAGAATTGTGTGGAGGCTCCTTCACTCTAATGTCTGGGCTGGGATGGCTTGAAGAGGGTACCTATCCACCAGAACACCTGGATGAGCCTCTCCATGTGGCTTTCCTTCCACACTGCATGGCAGCCTCTGCACAGTTGGACTTGCGTGGTAGCCTGGGACTTCAAGTGGGAGAGTTCCAGAGGACAGCATTGCCTTTTATGACCCAGCATAAGAAGTCATATAATGTCACTTCCACCACACCGTTTTATAGCCATAAACCCATCCAGGTTCAAGGACTGGGGGACACAGACCCTACTTCTTGATGGCATGGTGGCAAGATCATATTGCAGAAAACGATCTGGGATGGGAGGTATTTTGTTGCAGCTATCTTTAGAAAGTAGAGCTGCTCCAGATTCTTATTCAAAACCTGATCCTCGAGTCTTGCTCAAGAGATTCTGATTCCAGGGTTTCAGTGCAAGATTACAAAACCTTTTGGGGGCCCTGGAAATACAATATTTTAAACAAGCATTTCAGGTGTTTCTGATGCTGAGATGCACAACCTCACTGTCCCAGAACTCTCCTCGAGGGCTTGTTTAATGTCTCTTGGCAGCTGCATTCTGCAATTTAAATGCACAAGCCAGTTTGCTGTAGCACTCACCCCAGGAAGAGAAAACATCGAGAAATAATAAGCCAAAATGCCAGGGCTCCTAAATCTATAAAAATGAGCTATTACTATATAACAATATACACAGATAAGAAATGATTATATTTACATATAAAATTTTAAAATAGTATTGGAGAAATATTACAGAATAAGAAATCCTAGACCAAATTTTATGCTCCTCCTAATGCAACAGTTCTCAATTTCTGCCTAATGAAATTGCTAGCATTCTCTTAGGTCTAAATTATGCATTTACTGTAAATCCCTTCCCAATGTCAGGTTTTCTTGGGGTACACTTGAGCTATCTGTAATCACTGAGTAAGCTTTAAAAATACCTCCAGTTGACATTTTTAAAGAGCTAGCAATCCCATCTCTCATTTTAGCTTTTGGGCTAACATTGGCTTTTCTTGCTCATTGTTTTCGGGTCTATATTCACCCTCTTTCTTTCAGATAACGTCAAGACACCACACACTGATATGATCTTATCCATTACAGGCACCAGGATTATCTTATTCTGGATTTGGGTTTTCTTTCAACATTTTTACAAAGCCATCCCAAATCACTTGCGGGCCTTTGTGAGAAATTACAATGGTTTGCATCACTTTAAAAAAAAATTTAAAAACCCTGTCATTTCCCTGAAAAGATTTCTTTCCAGAAATTGTCCTTGAATTGATTACATGCCCCCTCTACCATCAACTGCCATTCTCAGTCTTGTAAACATAATCTAAATATAGCAGAGGAGTCCTTAAGTGAAGACCTGGAGTGGTTTTCTCTCAGTTTGCTCGGGGCAGGGTGTTCCGGGCTGCACTCAGACAAGCAAAGAACCAGATTGTTAAGGGACTCAGAGTTAGGCCCAAGGAGCTCCGAGACAAGATCTAAGACCAGCACAGCAGGCGAGAGGCAGGAGCTGAGCTAACGGTTGCTAGGAGAGCCCAGGCAGAGACAGAAGAGAATGACAACAAAATAGGGTAGCCGGGAAAGGCACAAGTGGGTCTTCCATGATAAGGTTTTAAGCTCAAGGCCTGTCACTCTTAAGGAAATAGCTGGGAGGCCCCCGGGACGGTACAGAGTGACAAGCTTGCTGATGCTGGTGGTGCTTAGGGCGGTGTGGGTGGTGATGCTTGGGACCAGTTTCTAGAGGGCAACCTCGACCCAGGCCTCACTGGGCCACCCTGGGCTCCTCCACGCCTGCCGGCCAGACTCACGGTTAAGAGCTCCCTCTTCCTTCCCTTTGGCTGTCCCAGTGCAGGAAAGGGAAGAAGCCATGAGCTCACAAGGGAGGGATCCTCCCATGTTCTGGAAAGTAGAGCACGGAGCCGGAGAGCATTCCTGAATCATCTGCAGGATCTGCCCTTTATGAAGTTAATTAGGAAGTCAGTTGTTTGTGATAATGATGGTAATCATGACTACTTTAGGGATTACTTAGAGCTCTGCAAGGAATACTTTCTGCAAACCTGTGTTGCTTTCCTTTTTATTGTTTCAGCCCTTCTCCTCATTCCTCCCCCTCCTTGCCTAACAAAGTCACACCCACCTGCTAGCCACCTTCTCCTCTTCTTCCATTTCCTCCTTTCCTTCCCCATGCTTGTTTAGAATCCAGTCCCAGAAAGTTAGAGTCGGAAGCTGACTCAAGACCACCTTGTCTAACCTCGCCATTTTATACCCGTATAAACTGCATCCAGAGAGAGGATGTGACAAGCTACAGTCACACAGCCGGCTTGCGACAGATCTGAGACAAACACCCAGGACTCCTGGGGCCGCCTGGTATTCTATTTGTTGCTTCAAACAGCTGCATCTTCTGTGTTTTGTTTTTGTTTTGTTTTGTTTTTCTTTTTTCATTGCCTGCCTTCCTCCCTCCTCTTTCCGACTCCAGGAAAGATGAGTAGGCTCCTGAGAGCTCCCCAAACAAGAAAAGCTATGTGTTTGTGGTGTGAAGAACTTGCAAGTGGCGAGAACTGCAGCCAGAAGCAGCCATCTGAAGCCTCCATAGACTCTCTGCCCAAACTTGTCCCAACAGGGACCCACAGCCCTCCTCCCCTCCAGCACGGAGCACTGGAGGGGTCATTCTGACTTGAAAAGTGAAAATTGGTTGCTTGGTGGTGGCTCAGGCCAAGAGCCACTGAATCCCAGCTGTCAGTTACTGACATTACTGCAAATAGCAACTTTGCTGCTGCAAATGAAGCTGCAAATGAAATGCTGGTTTCCAGTGGAGCCGCTCCAGCTGTGTGTGAATTGTCTGCAGGCGCAATGGTGGCCCTTTCCTAATCATTTATTTTTCTTGGCTTTGCATAGGTCATGGTTAATGTGGAGGAGCTTCAGGGAACTCACCCCTACAGACCAAAATCAGTTCCAGCTTCCGCTGTTTCTTCTCTGTGTGGGGCACCATGTTATGATGATAGAATCCTAAAATGCTGGAACTGCAAGGAACCCCAGGGATCACCTGGTGCCCTGTTTCTTTATATCACAGATGATGAAACCGAGACCCAGATAAATTAGAGTCACCCACAGTTAGGGACAAAGTTAGGAAGCAACCTAACTCGGGAAGCAGGGGGAGGGTGGGAAGGAGGAGGTGGTATTTGTTGAGTTCCTACTGTGTGCCAGGTTTAAAACTTGCAATCCCTTTTAGTTTTCAAGTGACGGCTTTTAAAAGCAGGGACTCTAGGGCTGCACATGGTTGAAGCGTTTGACCAACGTCCCACGGTGCCAAGTGGAGGAGCCAGTGGGGAAGAGGCTCCAGCCAGCTCTTTTTGTTCCACAGCCTGGAGAAATCTTGAAAGTGCACTCTGGGAAGTCTGAAAACACTCAGAAATGAAAGAGAAAGTAAAACCTTCCTTGTGGGACATGAGCTTCTCTCCCCTTGCCCTGTCCAGCAACTACTTTTGTTATCTTGCTCTGAATTGTCCTACACAACCTGCTAGGGTGTGTTTTCTGCACACATTGCGTGGAATGCCGCCGGACAGAGCTTCCTGCGATCCCTTGTGTCTGTGCCCACTATCTCAGCAGTGCAATTCAACTCAGGATTAGCATTGCAGATGCCTGTTTGTTTCTTCACCAGGAAGCTGTGCTGCTAAAGGAGGTGAGAAATTCACTGGGGCTTACCAAATAGTAAATGAGCCAGGAACTGTCTTTATGGGCTGGGTCTACTCCAGAGCCCTTTCCAAAGACAGGAGAATTGTTACAACAGACGTATTTTCATCTCTGCCACCACTTCCTTGGCAAATGGGATTCTCAGGTCATAGCAGCAATCCGATCTTTTAGGCCCCTCGACTCTTTGTGTTTATGGTTCAGCATTAATTTTTGTTTATTTATTCTAGTCATTATTACTCTTCAGCTTTCTGTGTCTCTACATGTGTATTGTATAGTTTATCAGAATCAACCAGTAATATTTGCTTATGTGATTATTTTGATGACTTCTATCTTCCCCATCAAAATAGAAGCTGGGATAATGCCAAATTTTTTCACATTATACTCCAACCCCCTAATACAATGCCTGATTACATAATACATGCTCAGTAAATACAGAATGAATGAATGAAATAATGATTTACTTTTTTTACCTGTCAAAATGGGAAGATCAGAAAACTTTAAATTTTCCAATTGCTATAGAATGATGAATACGATGTTTAGAACAAAGTGCTCTTATTTGGTGTTTAATTCCACGCTCTTCTTTTTTTTTTTTTTTTTTGAGACAGAGTCTCACTCTGTTGCCCGGGCTAGAGTGCCGTGGTGTCAGCCTAGCTCACAGCAACCTCAAACTCCTGGGCTCAAGTGATCCTCCTGCCTCAGCCTCCCGAGTAGCTGGGACTACAGGCATGCACCACCATGCCCAGCTAATTCTTTCTATATATGTTTTTAGCTGTCTGTATAGTTTCTTTTCCATTTTTAGTAGAGACGGGGTCTCACTCTTGCTCAGACTGGTCTCAAACTCCTGAGCTCAAACAATCCGTCCACCTCGGCCTCCCAGAGTGCTAGGATTAAAGGCGGGAGCCACTGCGCCGGCCCACACTCTTCTTTTTAAAAGGTATATACCAGGCATGAGGGCTTAGTGGTGGGGGCCCTGGGTTCCAGATTCAGTGCTGCTACTCTGGGTGCCCTACGACAAGCTGCTCTACCTCTCAGGCTCTCAGTTTCCCCACTTGTCAATGGAGGGTGTTGGAGTCACTGAGCTCCTGATTCCTTTCTAGTCGCATACTCTTTGAATTTCATGAAAATCTATAAGCTGTATCAGATCAAGAGAGAATATCTATACAATATGAGTTCCTCAGACGTAATGCACTTTTGTTTTTGTGAAGAAGGACTTGGGGCCTTGCTTATGTCTGAACTTCTTGCTAGTGACTTCTTGTTATTGAGTGTGCTCCTCCCTTTAATCCTCATCCTTCGCCGTGGTGGCAGGAAGCACGGATTCCCCCATCATGTGTGCCATTCACAGCTGGTCCTGGCTCACCCACCTCTGAGCTGCTCCGGGTATTTCTGGGGAGCCCCACGGAGTCAGGGCTGTTGTAACCAGCATGCCCTCGGACTCCCTTTCTCTGCACAGAAAGCCTGAGGGAGTGAGAACGGGGATTGTGCAACAGTTAGGACATTGCTTCTCCAGGTGTCTTCCAGGCAGTTTGACCAGTAAGACGCTCCATCAAAACGCCTGTCTCAGTGAAGTCTGGGAAACGCTGCCTAGTAAAGCCAGCCACTTCCTAGACGCTCAGATCCACTCACCATATTTGAGTATCTTGAGTATTGACACAATAAATAAACCTTTGACTTTGTTTCCTAAGTATATTTGACCACAGACGCCTGTTTTCCCCTCATCATTCTTATTCACAGCTCACAAAATTTTTCCCTGTCACACATTTGTAGGAAACACTGAGATCCTGTAGGAAGGGAAATGGCCAATGCTAGCCCAGGGCAGATTTGCAAAGAAAATTAAGTGTGCTTAAAATGCGCTCCTATTGTACTTTCTGTACTCCTCTCAGCTCCCAGAGCCCAGAGCTTTCCTTTCAGCTCCCTTTGAGCATCAGACCCTTGGATTCTGCTCCTCACTGGCTCTTTTTTCATTGGAATGAGAGTTGGATTAGGAGCTGTACTGTTAATTTATGCAGATAAATTTACATAAATTAGCATAATGTTCTGAGTTAACATAATGCTGATAAGTGAACAACACAGATCTGTGCGAGGGATTTTTGTTATCACCCAGGTGAACAGAATGCCACATCAAGGGAAATTTAAGTCCCTATTTGTGAAGAATACTGCGGAAGAAGAGAAAGAGAATACTAAACCAAAGACAAATAAGAACATATCTGAAAATGGTTTATTTTAGAATCAAGGATTAATTATTAGGAAATAATTTGGCATTTTCAATAGAGTACAAGAAGTCTTTATTTCTCTGACACATAATAAAAATTATTCTTAAGGAAAGACTAGTAAATAGTGAAATGAAAAGACAACAGGGTAGGATAAAAAAGGAGAGGGAAGAATATGGCAATGAAACTAATCTCTTAATGGCAGATGAAAAAAAATAGAAGTGAACCTACACAAAAAATCATATAAGTGTCAAAGAGAACAAATGGTAGTTTTACAAAAATATAGAGGCAAATGGAGTAAAATTACAATTAGAGAAATAATAAATAGTGAGAACAGAGAATGTGAAATCAACAAACAGGTAATTATTATTCTTGAAGTAGAAAATAGAACAATTTAACTAGAAGCAATAATCAATGATATGTTAGAAGAAAATCTTCCTGAGGTGAAGACGTGTATGTAGTGAAAGATTCAATGCACAGTAAAAAATGTATATGCCTTACTTTTAAGAACCTAGAAAAAATAGTAAAATAACAACATATAGTCCTGCTTCTTAGATATAACCACTGTCAACATTTTGGTGTATTGTTTTAGCCTTTGCTCTTTTCATATTTTATAATATATGGCTATACTATTATTTAGAAAAGAATTTTTGAAAACTCTATTATGTGAAAAAGGGTAAAAATAAAGGATTTTATTTATGCCTGGGCCATTAAAAAGGGATTGATGTTTTTCAGGGACCAGCATGGTGGTGATGGTGGTAGTGGGTATTAGGGTGAGAGATGCTTGGAAGACAAGGGTCTCAGGGCTAGGAACCTTGGTCAACTACCCCTCCTCACTTTAGATATTTCCCTCCTTCCTTCCAACTTCCTTTGAAGTTTGGGAGTTTGTTTTAGAAAGTACTGATCCACAACCATTGCTCGGTTTTGATTATAAAAATAAAAAAGAAAACACAAGGTAGTGGGTTACTTGCCCAGTTGTGGGATTAAATTATTTACAGGCGGCTGTTGAAATGTCAGTATCCAGATTGCATGTTTCCTTGGTTATCTTCAGGACAATCACTGATAACTCCATGTGTGGAGTGGTTCAGAAACCTACCTGTCTTAGGGTAGGAGGGAGGAAAGAATAAACCCCAGACTGCTTTCTATTCCACTAGCTTGTGTCTCCATGGTGCCATTGGATGCACTTCTAACCGTTCCCTCCAGTGTTTTATCACCATAATTAACATTGCTGTGTGGAAATAACAAGGCTGTAGGAAACCAAGGGAGAGAGGACTTAGGTACTAATGAGCATATCAATTACAATAATGATAAATTGGCTGTCATTCCAACCATTGATCTTTACATCACTCAGCTGTTAATTGCAAAGGAGAAGAAGGAAGGAAAAATCTCCTATAATCCCACCACCTGTTTAATTACCACTAACTTTCAGGTGTATGCCTTTTGAGGCTTTACGCTGTGCATATTTTATACATGATTTTGATCATAAGCTACAGTTTAAATTGTATATACTTATTATTTAACATTCCACCTCTTTTTCTGATTTGAAAAGGAATAGGATATTCATTGTAGACAAATTTGAAAAGTAAAAAAGCACAAAAGTAAGAAAAAATTAAAACTATCCTAATTCTCCACATTTGGACATAGTTTTAAAAATCTGTATTGCCTTTCCTGATTGTAGCAGTTTTTGAAACATATTGTAAACATTCAAACAATACAAAAATACATAAAGTAGAATGTGAAATCCCTTGTTATCACATGATCCCCAAAATAAGGGTTTTCTGTATATTCTGTATATTCATCCAGAATTTTTTAAGCGTAGATGTATGTATGTATGTATGTGTTTGTTTATTTCTTTTTACAAAATTGGATTATGGTATAGACAGTATCCTCTTCTCCCATCTTCTTTTTGCATTGAACAACTTGATTTGTCAGTATTATTATTTATTTTAAAATTTTCCAATTGATTCATGTGTAGGTTCCTTTCCATTTTTACCTTACAAACAAACCTGCAAAGAATATCTTTTTACCTGTGTCTCTTCACAGTTGCATAAAACTATCTCTGTAGGAACCACAGGGTCAATAGGCTCACCATTTTTAAATGCTGGCAAAATTTACATTTTAAATCTTAAATTTTATTGCCTTCTAAAGGGGATGGTCCAGTCCTCCTCTCACCAACAGTGTATGAAATTGCCTGTTTGCAATATTAGATATTTTCAATGTGTTTTTTGAGATTTAAAAATCTTCATTTGAACTAATTGCCATATTCATCATTATTGGTCACTATTATACAATGAAACCCTTTCTTCTTGACTTCTGTGGTATCATTCTCTTCTAATTTTTTTCCTTCACCTTTGATCATTTCTTTTCTTTTTCTCTTTTCATAGCTTTATTGAGGTATAATTTGATACACAAATAACTGCATATATTGAATATAGTATAAAATTGAACGAGTTTGGGCATTTGCATACACCCATGATGTCATCACTACAGTTGAGGAAATGAACACATTCATCACCTCCCAAAGTTTCCTTGCACCCCTTTACTTTTGTATGTGTATGTGTGGTAAGAACACCTCACATGAGATCTACCCTCTTAACAAATTTTTTAGTGCACATTATTAATACCACATTATCTGCTGGCACTATGCTGTACATCAGATCTCTAGAACTTATTCACCTTGCATAACTGTAGCCTTGTACTTGTTGAACTACAACACCCCATTCCTCCCTCCTCCAGTCTTCTGGCAACCACCATCCTCTTTTCTACTTCTATAGGTTTGACTATTTTAGATACCTCATGAAAAAAAGAATCTCATATTTGTCCTTGTGTAACTGACATTTTACTTAGTGTGATGTCTTCCAGGTCCCTCCATGTTGTCACAAATAGCAGGATTTCCTTCTTTTTTAAAGGCTAAATAATATTCTATTGCACATATTTACCACATTTTCTTTATCTATTCATCTGCCCATGGCCACTTTGGTTGTTTCCAAATCTTGGCTCTTGTGAATGATGCTGCAATGAACATGAGGGTATAGACATTTCTTTGAGATCTGGATTTCAGTTTGGGGGGGTAAATACCCAGAAGTGGGATTGTTGTTTCAAAAATCTAAAAATGGAAGAATCTCATTATTATTTTAATTTTCATTGATTTCATGAACAAGAAGTCTATGTATCTTTTATGTTTATTGTCATTTTCACTTATTCTGTGAATCACTGTTGATACCCTCCTCCCATTTTCTTTTGGACTGTTTCTTATTTATTTATTTTTACTTACTCATAGGAGCATTTTATGCATCGTAGATATCAATTTCAATATAAGTTTCAAATAAACAGAAAATTTCCACTCAAGTTCCTTGACAATGAAAACATCAGCATATTGCTTTAGGAAGCATTTTGTTTTGGTAGCAAAAAGACAGATATTTTTTATTTAGCAGGTCTCCCGGTGCAGTGTGCCAAATATGTAAATAATTTAACCGTTGCTAACAAACGGCATAACAAAACAATACCAGATACCTTTTTAAATGATAAACAAACTTGACAAGAATTATGAGGTTGACAAATATGGCACAAGAAAACATATTTCCTGGAAAAATACCTTTTCAAGAATGAACATACTTTCCTGGAGAAATCTTTGCAGAGCCGATTTCCCTACAGCTACAGGACCCACCTGAATGTAGATGAACAACTGCATCTGTAATTTCGGAATCATAGCAGGTAAGAAGATACTTTCAAATTCCTTTTAAATTGTAACAAACAAAGACATAAAATGTAACCAAAATGTTTGTACCTTCATAATATCCTGAAATAAAAATTAAAAAAAAAAAACTTGGAAAGAAAAAATTGTAACAAGATTAGTGATGGGAGGGGAAGAGAAGGCCCCCACGCTGCCTTCCCCCAGTTTCGAAGCAAGAATGTGAGCAAGAATGTCAGTTTTTTGTTAGGTGCAGATTTTGAGTTTCTAATTTAGAGCAAAGGTATCGGAAAAAAACTGAATGTATATCTACCTATTTTCCAATGGACAAACCCACATGTGACATCTCACGGGTAGTTTGTTAAGATTGTTGTCAACTCTATGTCAGCAGCCCTAAGGCACAGGAAACTTCCCTCCAGCTCTGGCAGCAGGTTTGACTGCCAAACTTGGAGAGCCGCAAGGTCTTGCCGTCTTCACAGGCATTTCAGTGAGAGACTTAGATTATTCATCCAGGGCTGCTGCGCTGAAGCCATTTAAAGGGACAAAGACAATGAAGCTTGCATGTGTGTCTGTGTGTGGACTTTTCATTACAATCTAATACATATTCATAAAAGCACACAAATATACAAATCAATTAATTTTCGCAAACTGCATATAACCATTTAGCCAGCACTCAGCTCAAGAAACAGAACATTACCTGCACCCCAGAAATCTACCTTGTACCCTACTTTCCTGACTTTTAACACCATAGATGAGTTTTGTCTGTTTTTGATCTTCATGTTAGTAAAAGCATATATCATGTATTCTTTTTTATGGCTTGACTTCTTTCACTCAAAGTTTAGTTTGTGAGATTCATCTATACTGTTGTATGTAGTTGCAGTTTGTTCATTCTCATTGCTTATAGTGTCCCATTGTGTGAATGTACAACAATTTATTTATCCATTCTACTGTTGTTAGCCATTTTATGAGTTTCCAGTTGTGAACTATTATGAATAGTGCTGCTATGAATATTCTAATACCTGTCTTTTGATGAAATATTTATATCTAGGAGTGGAATCACTGGATCATAGGATATGCACATATTTCCCTATGATAAATAAAGCCAAAGAATGTTCCAAAGTGATTATACAATTTTACACATCCACCAGCAGCGTATGAGAATTCTAGTTGCTCCATATCCAAAAATATCCTGTAATTTTTTGTCTTTTTTATGTTAGTAATTCTGGTGGGTATAGAGCAGTATGACTTCAATTTGCATTTCCCTGATAATTAATGAAATTGAGAAACTGAAATTTTTTTGGCTATTGGGATATCCTTTTTATGAACTGTTGGTTCAAATATTTTGTCCTAGAAGTGATGTTTTAAGCACAAGTTTTTCTACATAGTTCTTTGCCCTTTACAAAGAGCTTGCATTGGTTTGCATTGGTTTCCTAAACCAACCTCATAATAATCAAGCCATATGGGAGGAGGTTAAGATACCCGCTTTACAGATGAGGAAAATGAAGAACAACAAATGTAGATAACTTTTCCAGGTCTTTATTTCTGGTAAGTGAACCCAGGTCTTCTGACCTTCTGACCTTAGTTGACTCTTTTGTTCTACCATATTGCTTGTCATGGCCGCTAACTATTAATATGGCCAGAGTGTGTGCTAGATCCAGAGGATCCAATGATAAATAATATAATCTGTGCCCCAAGGAAATTTTGCAAATACCTACCATTAGTAAATGTTGACTAAATCGTGATTATAGCCTGTGATAAAATGGGTACAGTACCTCATGCACTAATTTGTCATACCTGGAGAGACCATCTTGAAAAAATTAGGAGATGGCTAAACACCAAAGTATTGGGGCTGTAACATCTCTGTCCCTGCTGCTTAGATTCCAATTCCAGCTATCCCACAAAGTAGTATGTGTCTTTGGGCTAGTTGTCTGAATGTTCTGAGCTTTCTTTCTTTCTTTCTCTCTCTCTCTCTCTCTCTCCCTCTCTCTCTTTATTTATTTATTTATTGTAAATGGGTAAAATTTGAGTTCTTACTCCACAGGGTATCAGAATGATTTAATGAATTAATACATGAAAATGCTCAATAGAGTGTCTGGTGTATGGTGAGCACTTCATGGTATATATATGTCAATAAATATTAACTATAAAAATTTTATTTATGCCTTGGACTCTACCAGCAAAGTGACCATGTAATTCTTGGATGAAACTCTCAGAGTATTGGGATCATTCATTAATCTTTCCCCTATTTCTTTATCCTCTTCTTTCTGCTATTTCTTCCCATCACTTCTGCATCTCTCCCCTTCATATCAACTTTTAATTTTGTTTCTCATCCTCTGACAGATGAGGTGGTAGGCACATTCCTGGGGATGTGGCACTGTCCCTTAGCTTTTCCAAAGCCTGCATTACCATTGGCCTAATGGCCATGATTTAAAGTGGTCAAGGGACAAGGCCTTGCCGTATTGAACCACCCTGTGAAAAAACTTACAGCCCTCTTATTTTTGCTCCCACCCCCTGAAGATAGCAAGGAGAACGACTCAGTGGAGTGTGGGCCTTTTCCAATGCATCTCTCACATGTGCTGATTCCACTTATTTTTTCCTAACAATGAGACAACAGGTCCAACTGCAGCGCCTGCACAACGAAGCAAATCTCTCAGTGATGTCTAATAACATGGTCTTGTGGATGTGTAATTATCATGTTTCATATGTAATACTGGTTTTTATTTAAAGTGGTAAGAGATTCATTTCTTTATTTAAGCCAAATATGTGAGCTGATTTAAGTAAAACATGAAACATATTACAATATGACCAAAAATTATACGGGTGTGAAAAACATCCCTTTAACCAGAAGTGTGTCTTTGCTGGTGACATGTCAGCCTCCATGACCACCCAATGGAGAAAGTCTTCCCCTGCAGAAGTTTCATGCCTTAGGAGAAACAAGGACTTGGGTTTAAGAATTAAATAGACTTGGATTCGAATGGTTCTCTACTTGAACAAATTTTTAACCTCTTCAACTTCTACTTTATCATTTGCCAATCGAGGATAATTCTACCTCTCTGATTAAATTAGATAATGCGTGTAAAGCATGTGATTTACAGTCTGACTCCCAGTAGGTGTCAGTAATGCAGTCATCCTATTACAATACCATTCCATGAGAGTGACCAGCTTTCCTGCCTACTGTTTCCTATTCTTCAAATCCTAATTTTGGTTTTCAAAGGTCTCATCTCTGGGTTCTAGCACAGCCAAAGGCACCTAAACACAACACTCAGCTGAGGTTGGAGGATGCTACTATTGGACTTGGTGATTAATTGTTCAGGAGATCGCAACAGGGTTGTGGTCGGAATTCCCAGTGGGAGCACTTTAAAGCATGCTTATTAGTTTATTCCAGACAAGTCTTTAAAATTGTGGGAAGAGACACAACATGAAACTCTGTCCAGGTAAGCTTCTGTTTTGTTTTGTTTTTTATTTTATTTATTTATTTAAAGTTCAGAATATTATGGGAATACAAATATTTTGGTTACATATAATGCCTTTGCCTCTCCCAAGCCAGAGCTACAAGCTTGCCCTTCCCCCATACAGTGCGCTCCACAACCATTAGTTGTGAGTGTACCCATCCTTCACCACCCGCCTCCCACCTGACTGGCACCCAGTGACTATTACTTCCATGTGAGCACCTTAGTGTTGATCAGTTAGTACCAACATGATGGCGAGTACATGTGGTGCTTGTTTTTCCATCCTTGTGATACCTCACTTCGAAGGATGGGCTCCAGCTGTATTCAGGATAATATAAGAGGTGCTAGTTTACTATTTTTATAGTTAAGTAGGCTTCTGTTTTGTATTATTTTTCTTCTTCTTCTCTTGGAACAAGGAGGTTTTGAGGTGGTAGTGGAACTTAAGTCTATGGGATGAAAATAGGAGATCTGGTCTACTTTGAGATGGTCCCTTTATTCTGAACTTTCTGGTTGAACTTAATCTCTAGTCTGTGTGGAGCCATAGCCTCCCACTGTACCTCTATTATAGTAATCCTCACTGTGTTGCTGAGTGTGGAGGAGGGTGGTCCCTATTCCCCCTCTGTTCATGTTCCCATAGAAGAGGGAATTCTCACTCCATTACACAGCAGAAAACATAGGAGGAACACATATAGTTTTTCTCCACCTATAGTTTTTCTCCACTCAGTCTTCAGCACAGGAGGAGATTGATGTGTGTGGAAGAAGAAAACAGACATGCTTAGATCACCCCCTTCCTTTTTATTTCAGGAGCCTGCCTGCCGGAAGCACACATTCTCTACCTCTCCATGCCTTAAACTTAGGAGACAGTCCTCTATCCGGGTGGCCTCTGAAAATCTGTGACTGTGGCTGAGTGTACTTGTGTCTAATTAGGAGTAGAAATATTAGGAAGATCATTGAAGACACAAATAGCAGCATTTCCCTCCAGTCTAAGCAACTGGACTTGGGGTTACCCTTTATCTTAAGGGAGAGCTGTCAAAGCAGAAACAGAACAACAGAGCCCAATTTTTTACCTTTGGATTTCTAAAGCCAACATCCAGGATAGAACACCAATATATTTGAAAGAATATGCAAAACAGTTTCACACTCTCAGATTAGATAAAGGTGCCATGGGCTGGATGAGGGACCAAACAGATATCAACCGAGCCACTAATAAGGGACCATCCCCCCTATGCCCAAGTGAGCTCACCTATCCCCAGTAATAGAGTGGCATGCCAGAGTTGCATAACCTGAAGATCTTCCCCTCCCATCCAGGTGAGAACTGCATATCCTGTATACCAAGGAAAAGAAGGAATTTCCATCCCTTTGCCATCCAGTGAGTAACTTTCACAGATAGCTGCCAGAACATTATCTATTGATCAGGAGTGACGTCTACCTACACCGTGACACTCTGTACAGCCCTCATCCACCTTGTCATGTGGACAAACCTCCTAGAATGATCCAGAACTCCTGGAAGCTCTTTGGGATGGGGATGATGGTGGTTTATACAAACAAAGGGATAATGGTCATTTAGAGGCAAAACTCTATATTCACAGTTAAAGTGGGGCTGAATTGGGCCAACCTAAGATTCCCCCCAACTCATCCAAGGAATAAAATGTTTACCACACCTTGTTAAGCATCTCTTGATCATCTAAGACATGGGAATTGTGCACATAGAAAGCTCCCATTAAAATACATCTTTTTTGGACTTAATAGAGTTAGTTTGAAATTTAATGATGCTCTGCCTATCTGGTCAATGGGCCACAACTTAGTACTGATCATGTTTCTGACACTTAGTTCCTAAGTCAACTCTGGCCAAAGCTACATGGAACAGATATTTCTGTATCTTTGATTTTGGATACTGAGTTTTCAACATTATGAAAAACCTAATTACTTTTTTAAAAGCAGAAACAAAACTAGGAAGTCCTCCCCAAACACAGCTGATATGTTGATAGTTAGTGACATGTACTTTCAACTCCCAGATTAGGGCATATTTGGAGAGGTTGAAAGTCACAGACAGGTCAACGTAGCCCAGTTAGGTAAGTTACTAAGAACTCTGACTTTGATTTGACGGATATAGGCTGTGCTGCTTAACTGCCTATAAGACCTTGAATAAGATATTAACTTCTCTGTCCCTCAGTGGGGATGATAAAGTTTCTATAACCTAGAGTTGTTCTGAAATTCAATGAGATAATGTCTGTTAAAGGGCTTAGAAAAGACTCCGGCACAGAAAAAGTAATCAATATATGTTAGTTACTATTTTGGATAAGTAACCCCCGATATCACTAATTCAATTGAAGCCGTGATGGTTTTTTTGCTAGAAAGCTGGGAGAATTATTAGCGATTAAATCACATGGCTTCCTTTCAGAGGCTAGGAAAAAAGAGGGTGTGGTGAGCCCTTGGAAGACTACCCTGTGCATCAGAACCTCAGACTGCAAGTCCAGGCTCCTCCCTCGAGGAGCACAGTCGGTCCGCACCATGCCTGAGAGGCTCTAGCCGGGAGCAGCGGCTGCTGCCCCAGAACCACCGCCATCTTGGGAAGCCCACCAGGAGAGGCGACATAGTCCATTGAGCACCCTGGCTGGTGACTGGAAAGAGATCGGTGACCTGTGGCCGAGAGGGAGCTTCTGGCAGGCAGCAGACTGCAGAAATAGCTTGAGTCATTTCAGGCTCATTAACACCATCTGCTGTGGCCATCTAGGTTTGATCAGCTGGAGAGGACTCCTAGGTTATTGACACCATGGGGACCTTTTAGGAAGTTATTTTCCTGCTGTTCAGTGATCACTGCTCTGTTGGAAGGACCTCCATGAAGTGATCCCATTATCTTCCTCGGTTAGGAGCAGGTAGTCCTTTATGTGTTATAATTTGGGGCATTCCACAAGGACTCCCTACCCCCAAAGCCCTTACTTTCCCCCCATTTCTTGTTTACAGCCGCTGTATCTGCTCCTACCTGCCCTGTATTTCCAACAATTCTGTCATCACTTTAAGTGAAAGGATAAAAATTGGGACATAGTTC
This sequence comes from Lemur catta, assembly GCF_020740605.2. Taxonomy (NCBI): domain Eukaryota; kingdom Metazoa; phylum Chordata; class Mammalia; order Primates; family Lemuridae; genus Lemur; species Lemur catta. The sequence goes on from NC_059142.1 coordinate 8,336,217, forward strand.
TCAGAGGTCACAGTCAACTACATTTCCATTCTATTTCCTTACCTAGGAGTAAAGAAATGCCTCTCATCTTCTTTCTTTATGCATACTTTCTCTCTCTTAAGCTTTTGCTCATTTATTTATTCAAAAAATATCACCTAGGTGCCCACTATGGTTGGAATGTTTGTCCCCTCTGAAACTCATGTTAAAACCTAGTCCCCAATGTAATGGTATTAAGTAGGACCTTTAGGATGTCACTGAGTCATGACGACTCTGCATGAATGAATGAATTAATCTACTCATGGATTAATGGGTTAGTGGGTTATCATGAAGTAGGTTAGTTGTCATGAGAGTGGGTCTATTATAAAAGCCAGTTTGGCTCTCGATATGTCTCCCTTGCCCTGTGACACCTCCCAGCATGTCATGACACAGCAAGAAGGTCCTCACCAGAAGCCATGCAGATGTAGTCCATTGCCTTGGGACTTTCCAGCCTCCAGAACTGTAAGAAATAAATTTCTCTTTTTTTAAATACATTACTCAGTATTCTGTCATAGCAGCAGAAAATAGATAAGACAGTGACTGCTACATGCTAGGCTCTGAGCTAGGTGCTGAAGATGTAGTCATGAACAAGACAGACAAGGACCCTGCCGTCAGACTTTGAGAGAGGCAGCATGAGACAGTGGACACAAGCTGGGTCTATAGGGCAAAAATGCCTAGATTCAACTCTTGGCAGCTTCATTTGCTAGTTGACTGGCCTTGGTTAAGTTATGTAACCATTGCAGAATGGTCCTGATTTGTGAAATGGGGATTATAATAGCACCCCTCTTATGAAGCATTTGAGCGAACGCTTAAAAACTGGTATCGAGGCAGCCACATGAAGAACTTGAAGAAGATCGTTTTAATCAGAGGGAATAGCAAGTACACATGTCACGTGATGAAGGCAAGCTTAAAGGCCTCTAGTTACTGCAAGAAGCCTTTGTGTCTGCATAGACTGAAAAAGGGCAGAAGCGGTAAGGGGTAGGATTGGACCAGTGGGCAGATGCCAGATCATGGTGACCTACAGACCACATTGAGAACTTTGGAGTTTATTCTATTCGGTTAGGTTTTAACCTCTGCCTGCAGTGATTTATCCCATCTGGCCCCTCACCTTTCACTTACTGAAATCCTAGTTGTATTTCAAACTCACTTCCGATATCTTTTACTTTATGAAGTTTTTATTTCCCTACCCATCAGCAAAGTTAGTTCCTGCCTCCTTGATGCTCCAATGATCACATTAGTTGTATCCTTGTTTGTTTCCTTTATTCCTTGTGAGTGTGAGCCAGGGATTGAGCCCCACTCATTTTGGAATCACCTAGCAAAGTGTGTGGCCCAAAGGCACAATAAATATTCTTCGAGTGATTGTCAGATAAATAAATGCAGGAAGGTATGAATGAATGAGTGAATGACGCGGCTCAGCTTGGGTCCTTTAGTTAGATTTGCTAATTGAAAATCTGGACCCAGAAGGAATAGTATACAGCCCAGGTAGATTTCACTTGGAGGAAAAAGAGACACTGAAAGCACAGGGAAAATGGGAGGACGTAAGAGGGAGAGGATTGGATAGAACTCTACGTTCTTTGACAGAGGCCACACTTCTTCTCCTCAGTTCAAGCCCTAGCTGTTATGCGAGCTTGGGAAAATTACTCAACAAGAATTACTCAACAAAAATCACAGTGTTCCACTTATTCAGAAGTTAGACTTCCAACAACCTCAATCTCTTTAACTTGGACACAGCACAAAACAAACAAAAACTCAAAAACCAAAAAAAAAAAAAAAAAAAAGATGTCAGAGGAAAACAGCCTAAAGCAAAAGAAGTGATTACAAAACCTATAGACCTCACAGCAAGATGGCCTTCAAGTAATAGCCCATTTATTTCCTTTTCTTTCCCCCTTCCTTCCCTTTCTCTCATCCTTCTTCCCCAAATATTTACTGAGCACCTGCTGTGTGTCAAACTTAGAGCCATGCTGGGCAGAAAGGGGGAAAGACAATGGGCACATCCCATTTCTCAAGGAATGAACTTTCTCCTTGGTTCCTGCCTTCCTGCCTTCCTGACCTACCTCCATACCTTGCATTCCTCACTTCCTTTTTGTATAGAATAAATTAATGGATTCTGAAATCAAAGTTTCAGCATTCAAATCCTGTCTCTCCCAATTATTAATTTCTCTCTTCCTCAGATTGTGAAAGCTCTAAGTCAGAATCTGGTGCAGGTATAAGAAGTAATTATGAAAGCATAGAAGAGGACAACACAGAGTACTGGAGACTGGGATGGAGCTTTGGCTCCTGCATCTTGACCCACATACCCTTGGACAGGCCTGGCGACTTCCCTGGCCCTTGGACCCTCCACCTGTAGAGGACAAGTATGGTCCTTTTCAACATTCTATGGCTCTGGACGGCACCTTTTTTTAAAGTAATAATTCAGCTAATATCCCTGGCTCGAGTGCTGTGGCATTTGATACAACTAGCAGACGCCACATCTGCCAGCCTGTTACAACACCTGCAGGGAAAGAGCTTTAAAGATTTTAAAGAAAACCAGATCTTTTTCATTTCTCTGATGAAGAGATTGACTTTAAAGCCAGGAAGACAGAACTATGTGCAGTTTGATGGGATTCAGAACATCAAAGACAGTTGAGTTGGTGTTTGGAACAATTTCTCAGGTCAAATCTAATTTTATCTGAGCTGATGTTTCCAAGCTCCAGTAATTGCTCTCAGCATAACCACCAATTCCTTGTTACAAGGCAGTCAGAGAAACTGCTGCAATAGCCTCCAGTAGAGGGTCCAGCAGGTGGCTTTGGTCTTTGTTGCTGCTGGGGCTGGAGCACTGAGCTAGATTTCAATCTTGGGGGCTGTAGGCTGACACAGAAGAGAGGACCATGAATCTGGAGTCAGGATCTCTGCCTTCAAGTCTCGGTTCTACTTCAGATGCTCAGAGATTGTCCTTCCCAAGGGCTTTCCCAGTTGGACTTGACGGTTTTGTATACTGGCTTCCAGAAGACTTTGTGACAGAAGAGGCATGGAAAGGAGATTGGGTTGGGAACAGCAGGGGGCTACGTGGGTTCTACAGAAGGCAGAGTTGACAGATGGAAGCACAACATGGCAGTGACTCTGCACAGCCATTTCCCTGACTTGGAGAAAAGTATCAGCTTAAATGTTAGGGGTCATTGAGAACTGCAGGAGGCTCCCAGTGTCAGGCCAATACAGTTGGAGAGTAAAGGCCCTGTGTCTGCAGCAGACTGTCTTGTATTCAACAAGGGAAGTCGGGTAGAGAAGTACAAATAAGAACATAGCCAGACTCCACGGCAACCCCTTCCTTGATATTCTGTTTTGAGTCTGGCAGACTTTAACCCCCAATCTCTTGCCAGGCACACAAAGGAGCAGATCAACTGTTAACCAAGCACAGGAGAGTGGCCTCTAAATTATGGAAGATATCCTAATCCTTTATCTGTATCTTCTTTCCCTTCCTAGGTAATGATGGTTTTTGACACCCATTGGAAGTCTTCCCACCCTGCCCTCCTACCTCGGAAACCAACCTGGCGGACACCTTTCCCTACATCTCCTCCTCTGGTGCACATTTCAGATTCCACTTGAGAAACTCTGAGACTCGTCTGGTCCCTCATTTGTTGAAGTGGAACTTCTACAAATATGCAGGAATGCCAAGGGGACATATATTTTTTTTCTGGGATATACACTGAACTAGCTCTGGGTTATAGGCAGAATGTGTGCAAAAGTAATTGTATTTGCACCAAGAAATATTTTGATATTAATTCCTTTTATCATTGAAGAAAAGAATTTTCATATATACTACCCTTAGGGTACAGGTAGTATAGGGTGAATGGAAGAGTCAAATTCCGGGCTTTTGAACTTTTTTAAATTTTTATTTCAGCATATTATGGGGGTACAAATGTTTGGTTATGTATATTGCCCTTGTCCCACCTGAGTCAGAGCTTCAAGTGTGTCCATCCCCCCGATGGTGCGCACCACACCCATTAGGTGTGTACATACTCATCACCTCCTGGCCCCTCCTGTCTGCCCAACACCAGATGAATGTTATTACTATCTGTGCACTTAAGTGTTGATCAGTGAAACCAATTTGATGGTGAGTACATGTGGTGCTTATTTTTCCATTCTTGGTATACTTCACTTTGTAGAATGGGTCCCAGCTCTATCCAGGATAATACAAGAGGTGCTAGATCACCATTGTTTTTTATGGCTGAGTAGAACTCTATGATATACATATACTACATTTTATTAATCCACTCATGTACTGATGGACACTCGGGTTGTTTCCACATCTTTGCAATTGTGAATTGTGCTGCTATAAACATTCTGTGGAAAGCGATATGGAGATACCTAAAAGAGATAAAAGTAGAACTACCATTTGATCCAGCAGTCCTATTACTGGGCATCTACCCAAAAGAACAAAAGACATTCTATAAAAAAGACATCTGCACTAGAATGCTTTTGAACTTTTAATTAATCATTTATTTTTCTGGTAAATCTATAGCAGATATTGCAGTCTTGAATACCATAGATTTTCATTCAAAGAACCAGGTGCTTGAAAAGAAAAAAAGTAAGTGTTTTGAATCCCAGAAAGTTTGATTAGAAGACCAGGAGGGGGTAGCCTGGAGAAAGAGGACAAACTGGGATTACCAAGAGGAAGTGGAAGAAGAGCTAAATTCTGCCCCAAAGGTAATAAGAACAGCTGAGTTATAGGAGAGAAGGTAGAAATTTCAAAACATTCAAGCTGTGGAGAGGTTTAAGTGCCAGAAGAAGACTTGGCTGGGGTGGAGTAATGACAACCCAGAGGCTACAGCAATGTCCTGGAGGGTAGGGGAAGATGTCCAACGCATGGGAATACCAGCTACAGCTCAGCCACAGCCACCCCTAAGACGTGCCCTGCTCCTGCCAGGCAGATACGTGCCTCAACCTCCAACTCATCTCACAAACTAGAATCACTTTCATGTCTGGAGAGATGAAGAGGGATGAGGGGAAACCCTAAAATTAATGGAGCATTTACCTAAATGAGACTAAGTTTTAAACAGTAGTGAATAAATTGTCTTGAATCAGTAAGGTCACATTTTCTACTATCAACGAGGATGAGGTTTTGAGACCTAACCCAAGTCCTTGTATAGATACAGTTTTGCCTTTCCATCCCTGATTTTTGATATTGTGATATTTATTCCTGCCTTGATGCCATTAGTGGGGACATTCAGATTCTGCTAGGCTCTATGGCTTTGCGTATCACAGCTCTGGGATGCTACGACCATCTTCCTGAGGGAAGTTGGATGAAGATTCCTGGCAGATTTGAGGCTGTCTTCAGAAGCCAAAGTTGTACATTCACTATTTTCCCTTTTAGTACTACCTTTGTTCCTGTTGGCATTATTATTAATACTATTAATAGTTACCATTTTTTTATTAAAAATCTACTATTTACCAGGCATTGTGCTAACTGCTGTACTTGGGTGATTTTATGTAGGCTGCGTTACACCTGGTTGAAGTTGATGTTGTCATCTCAAGTTTATAAACAAATAAACTGAGGGTCATAGAGGGTAAGTAAATTGCTTTAGGATTATACAACTAGTGGGTGACAAATGTGAGACTGAAACTCAATCTTTCTGATTCTAAATCCTTTTCAAAAATGACCCAGTTATACTGAATGGAATAACATCCATGTACAATGGCCAGAATTGTCTGAAGGACTCTCCCCAAATCCTTTCAATTATTAGAAATGTAATGAATATTGCCATTGACTTTGGCTGCCAATCATCTGTATTTCTTTCTCTGTTTGAGAGATTTCTCACTTTTGGGTTTTGCCAGAAACTATTTGCCGTGGCTTTAGGTGAAAAGCAGAAAACATCACTTGGTATGTACTGATATTCAAAGGTGAAAGGGTCAGCAGCTTCATAGGTCTTCCTCCCCCCATCATCTCACAGAACGGTACTGAGACCTGTACAAGCCCTGCTGGATGCACTATGGGGTTATGCACCAGGAAAGGGACCTCATCTTCCGTTACACTCTCATTTTACAGGGCGAGGGTGAGAGTGACTTTGCAGGCAGCAAATAAGCATTATGGACTTGGGAGCCAAATCTAGTGTTAGCTGGGCCAGCTGTTCCTGGAAGTGGTGGGGAATACCAGCTGGTTAGCACCTGGAGACCTAGGGGGAGGTTGGGATCACGTGCAAAGTCTCCCCATAGGGAGAAGGAGGGACCCCAGTCTGTGTTAGTTTATTGCAAGACAACCTGAGTTTTATGGGTCCTTCATTAGATAATGCTGCTTATTCCTCCAAAGTCCATGGACTCATCAGTCTAAGTCTTTCCACCAGGGGAAATGATCAGTCCACATATAAAACGTGAAGAGAGAAAGGATTCTTCACTCATTCACTTCCTAGTGCTAAAAGTTTTTATCTAGCCTTACATAAAATCTCTAACCTAGTTCTTGTTCCTTCAGGTGACTTCAATTCAAGCAATGAGACGCATTCATTTCTAGCTCGTGGACAGTCCAGATTCAGACAAAGCCTGTTGTGCACGTGCTTTTAGCTGCCAGGCTCCACCCAGGCGAGCAGAGGCATCCCCGCAGACAGGTGCAGAGTGAGGATTAAGCTGGCCACGAGGGAAGCCATGGGCCCTCCTTCCTCCATCCTCAAAACCTAGGGTTCCCCTTAGCCCTTCAGCCCAAATTCCACTCTCTGCCATGTCCCAGCAAGCGTGCAAAAGACAGAATCCAATAGGAATTATAGGGATTCCAAGGGCACCACCAGCTGCCAGCCATGATCCACCATCTTAAGTTCCGGTTTGTGCTATTGCATTCCCCACCCAGTCTGAGTGCCAGGAGCTTTGCCAGAACAGAGAGACACAGAGTCATGGTTATTCTTCCAGTGGGATCTTCTCACTGGGGCGTCCCTGTGCGGTCAGCAGGGGTTGTCCAACTGGTATGTTGTGATGTTTCCGTAGGGTCAGAGGAACAGCAGCTGCAATGCAGTTGCAGCTGTTTGTGCTCTGTTACCTAGCAACCTGGGTAATGCTTGGGGTGTTCCCCTGCATGTCAGTGTACGTGCTAGCAACGTTTCTACCATCACAGGTTGGTTTCGCCCATTCTTGGATTCTTCTGTGTCTGTCTTTCTTCACTTAGCATTATGGGTTTGAAATTTGACCAAGCTGTTTTGTGTACTAGAAGCGCACTCCTTTTTATTACTGAGTAGTATTCCACTGTATGACCACAGGATAAATCGTTTACTCATTCCCCCATTAATGGATGTATGGTTTGTTTTCCAGTTTGGGGTAATTCTGAATAAGACTGATGTGCACATTCTAGTACAAGTGTTTCTGTGGGCCTATGCTTTTATTTTTCAGGGGCACATAACTAAAAATGGAATTGCTGAGTCATCAGTTAGATGTATGTTTAATTTTAATAAGCTTCTTTTCTGCTAAATTTATCCAGATCAGTACTGTTTCTGTGGCTTGTGATGGAGAGTTGTCCTGCTATCAGCATCATTGTCACTATTGCTAATCATCCACTTTTACTGAGCATCATAAAATGTCAGGGATTCTGCTAAGGGTAGGGGATTCAGGGGTGAAAAAGACCTAGTTTTGTTCAGGAGGCTGGTAGTATCGAGACAGAGGAACAACACGTCTACATGTGGAAATGTGAAAAAAGTACAAGGGACCATATGCTGGGGGTCTGGCAAACGGAGAAAGGATGCTCTTAAGTTCAGAGGAAGGAACATTCTGTGAGGCCTGGTGCTTCTGTGTAAGGTTTGCCAAGACCTAGGACTGGAGACATGCCTTGAAGAATGACTCAATTTTATTAAGGCAATGTTAAGTGGGTTATTGAACATCAACTGCATGGAATAGTATATGTTAATTAAAATTATAATTAGAAAAACTGTGTAATAACTTGGAAGAAATAATAGTATACTGTTAGGGGAAAATGACAGAATAAAACTCTCTGTTATAATTATGACTACGCCAACTCTGCTTATGAATGTGGGATGGAAGGAAGGCTGGAAAGTAAAAACAAATGATGTATTTTTGTGGTGCAGTTCTGGGTGAATTTTCATTTTCTTTCTTTTTTTTTGGAGCAAAAACATTTTTAAAGCAATAAGCATTGGGAAGGAGATGAGTATTCTTGGCCAGAAAAACAATGTTGTCACAGAATTAAGAATGTGCAAGTTGTTTGTTTGTACGCTAGAATTTGTACACTTGAGTCTGTCAAATTGCTGTGCTCAGACAGTCCTACCAAACCGGAAGCCAGGACTGCTTTGACTGAATGTGCCAGACAGGCCCAACTTAGGCAAGCGGCCCACCCCTTGCTTTAGAGAAGAACAGACCGGCGGCTTCCTACGTCCTTCCTGCCTGAGGGGTGCAGGAAGAGGAGAGGGACTTTCGGACTCATGGGTGGGAGGTGCTGGTGGATGGGTCTTGGTGGGAGGGTGCTGGGGGGGTGGAGGAAATGCAGCCAGAAGTGACCATGCTTGCTCTGGTGGTTTTAGCAGCAGCAGTCACACATTCTGTCCAGCAACACTTACCCGGTACACTTTTTCCAGAAACACTGAGGTGTGGGAAGCTGCCGTCAGAGCCAAGGGAAAACTTCCCCTTCACCCTCTGAAGGTTCTCTGAAAACCATCTGACAAAAGGCTGACTGGTAGGAGAAAAGGCATACGAATTTATCAACATGCACAGGGGAAAAGTCAGAGTGATTGCTCTACCATGCAGTGGGTACGGGCGGTTATATGCCCTCCTTCCCAGGGGAGAGGGAGATGGGGAAGTGTGGGTGATTTTAGGGGAATTCAGTGGGCTTGAAGAACATGCAATGACTTGGGACAAAGAGTAGATAATGGTTTGTGACAAAAGTCTGTCCAGGTGTGTTGACAGACTTTAGTCTTCCATCCCGCCATATGGGTTCAGTCAGTGAAAACTAAGGGAAGGAACCAGAGGTCACTGTTTCGTTCTTTGGCAATCGGGATTTCAGCAGATGAGGGTGCTTGAGAGAACAGCTTCATCCTGTGCTTTGAGAGAGATGGTGTGTGTGTGTTGGGGGGTCACAGAGACCTTCAGGAGGCTTCTCCTGTCCAACATGTCAAAGTGCTGTATTTGGGGGTATCTATTTCCAAGCCCCAACATTGCCTATGCAGCAGCCGACCAAGCTGTTTTCATTTTTACTTTAATTTACCCAAATCTGGCTAACACGGGCGTGGCGAGCGTTCCTCTCCTAGCATCCCTTGGCACAGCCACGATGGTGCAGTCCATGCGACCCAGTGACAGTACCCAGCATGAGAGCAGCTACCCCGGGGGCGCCCGCTGCAACCCAGATCAAAGAGGTAAGCGACTTCTTTCCAAATGAATTATTGGCCCGAGCAGGCTGGGAGGCGTTCTCATTTTCCTTACAGAGAGCAACCTTGGAAAGGTCTCCTGGGGGCTGGGAGGGAATGGAAACTCAAGGGGTGTCCGGCACTCGAGCTGCCTTAGTTTTCGTTGTCCTGGCTCACACACTGGATAATGCCTTGAAAGGAGTAATCATCAGGGCTTCCTGGGTTCCCTGCTTTTGACTCCACGCATCACAACCTGCAGTTCAAATGAGGTTGTGTTAGTGTGACTTGGATATCCCGTGCTGCTGGCTCCTGCTCCCCACCTGCTCCTGTAACCTTCCCCAAAGACCCACTGCTAGTGCCCAGGTCGGCAGAGTGTTCAGGGACAGCCCTGCTAAGTCCTGCCCCGAGCTTCTCGTTGATGTCTGCGAGAACACGGCAGCTTGAATGAAGCCCTTTTCCACTACAGCTGAGGCCTCCTGGGATTTCCACACAGATGCTCCTGCTCTGCCCGGCACTCAGGCTGGCTGCTGGTTCAGCCAGGGCTGCAGGGCCCTCAGGGCAACACAGCCCTGTTGTGCTGTTCCCCACCGCAGTTCCCCACGGCACTGGTCTCAGCGTGCGAGCCGGGCTGGCTTCTGCCCAGAAATGGGGAGCGTGCCTCCCCTCACCAACTCTCTGCTTTCCTTTGTCATGTGAGCCTCAAAGCAGCCTTGTGCCCTGAAGGACACAAAAGGAGTTGCTCCCATTGTCACATTCAGCTGGGGAGCAGACACCTGGGCCGGTCCACAGCATGCTTCTGCCATGCTCTCCCTTCCCAGAAGGTCCTTCTGCCTCTTAGTCCCTTCCCAAGCAATGTATGCTAAGAGACACATAGCTGTGACACCCAGGATGCTTGGCTCTCCAAGAGGCTCACCATAACTCCCTTCTATGTGCCCTCAAATTTGCTTAACTCAGGACTGCCCCCAAATGCAGGTGCTGAGCACGAGGAGTTCCTTGTACATTCTGGATGTTAGTCCTTTTGTGGATGCATAGTTTGTGAATATTTTCTCCCATTCTATAGGTTGTGTATTTACTCTGTTGATTATTTCTTTTGCTGTGCAGAAGCTTTTTATTTTAATTAAGTGCCATTTGTCTATTTTTTTGTTGTTGTTGCAATTGCTTTTGAGGTTTTAGTCATAAATACTTTGCCTAGGTCAATGTCCAGAGCATTTTTCCTAGTTTTTTTTCTAAAATTATTATAGTTTCAGCTCCTACATGTAAGTCTTTAATCCATCTTGAGTTAATTTTTGTATATGGTAAGTGACATGGATCCAGGTCCATTCTTCTGCATATGTATATCCAGCTTTCCCAGCATTGAATCAGGTGTCCTTTCCCCAGTGTATGTTTTTGTATACTTGATCAAAAATCAGTTGGTTGTATGTTTGGGGCTTTATTTCTGGATTCTCTATTCTGTTCCATTGATTTATGTGTCCATTTTTATACCAGTACCATGCAATTTTGGTTACTACAGACTTGTAGTATAATTTGAAGTCAGGTAATGTGATGCCTCCAGTTTTGATGTTTTGCTTAGGATTGCTTTCGCTATTCAGGCTCCTTTTATGGGGGGGGCATTCCATATGAATTTTAGGATTGTTTTGTCTGAATTCTGTGGAAAATGGTAATGGCATTTTGATAGGAATTGCATTGATACTGTAGATTGCTTTGGGCAATATGGTCATTTTAATATTAATTCTTCCAATCCATGAACGTGGGATATTTTTCCATTTGTTTGTGTCATCTATGATTTCTTTCATTTGTGTTTTGCAGTTCTCCTTGTACAGAACTCTCACCTCCTGGTTAAATGCAATCCTTTTTTGTGTGTGTGGCTATTATAAATGGGACTGAGTTCTTGATTTGGTTCTAAGCTAGTTCATTATTGGTGTATAGAAATGTCACTCATTTCTATTTGTTGATTTTGTATCCTGAAACTTTACTGAATTCATTTATCAAATATAAGAATTTTTTGGTGGAGTCTTTAGGGTTTTCTAGATATAAGATCATATCATCAGTGAACACAGGTAATTTGACTTCCTTGCTTCCAATTTGGATGTCTTTTTTTTCCTCTTGCCTGATTGTTCTGGTGAGAACTTCCACTACTATGTTAATAAGAGTGTTGAAAGTGAGCATCTTTGTCTTGTTCCAGTTCTTAGGGGGAATGCTTTCAACTTTTCCCTGTTCAGTATGATGTTGACTGTGGGTTTGTCATATATGTCTTTTACTATTTTGAGGTATGTTTCCTTCTATGTCTAGTTTGTGGAAGGCTTTTATCTTGAAAGGATCTGAATTTTATCAAATGCTTTTTCTGCATTTATTGAGATGATCATGTGGTTTTTGCTTTTAATCGTTTATGTGGCAGATTATGTTTATTGATTTGCATATGTTGTACCTTTCTTGCATCCCTAGAATAAAACCCACTTGGCTGTGGTGTGTCATCTTTTTGATGTGCTGTTGGATTTGGTTTTCTAATATTTTATTGAGGATTTTTGTGTCTATGCTCATCAGCAATGTTGGTCTGCAGTTTTCTTTTTGTTGCATCCTTGCCTGGCTTTGGTATCATGGTGATATTGGCTTTGTAGAATGAGTTAGGGAAGATTTCCTCTTCCTTGATTTTTTTGGGAACAGTTTCAGTAGGATTGGTACCAGTTCTTTGTATTTCTGGTATAATTTGGCTATGAATCCATCTGGTCCTGGGCTCTTTTTGTTGGGAGATTTTTCATTACTGATAATCACTACTTGTTATTGCTTTCTTCAGGATTTCTCTTTCTTCCTGGTTCATTCTTGGAAGGCCATATGATTTCAGGAATTTATCCATCTCTTCTGGGCTTTCTAGTTTGTGAGCTTAGAGATGTTCAAAGGAGTCTTAGATAATCTTTTGTACTTCTGTGGTATCAGTTGTAATGTCTCCTTTTTCTTTTCTGATTGTTTTTATTTGAATTATCTCTTTTCTTTCTGTAGTTTGTATAGCTAGCAGTCTATCAATTTGGTCTATCTTTTCAAACAACCAACTTTTCATTTCACTGATCCTTTGTATTTTTTGTCACAATTTCATCTAGTTCTACTCTGATCTTTGTTATTTCTTTTCTTTTGCTAGTTTTGGGTTTGGTTGGTTCTTGTTTTTCTAGTTCCTTGAGGTTTCACATTAGGATGTTAATTTGTTTTCTTTCTATCTTTTTGATGCAGGCATTTAGTACTGCTTTTGCTGTGTCCCAGAGACTTTGATATATTGTGGCACTATTTTCAAATCATTTCAAAAAAAATTTTAATTTTTGTCTTGATTTTTGTCATTGACCCAAAAATGATTCAGGAGCAGGTTGTTTAATTTCCATGTATTTGTGCAGTTTTGCGAGTTCCTCTTAAAACTGATTTCTAGTTTTATTTCATTGTGGTCCAAGAAGATACTTGATATGATTTTGATTTCTAAAAATGTATTGAGACTCATTTTGTGGCCTAATATTTGGTCTATCTCAGAAAATTTTCCATGAGCTGATGAGAAGAACGTGTATTCTGTGGCTGTTGGGTAGAATGTTCTGTAAATGTCTGTTAGGTCCCCTTGGTCTAGATTCCAATTTAAGTCCAGCGGCTTTTTGTTGTTGTTGTTGTTGATTTTCTCCCTTGATGATCTGTCTAGTTTTGTCAGTGGAGTGTTGAAGTCCCGTGCTTTTATTGTATTGTTGCTGATCACTTTCCTGTGGTCTAGTAGTATTTGTTTTATGAATCTGGTTGCTCCACTGCTGGGTACATATATACATAGAATTGTTATATCTTCTTGTTAAATTGATACCTTTATCATTAGACAATGACTTTATTTGCTGTTTTGTACTTCTGTTGATTTGTAGTCTATTTTATATGATATTAGTATAGCTACTTCTACTTGCTTTTGGTTTTCACTTGTGTGGGATATCTTTTACTTTGAGTCTATAAGTGTCTTTACTAGTTTAGTGAGTTTCTTGGAAGCCACATATGGTTGGATTCTGTTCATTTATGCATTCTGCCAATCTACATCTTTTAAGTGGGGCATTTAGTCCATTTATATATAAAGTTACTATTAATATGTGAGGTTCTGTTCCTGTCATAATGTTGATTGTTTCCTAGTTGCTTTGTAGTCTCTGTTGTGTCATTATTTTGTAAGAACTGTGAGTTTTGGGCTTTTATGTGTTTTTATGATGGCAGGTACCATCCTTTTTTTTCTATGTTTAGAACTTCCTTGAACAATTCTTTTAGGGTCAGTCTAGTGGTAATGAATTCTCTTAACTTATTCTTATCTGGAAAGACTTTATTTCACCTTCATTTGTGAAGTGTAGTTTAGCAGGATACAAAATTTATGGTTGACAGTTTTCTCCTTTAAGAAGATTGAAATTAGGCCCCCCATTGCTCCTGGCTTTTAAGGTTTCTGCTGAGAAGTCTGCTGTTAGTCTGATACAATTTTTTATGGGTGATTATATGTTTTTTCTCTTACTGATTTTCAGGTTTTTCCTTTATATTGATTTTAGATAGTCTGATGACTATATGTCTTGCTGAAGTCCATTTTATAATGTATCTCCCTGGTGTTCTCTGAGCCTCTCATATCTGGATTTCTAAATCTTTACCTAGAGTAGGAAAGTTTACCTCAATTACTTCCTCAAATAGATTTGTCAAACATTTTACTTTTTCTTCTCTCTCAGGAACACCTATGACTCATAAGTTTGGTCATTTTACACAATCCCATACTTCTCAAAGGCTTTGTTCATTTTTCAAAAATTCTTTTTTTAAAAATTTTTGTCTGACTGGGTTAATTTGAAAGAGCTGTCTTTAGGCTCTGAAATTCTTTCTTCTGCTTGGTGGGGTTTATTATTAACACTTTCAACTGTATTTTGTAATTCTTTCAATGAATCATTCATTCCCAGATGTTCTGTTTGGTTTTTTTGGTAAATTTTTCATTCATATCCTGAATTGTTTTTCTGATTTCTTTGTGTACTGGCTCAGAGACTAAACTGGGTGTGTCATTATCTAAAGATAAAAAGCAACAGCTGCTCCAGATGGGAAGGAATCAGTGAAAGAACTCTGGAAGTATGAAGAATTAAACTGGAAGCACACCCCCAAAAGGGAACACCAGCTCTCTAGCAATGGATATCACCCAAATTCAGAACACTAATATTACAGAAGAATTTCAAATACAGATTATAAGAAAACTCAATGATATGCAAGAGAAAATGGATACACAACACAAAGAAACCATACACACACACACACACACACACACACACACACACACACACACATACACACACACACAAATCCAGGACTTGGAAGAAAAAATCACTAAAGAAATTGAAATATTAAAGAAAAATTGAACAGAACTTTCTGGAAATGAAAAATTTATTCAAGAAATTACAAAACACCGTGGAAAGCCTCAAGAATAGAGTAGATCACACAGAAGAAAGAATCTTAGGGATTGAAGATAAAGCCTTTCCATTAAATAAGTGAGTCACAGAGACAGAGCAGAGAAATAAGAGAAAAGAGCAAATCCTACAAGAAATGTGGGACTATTTGAGGAGGCCTAATGTGAGAATGATAGGCATCTCTGAATGTGAAAAAGAAAATACACAAGGGTTGGATAAACTATTTGAGGATATAATGGAGAAAAATTTCCCTGGCCTTGCTAAAAATCTCGATATCCAGGTACAAGAAGCTCAAAGGAGTCCTGGGAGATTCATTGCAAACAGGAATACACCATGACACATAGTCATCAGACTGTCCAAAATAAACACAAAAGAAGCCCTCCTACAATCTGTAAGGTGAAAGAAGCAGGTAACCTACAAAGGAAAAGCCATAGACTAACTGCAGACTTCTCAACTGAGATCTTTCAAGCCAGAGTACACTGGGACCCCATCCTCACTCTTCTCAAACAGAATAATGCCCAGCATAGAATCTTACACCCTGCAAAACTAAGTTTCTTATATGAAGGGGAAATAAAGACCTTCTCAAGCAAAGACTGAGGGAATTCATCAAGCCAAGACCTGCCCTCCAGGAAGTACTCAGAACAGTGTTACACACAGATAGATCATCACAATAAACACTCACCAATGTAAAGCGTTTTCAAATTTTTGCTGAATTTCATTGTGTTTCTTTAAAGGAAATATTTTGAATTATCTATCTGGTGTTTCAGAGTTTTTCTTTTGGTTGGGATCCATTGCTGGAAGGCTAGTATGATTCTTTGGATGTGTTAAAACAGTCTGTTTGTTCATACTGCTGGAATTCTTACACTGTTTCCTTCTCATATGGAAAAGCTGTCACTTCTTATTTTCGAATTTACTTTTGTTTGGATGGGGCTTTTTAAATTTTATTCCCCACCCTCACCCCAAAGGTGTGCCTGTATGGTATATTGTGTTTGTTCATTTAGCTTTGATTTTGGGTACTTTCAGGGGGCCAAGGTTCTGTATGTGTTCCTTGGTTACAGACAGCCTTTGCGTGGTGGCTTTCTCAAATGCTGGTTTTAGTAGTGATGTAGTGGATGTGAGAGCAGGTTCACTACCTCCTGTGGGGCGTGATGACTGAGATTACAGGAAGCTTATCTAATTCCTGGCACTGTGTACTCACATCAGCAAATTTTGTACTGGGTTGTGCAGTTTAACCTCCAGGCCAGTAGGTGGTGCTTATGGGTAAGAGCTGGCTACAGCAGAAGCAGATGGCTATACCTTGATCTTTGTTTACTGGGAGAAGCTCTCTGTTGCTTCAAGCAGTGGGCTGGTTTGTGGGGTGCACAATGCCCTGAACTGCCGGCTCAGCCTCCCTGAGGGCCAAAGTTGGGCAGAGCTGAACCTCTAAGCCCACTGTTGGGTACCCCAGTGATGGGCACAAGCAATGGCCCTGGCAGGGGTGTTTGAGAGAGCTCCTGGTGCTAAGGTATCTGGAGGGTGTGGCAGGAGCTCCAAGGCCCGGGTAGGCAGGAATGTGACCCACTCTCTGTCATGCCCTTGTCCTGACACTTGGGACCCTTACATCAAACAGACACCACCATCTATCTCCAGGCTGCAATTTAGCTGACTGCCTTGAAAGATGCCTGCCCCGTGGTTCACTGTAGAAATGTGCTCATCCCCAAACACCCAGATGTGCAGGTCTCCTGCTCTCCACTGCAAGAAAGTTGCAGTGGAAGGCGGAGGGGCTCCACCTTTCGTGCAAGCCCAAGCCCTGTGGGCACACTGCCAGTGGGGACGCAGCTGACATCACTGGACCTAGAATGGCCATCCTCTGACTTGTGTCGACCTCTTGCAGAAGTAGCCATGGCTGTGTCCTCAGCAGTGGATGGGGGGGAAGAGAAGTCCCTGCTCTTGGCTCTCTATGTCTGTGCCGCAGCACTGAGACCACCTGGTTGCTAGGATGGAGCCATACTCCTCCCTTGCAGAGCCAAGCACAGCACCCATGTCTCTGCTGGAAGTGGCACCGTTACTCTCCACCCACAGCAAGGCGCTCTCAGGTACAGGAAAGCATGTACTCTGATTTCATTCATCCCAAGACATGCCCCCTTGGTGCACGGCACTCTCCCTTCCCTTAGGAGTAGCACTCCCTGAGGGTTAGACTCCTGGGACCCCTGCAGCTCCCCTGGGTTTAGCCATCTCTGTGTGGTTGCTTCAGTCCAAGCAGGTACTGGAGAATGTCTTCAGGGGCTTCAGTGATGTGGGGACACGGGATGAGGTTCCTTGAGTGGGACATAGTCCCCCAGTTGTTGCATCCCAAGTATGACATTCACCATGGCAGTTTGAGTCTGGAAGAGACTCTACACAAGCTGGTACTCTGGTGTGATGCCCCCCAAGAAGTCCTCCAGATCACTGCCCACACCAATGTTTGTGTCTACAAGGGCAGAAGAGCCCTCCCACAGTTTGGATACCAGCAGCCTGCCATAGGGAGGAGGGGAGCCAAAACACTCCCACCTACCCTTCTGACAAAATACCAAGTCCCTCACATTCTTCATCCATCTCTGTCAGCCTCTTGCTTCCTCCTTTCTCTGTGCCCTTGCTTCTTTCCCCACATACCCCTTAGACTCTGCACTCTCCGCTTGATGCTTTATTCAAGTTATGAATACTCATTCTAACTTTGGTTCTTCTTTCTGAGGAGAGCTGGCATTCAATGTCTCTCGTCAGCCAACTAGAAAAAAATACTGACAGAAGACGCTTTTATGCTCACACAGCCCTAGACACAGGAGCACAGCACACAGGGCCACACGAGGAGCACCAGCGACAGACAGGAGGCAGAGGGAGCGAAGGAAAAGTACGGGCAAGAACCTTCACTGGGATCTCCATGGGGAAGAACAGGTGGGACAGTGTAAACAGGCGTAGGCTTGGCTAGTGTAAATAGTTTTGGCAGGCTCTGAGGCATAGGGGCTGTCCCTTTCTGGCATTCAGCCCCTCAATGGGGTGATTAGGCCAGGGGGATGGTGGCCTGGAGTGTAAAAACTTGGTGAAGGAGGTAATTGAGGAGTACGGGGCTCTGGGCTTGTTACTTTGCATATTAAAGTCGTACTTGCAGGTGAGTTGTTCGCTACTTTAGGAATTGCCTAGCCCGGGGAGAGGCAGTCCCTCTGGGATCAGCAAGTCCCCAGATGTCAAAGCAGCAGACTAAAAAGACATGCTTACTACGGGCTGTCAGACACATTTTTTATTTTATTTACTAACTATTGAACAACCTCACATTCCTAGTTCTGTAGCCTACGACTGTAAGTTACCAAGGGGATCAAAACTAACAAAACGGCAAAGGTCCAAAGAGTAAAGACAATTTCAAGCCATCACGGAACATCAGTGGCAACCTGGACAGCGGAAGGGGCATCAGAGGGCAGCCTCGCAGTGTGCGGAGAGAGAGGAAGGCTGGCAGTGCTGGCTGCAGGCTGTGGACCAAAGGGTATGAAACAGCAGCCTCTTCCCCGCTATCTGAACTGTTGAATCACTAGCCAGAGTGAGTAGTCCCCCAGATGGTGGGGCCTGGGTCCTACCACACTGTTCTCTCAATCACTGGTCTCAGCACCATTTGCTTTCCGAGTCAATCCCTTCAAGACAAGGGCTCCTTGGTGTAATATAATTGAGCAAGACGGGCTTGGTGGGTTGCTTTCCAGCCCTACAACTCACTACCTGAGCATCTTTGATGTTTAGTAACCTCTATGCACCTGTCCCTTAAGCTGGAAAATGGGAATAATAATATCTCTATTGCAAGGTTGTAATGAGAATTCAGTAAGATGAAGCATGTCAAATGCCTGGCAAGAGCCTAACACACAAGGTTGGAGCTCAACAAAGTTCGTTTCTTTCCCCCAGTTTTGGCATGGTAGTGAGAGTGTCTAAGCTGGCTTTTTTCCTCCAGGAAGTCCTCTAATGCACCAAGCTGCAGAAAGCAGAGGTTGGTTCTTAAAACAAGACTCAAGGCCCTTGGGGCTACTGTTGACCCAAGTCAAGGTTTGGGGAAATCACTTTATAAAATCATTTTATCCACTGAGGCTGCCACGGTGAGGCTCATAATGACTTGGAAATAGAAATTCAAGGTATTTGTTGGTGCTCCCATTCCATAGAGCGAACAGTAAGCTTTTTGAAAACCATCTCATGCCATGAACACCCAGTGGAGAACAGACTGGTGCGTGGCCATCTTTTCCTTGCCGCAAGAAGGATTCTGCTCCTTGGCTACAGAGAAATGCCAATGGGAAAGAAATCAAAGAAGCATGAATGTTTTGAAGCTCTTTTGCCAGAGCCAACATTGCATAGCTAAGGGGAATAAATATTTTCTGTTGCTGTTGTTTAAATAGACATTATCTTTTTAGAGCAGTTTTAGATTCAAGCAAAATTGACCAGAGAGAGTTTTCATAGACCCCTGACCCCACACTCTCACAGTCCCCCTCATCATCAACATCCTACATCACGGTGGTACATTTGCTGCAGGGAACCTACATTGACATACCATCATCACCCAAAGTCCATAGTTGGCATTAGGGCTCACTATTGGTGTTGTGTACTCTATGAGCTCTGATAAATGTATAATAACATATATCTAACATTATAGTATTAAAGGAAATCAAAATAATTTACCCCCAAATATATTTCTTTGACATATCTTACGATGGCTGTCACAACACCAGCACACATAAGTAGCCCTGCAAAACTGTTTTTTTTGTGGGGGAAATTTGCATCTGTAGAATATCGGCATTGATTCAGCTAGGCCTTCCTTGTCCAGACCTAAGAAAGATTACCTGAGAGTCTGACACTTTTCAAGTCTGTTCTCTTTGAGAGCTACTACCTGTGAGGTTTGATCTACACAAGACCACCTTTGCTGGCCAAGCCTCCTCTTCTCTCTCTTGCCATAGCCTGTCTTGTCACTATAACCTGATTTTCCACCATAACCTGTTTTTGGCCGTGCTCTGGGCCCACATTCTTTATGTCACCTCAAGATGGCATTTAAGCTTCTGCACCTTCTGGGGAATGTGATGCTTCCTGTGTACATGTTAGTAAACTTTGTATGCCTTTTCTCCAGTTTATCTGCTTGTGAGTTGCTTTTTCAGTGAAACTTCAGAGGGCAAAGGGGAAGTTTCCCCTTGGCCTGACAGTTTCATACAGAATGGTCTCACTGCCCTAACAATCCTCTGTGTTCCGCCTATTCATCCCTCCCTCCCCTCAGCCCATGGCAATCACTTATATTTTTACCGTATTCATGGTTTTGCCTTTTCCTGAATGTCACGTAGTTGGAATCATACAGTATGTAGCCTTTCAGATTAGCTTCTTTCATTTAGTAATACGAATTTGAGTAATATGCATCTTACCAAGTAAGAAGCATGTCTTTTTAATGGCTTGATAGCTCATTTCTTTTTGGTGTGGAATAATATTCCATTGTCTGGATTTACTACAGTTTATTTATCCATTCCCCTACTGAAAGGCATTTTGGTTGCTTCCAAGTTTTGGCAACGATGAATGTACTATAAACATCTGTGAGTTGTTGGTTTTCGATAGGACACACTGGCACAGATAGACTTTGGACTAGGAATCGGATCCCGGAGCTGGCGACGGGAACTTGGGCAAGCCCTCAACCCTATTGCCCTTGGTTTCCGCAACCTGTCTTTCCAAATGCCTTTGTTCCCCACTGCCTGCTGCGGCTGTGTTCTAGAATGCTGAGGCTTCCCAGAGGAGCCCAGTGGGACCTGGGGTTGTGTGACAACTGGCAGGCAGACCTGGAAGCAGAGAGTTGCAGGAAGCAGGAAGGGGGGAGGTAGGCCAGGAGAGGATGCTGTCAGGAGCAGCACTGAGTCCACCACCATGCCAGCTGGAGAGGGGCAAGGAAAAATTAGAGCAAGTGAAGAATCGGGATTGGGAAGAATCTCAGAGCAGCAGAGGTGCTGACCATCCCTCCCTGGCAGGGACAAGCAGACACCAAACAAAGACAGGACTGGGGAACTAGTCTGGGCAAGTCCTGGGACGTGAGGCTTGCAGAGATGGTGTACACCTGTGTTTGGTAGCATGAAAAGATATTAATGATGTAACTTGAGAAGAAAAGGGAAGTTTTAATACAGAAACCATATTATGATTGTATAAATACATGTAAGATTAAAATCACACAGATATTTTTCCTACATCATGGGTTTCATTATGGGAATTGTGCGTAAAACGATAACCGCCTAGGACTTTTTTCTCTTCCTTTTTCTCCCTCCCTCCCTCCTACTTTCCTTCCTATATTCCTTTCTTCCTTTCCTGACTTTCTCCCACCCTCCCTCCTTTTCTTCTCTAAGTATATACAGAATTCCTAGTCTGTGCCCATTCTGGTCTGGCCTGTGGAGTGACCAGAATAGGTAAATTCCATGCCCTGTTGGGCAGCCTGTTAGGACTTGCTTTCCTTATAGCATTTTTTTTCCAGGAGCTGAAAAAAAATTATTTCACAGTTCCAAAAAGTCACTATTTTCTTCATATAAAAACATTAGTACAGATACTTATACTTTCTATACAATGATTGTCCCTTTCAAAGAGAAATTCACCCCATTATATGGTTTCAGTTAAGTTGCTTTGGAAAAAACTCGCATGTGGACTGATCCCTAAAACCTACCATTCAACCACTTTGCATCTTTTTGTTCAGAGTATAGATTATTGCCATCCATATTTGTTCCTGCATTCTCACATCTTTGATAACACACATACAGACTGGTTTATCACTTAATGTTCTCTTGGTTCATCGGCCTTTTCTGCAGGCTGAGTGTGCTATGCCTTTCTCCGTGGTCTTTCTTCAAGACCTTCCAGGAATGAAGACACACTGCTGTTACCATAGACTGTAAACTCCAAGTCTTTACCAACAGCTCCAGTGGAAACATTCTTTGTATTTATGGTTAGGCCCTGCTCTACAGGAAGCGTCTCTCTTAAAGCCCACAGACCATGTTTAACCAGTTCATTTAAATTGCGCTCTATCAACCCAAACACACGTCCCTCCAAGTCAGTACAAGCTGATTGAAAATGGGCTCCAGTGGACATAGCTCTGCAGTCAAAGGAGCAGATGGACAGGTCTGCAACATGTGAGGGCCCATCTCATCACAGCCAGCAATAAGCAGCCCGACACCATGTGGTCCATGGCCATATCACTGTGTTGGTATCTTGATCTTGCTTCCAATTAGAGATACAAGAGAGGACACAGGAAGGGGTCTGTCAAATACAAATCTGGAATCCAAACACTCCAGGTGCATAAAATTACCTAACAGTCTAGCATCAGCAGTCAGCTTTGCAGTTGAGGTATCAGTACAGTTGTCAACATGGAGAATTGTCTTCTGACGAGCTGTAAGCTCTGACTGTCCCCTCTTCAGTGCAACCAACACTGAACGGGTTTTCAATTTCAGAACAACAGTGGCTGAACTGTGTTTAACAGCTTCCATTGCATATTTAATATGATGAATCCTCAGGGCGCCAAATGATGTCATCATTGCCGTATTGGTTGAGAAACATGGATCCTGTAAAGCTACAAATCAAGGAGCCATCTCCTTGACACCATTTAATACTATCTGACATTCTACACACTATGCTGTTTGACTATTTGTTTGCTGTGTTTCCCTTCTAGAATGTAAGCTCCGTGAGAGCAACTCCTAGGAGCTAGAATGAGCACAAGTGTGTCCTCACTCAACAAGCTGCTCCTCTTCATCCCCTTATGGGGTAGGAGGAATGGACTCAGCCTGAAATTGTAGAGCACCCTCCTTTTCTCAGCCCCTTAGAAGGGTAGGATGAACTGTATTGCGAGTGAAATTGCAAAGCCAAAAACAGTAGATAGAGCTCAGGAGAGAACCCTGAGTGCTTGGGGACTGCAAAGCAAGGTCAGCCACACTTCGTATGTTTTGGTCCATTTTTATTCACAAATTTATCTTTTCAGCTTGCAATAAAAGTAGATTTATAACCATGGAAATACATTTATTATTAAAACTGTCACAAGAAAAATTAATATTTTATTGTCAGTTTAAACCTCTCCAGTCCCTAGCCACCTTATTTTTTAGTTAAACTATTGTTTTTATAAACCTTTTTTTACTGTGAAATATTGCACACAGGAAGAAATGTGCAAAAAGAAATGATGGGTTGCTCAAGAATTTATTGCAAAGCAAATACCGAAACACCCATGTTCCCATCATTTAGGTCAGGAAATAGAACATCCTTAGCATTCCAGAAACTCTAATGTCACTACCCACACCACCCCTCTCTCTAAAGGTAACCATTCTCCTGATTTCCAGGATCATGGCTTTTGTGTGTGTGTGACATACATATAATCAAAGCATGCATACCTACATGCTATATTTTAGTTCTAGTCATTTCTTAAACTTTATATAAATGAACTATACCATATTTTGTTATTGTTTCTGACTTCTTTTATTCAACAATGTGTTTGCACATAGCTTTACATGTGTTTTCATTGTGAGATGCATGTAGGTATGCTTTGTTTATTTTCAGTGCTGTGTCATATTTCAATGTGTGGATACACTAAAATATATTTATCCATTTGTGCTCTTGATGCACATTTGGGTTGTTTTCAGTTTGGGGTTATTATAAATAGTATTGTATGAGAAGTCTTGCACAGGATTCTTGATGCACAGGTATACACATTTCTGATAGGCATATAATTAGAAATGGAATTGCTATATTATAGGTAATGCAAATCTTCAACTTTAGTAGGCAATGTCAGTTTTCCAAAGTGGCTGCACCAGTTTATATACCCCCTGGGAGTATATGGGAATTCCAGTTGCTACAGATTCTTACCTACCTGGTAAAGTCAGCCTTTTACACTTTAGCCATAGTTCTCATGAGTATGCAATTGCTTTGTATTGTGTTTTTAATTCACATTTCTATGATTTCTAATGAGGTTGAATAGTTTTTCATGTTTATTGGCCATTTGGATATCTTCTTTTGTACATATTTAAGTGCCTGTTCAAAACTCTTGCCCATTTTTTCTATAGACTGCCTGTTTTTCATACTGACTTACAACAGTTCTTTATATTTTAGATGTAAGTCCTTTAATGGCTCCATATGTAGCAAGTATATTCTTCTAGTCTTTGAGTTACCTTTTTCTTTTCTTAATGGTACCTTTTAGTGATCAGAAGTTTTTAATTTTTAAAGATCGTCCAAGTTAACATTTTCCTTTACAGTTAGAATTTGTGTGTGTGTGTCACCATGTATGTATTTAAAAGTCACTTATCCCAAGACTATGAGGATATTACCCTTTAGACATTTGATTGCATTACTTTTCACATTTAACATACTCTGAATCCAACTGAAATTAATTTGGGGTATTGGGGTATGGTGTGTGAAGTAAACACCAAAAGTTGTTTTTTTCCTTTTCAATATTTCTGCATATAAGTGTTTAATTATTCCAACACAATTTGCTGAAAAGACCACCCTCACTTCCTCCTTTTGGAGCCACATCTCTCATATTTCATCTGTGCATACATGCATGATACTGTTTCGGGTCTCTATTTCATTGCTCTATTTGTCTGTCTTTATTTTAATCAATACAGTCTAGTAATAATTCTTGATCCCAAGTAAAATCAGCCTCCTACCTTGTTCATCTTTGAGAGTGCCTTAACTCTCTTTGTCATTTGCTTTTCCATATAAAGTTTAGGATCAATTCCCAATTTTCACAAAAAGTGTTAAATGTATTAAATCTATTAATCAATCTAATAAGGATTGACATCTTAAAAATATTGAGTTTCAAATCTGCATGGGATAGCCCTTCATTTATTTGGGTCTTTAATTTCTCTTTTTATGTTTTGTATAAAGAAGTCCTATACAATTTTTGTTGCAACATTCTTAGTTTGATTTCTTAGTATTTGATATTTGATATTTTTGTTGCTAATGTAAGGTGTATATATTTTTAAATTCATTTTATACCTAGTATAATTTCTAATGTCAAAGGTAAAACTCTGAATAATTCATTATTAAGGATCAAGCCTGCTGAAGGCACATATATGATATATATTAGTATATATAGGTTCATATATATATGATATATACCTTTTATCATAACCAGCAATAAGCAGATTAAATAAGTGCCTTTCCACTTTTAACTTGCTAAGACTTTCTTTTTTTAATTTACTGAATGGAAGTTGAATTTCACCAAATGACTTTCCTACATCTGTCATTTTTCTGTTTTATTCTATTAATATGATGTATTATACTGGTTTTTGAATGTTTAATTAAACCATGCATTTCTGAAATAAATTCAGCTTAATCATAATACATTGTCCTTTTTATATATTGCTGGATTTAACTTCTTGACATTTTTTTTTTTAGAATGTTTGCCTACTTGCTCACAAATGATTATATTCTTTTCTCATAACGACCTTGTCAGATGTTTGCGTTAAGGTATTCTGACTTCATAAAACAAACTGGGGAGTAGTCTATCTTTTATCCTGAGGAGGAATTTGTGTAAAGCTGACATTCTCCAGTGAAGCTATTGGTGACTGGAATTATATTTCTGGAAATGTTTTAAATTATAGTTTCAATTTTTAAGAGGTATTAGACTATTCAAATTTTCTATTTCTTCTTGTGCCACTTTTGATAAATTGTATGATTCTGGATCCACCTCATCTAAAAGTTTAAGTTTTTTGAGAGAAAACTGTTCATAATTTTCTCTTATTTCCTTTCTAACATCTGCATGATCTTTGGTGATGTCCTACTTCATTTCCGACATTGGGTATTTATGCCCTCTTCCTTTTCTTCTTGATCACTCCCACTAGGCATGTATCAATTTTACTAGTTTCCCCTCTCCCACTGAAAAAACATGGTTTTATTAATCCTTTTGTAGGCTGTTTTCTATGTAATCACTTTAAGCTTGATATTTATTTTTCTCTTCTACTTTGTTTATATTTGATTAAATGTGTTTTTACTTATTCTTTTCTCAAATATCTTCAACTGTGTACATCCGTTAGTTTTTTTGTGCATGTTTATGTGCATGTACTGAAATACACATAATATAAAATCTGCCATTATTGACATTTAGTACATTGATCATGTTGTGCAACCATTACCACTATCTAGTTCCAGAATACATTCATAATCCCCCCCAAAGTCTTTACCCATTAAGCCATCACTCTGTATTCCCCCTTCCTCCCAGTCCCCGGCAACCATTAATCTGCTATCTGTAGATATAGATCTGCTTATTTTGGACATTTCATACAAATAGAGTCATACAATGTGTGCCTTTTTGTGTCTGATTTCTTTCACTAACATAATATTTCAAGGTCCATCCATGTTGCAGCATGTATCAGGACATACTTCCTTTATATGGCTGAATAATATTCCATTGTATAGATATATCACAATTTATTTACTCATTCATCAATTGATGGGCATTTGGGCTATTTCTACATTTTAGCTAGTGTGAAAAGTGTTGCCATGAATATTATATATAAGGTTTTGTTTGCACAGCTGTTTTCAGTTGTTTTGAGTATATAATCGGGAGTAGACTTGCTAGATCATATAGTGCTCCTGTGTCAAAGCAAACATATTGAGGAACTGCCTAACTGTTTTTCACAATGGCTGCACCATTCATCCCATGAGTTATTTTAAAAATTAGAAGATATATATTTTTAGAGTCATTTTAGGTTTACAAAAATATGTACCTCACCTCTGTGCACAATTTCCCTTTTATTAACCCCTTCATTAATGTGGTACATTTGTTATAATTGATAAGCCAATATGGATACACCATTAACTAAAGTTCAGAGTTCGCACTAGGGTTCACTTTTTGTGTTGTATTACATATTCTATGGGTTTTGACAAATGTATGATGACAGATATGCACCATTAGAATATCAAACAGAATAGTTTCATTGCTCTCAAAATTCCCTGCGTGTCGCCTCAACGACTAGTTTTTATAGGTCATATCCTTATTATCATTTGGTACATCTTATTTTTTCAGTTTTTAGTGTAATTTCTTCTTTTCTCTGTAGGTTACATAGAAATTCAGCTCTTAATTTCCTGCCATTTGGGAAATTTTTAAATATCACCATTGATTTCTAGCATTTTTGAATTTGATTAGAGAACATATTTTGTGTCATTTCAATCCTGTGAATTTTATGAAATTTGATTTTGGGTGAACATATGATAATTTTTTCAGAAATGTTTTTTGTGTAGTTGAATAAAATTATAACCTTCAGGTATTGAGGGGAATATTATTTATATCTCTGTTATGTCAGGTTTTTAATTGTGTTACTGTAATCTTTTCAATAACTTCATTGATTTTTGGTCTGCTTTTCTAGTAGCAATTGAGAAGGGTATATTAAAATCTTCCACCATGTTCACAAATTTATCTATTTATCTTTTGGTTCTATCAATTTATTGATATGTATTTTGAGACTATGTAATGAAGTACGTGCAATTTTTTAATTGTTATATATATATTTTTTAAATTGTACCTTTCTGTCATTATACAGTATTTCTTTTTATCTTCAGTAATGCATTTGCCTTAAAGTCTATCTGGATTCTTATAAGTACAATCACACTACCCTTTTTAAAAATTAGGTTTTGTATAATATCTTTTCCTACCCTTTTATATTCAATCTCTTTGTATCCTGATATTTTAAATACATCTCTATAAGATGCATATAAAGCAGAATATCTTTTCAATTTTTTAACCCAGTCTGACAACTATTGTATTTTAACTGGTGTAATTAGTCTATGAGGTTTATTGTAATTGCTAATACATTTAAACTGGCTGGTCATGGTAGCTCATGCTTGTAATCCTAGCACTTTGGGAGGCTGAGACGAGAGGATTGCATAAGTCCAGAAGTTCAAGAACAGCCTAAGAAATACAGCAAGACCCTGGTTTTTTTTAATTAAAAATTAGCCAGTGGTAGTGGTGCACACCTGTAGTCCCAGCTAATTGAGAGACTGAGGCAGGAGGATCACTTGAGCTCAGGAGATTGAGGTTACAACGAGCTATGATAACACCACTGTGCTCTAGCCTGAGCAACAGAGTGAGACCCTGTCTCAAAAAAATATTTAAATCATGTTTCTGTTTGTTTTCAATTTTTCCCACCTACACTGTGTTCCCTTTCTCTTCTTTCCTTGCTTTTTAGGGACTTTATTATTCTATTTTTAGACATATAAGTTTTGATTATTCCTTTATTATTTACTCAATTTTCACTTTTGAATTTTAAAGTCTAATTAGCACTTTATATCTGTTCCAAGAAAATGTAAGCAACTTAGAACAATTTAACTCAATTTTCCCCCTTTTCATCTTATAAACTTTTGTTGTACTTTTAAATTTTATATGTATTTTCAATATAGATTATTTATTGTTATTATGCTATCCAGATGATCCTTAAATAACATGAGTTTGAATGACACAGGTCCACTTATACATGGATATTTTCTACGTTTTCCACCCCTGAGACAGCAAGACCAGCCCCTCCTATTCTTCCTCCTCCTTAGTCTACTCAATGTAAAGATGTTGAGCATGAAGACTTTTATGGTTATCCACTTCCACTTAATGAATGGTAAATATATTTTCTTTTTTTATGATTTTCTTAATAATATTTTCTTTTCTCTAGATTACTTTATTGTAAGAATACAATATATAATACATATACCATACAAAATATATGTTAATCACCTATTTATGTTATTGGTAATGCTTCCAGTCAATAGAGGGCTATTAGTATTATGTTTTGAAGGAGTCAAAAGTTATACACAGGTTTTTGACTGTGTGTGGGGTTAGTGCCCTAAGCCCCTCATTGTTCAAAGGCCATTATACATCTAATATTCATTGCCCATGGAATTTTTTGTATTTTTTATTTTTTCATGGATTTCTGAAATGTTACCTGTACTCATTATTCTAAAAGACTATCACTTAGTATTTCCTTCAGTGTAGTTCCTCTATTAATAAAATTATTTGTCATTGTCTGAAAATATTTTTACTTCCTTTGCATTCTTAAAAGCTATTTTTCTTGAAATGTAGGCTTTTCTTGAAATCTGGCTTTTCTTTGAAAGCCAAAATATTGGCTATTATTTTTCTTGCACTTTAAATTCATCATCCAGTGTTTTCTAGTTTTCATTATTTCCCTTGAGAAGTCCGCTGTCAGCCAATTATTGCTCCATTAGATCGAATCATGGTACTTCTTAACACTGTTTACCAAGTACTTCTGGTTCCATGGTTTAATTTGCACTTTTTAGACACCTGAGATTGGGAAGGGGCATGTGATTAATTCTAGCCAATGAGTTGTGAGTGGGAGTGAGGTGTGTCACTTTCAAGCTGCAGCATTTAATTGCTGATGTGAGAATCCTCCAAAACTCTCCTGTGCTTCTGGCATGGGGACTGGCAACATTACAGCTGGTGGCTGTTCCATTGTGTCAGTTCATGTCATCCAGGAAGTAGAGGCCTTGACAGAGAGGTGCAAGAGATGTGCAGGTGGGTTGGTAACAACTGTGCAAGGTACAGGAGGAAGAAGCAGAACTGGATGAAGGGGAGGAAAAGCAGAATCAGGCAAGGAGTTCTCTTGGATACCATGCACATGTGACAAAATCTGAGCCAATCCAATGGGGAGCTCTAAGACAACACTGTTCTTTAGAGGAGCATCATGTTGGGCAGAAATGGCCAGGCCTTTTACTCCCACTTTGCTCAGTCATCAGCCAAAAGATGCTTGGAAAAAGTGTAACCTCGGCTCAAATGCTATTGTAGATCTTGAAGGTGCTTCAGCTGGGGGCTTATTTGGTTGCACTCCCCACAGCTGAATGGCAAGTTCCTTCTTGAAGAGAAATCCAAGTGGTGCACTTTTTTTGTAGCCATACTCATCAACCTGGATTCCTGAGTGACTATGATGAGCATTGTCTCTCCTGAGGATATGCAACAGGCATGTAATGTGAACAAGAAACTTACCTTTATTATTTAAAGTTACTGTGACTTTGAGTTGTTAATCTAGCTTATTTTGCTTGATAAGCAATATATTTCTCTCTCTAACTTGTTTAAAGTTTTTCTGTCTTTGGTTTTCAACAGTTTTTATTATTATGTATTTAGATCTAAACTTCTTTTCGTTTATCCTTCATGAACTTCGCAGTGCTATTTGTATCTTTCTCACTTTCTCTTATTAAGCATTGCTTCCTCATGTACCCCTCTCTCCCCTTTGGTGCCTGTCCTTATCACTATCCTTATATGTATCTTATCTTCTATTTTATATTTTCTGTCCTCCAAGGTTTATTCTGGATGTTTTCTTCTGACCTATATTTCAGCTCACGCATTCTCTTTAGCTGTGCCTAATCTACTGTTAAATCTATCCACTGAATTCTTAATACCACTTCTTACTTTCATTCTAGAATTTTTACTTAATTCTTTTATTTCATACTTTTTAATTCTTTTCCAAAATTCTCAGTCTTGTCTTTTATTGTTATAATAAGCATGTTCATTTTAATTCCGTGCCTAATAATGTTTGCTATTTTTATGCTATTTTTTTCTCTTGTGCTGTTTTATTGTGTGGTAGATACTGAATTTGAAAAATTCTTTGTAAAAATAATTTATATTTGCATCTTCCAAGTACTTGGTAATATCAATTATATAAGATTACCAGATATATAGATGACTTGAAGATGCACTTCATTCCCTGAAAGGATCTGTCTACTTATAGTTCACTCTGATACCTAGGATTCTGTGCTTTGAAGTCTCAACCGAAAGTCAGAAAGGTCAAAAGAGCCCAGCTTAGTGGACCCTGAACTCCAAGTTTTGCCCCATAACCCCTCTCAGCCATTCCCTAAGGAATCAGAAATTACACACAACCAAAAAGTAACCACAAATTCTAGGCTCAGTTTCCTGTGCTCTGTCTTCACCTGCATCAAAGCCAGGAACTTTCTATTTTCTTGGTGGCCTTCCTTGGTAAGTCAGTTTCCTGGGAGATTGAATTTCAAGATGGAACCTTTGTAATGAGTTTCTCTTGTCATGAAATGTCATAAGAACACAACTATACTATAATGTGTATATGTGTGTATATATATGTCATATGCATATGTATAATATGTCATATATATAACTTCTTACCATAAAGGCATAAGTGGAAACCAAAAATTCAATTGCCTCAAATGTAAGTTAATGGAAAACAATATTTTAAAATCAATCTATATGTTCACAATACTGTATTGTTATATACTGTATAGTACTGATTGTGCACTAAAATGAGAAAGTCCCAAATGACTTCAGGGCTTTCACTTCCTACTGTATCCTTTCTCCAATAAAAAATAATAACTTTTTGGAGGCCAAGGCAGGGGGATTGCTTGAGCCCAGCAGTTTGAGACTAGCTTGTGCAGCATAGCAAGACTCCAACACTATAAAAATATTAAAAATTAGCTGGGTCTGGTGGCATGTGCCTACAGTCTCAGCTACTCTGGAGGCTGAGGTGGGAGGATTGCTTGAGCCTAGGAGTCTGAAGCTTTAGTGAGCTATGATTATGCCACTGTACCTGCACTCCAGCCTGGGCAACAGAGCGAGACCTTGTTTCAAAAAAAAAGGATAACTTTAGCCTATTTCCAAATGAGGGCTGGCCAGAGCATGAGAGCCTAAACACAATTATGTATTCCAAATTCATGTTAGTGCAGAGCGTTTCATTTCAATGTGTTTATGTGTATGTCTTGAATTAAAATCCAAGGATTACTGTATTTGTAGCTGTAGAACATATAATTTTCTCCAGCTACTTTAAGCAGAAGGGAATCTATTAAAAATATTTAGTAACTTAGAAAATCTTTGGAAAGACTGGTGGAACAGGCTTTAGATTAAGTTTCTAGAAATAATTATGAGTGAGAACCAGGGAACCATAGCAAGTCACCTCTGTTATGTTTGGAAAGCTGTTGCTGTTACCTTCTTCTATTAAGTGGATGGTGTACACCCACCTCTTAACTCAGTTTCAAGTCAAAGTTTCACTTCAGTGCATCTGATTGGAGCAAATTCAATTTAAGTTTCTTGTTATTATTGTGGTTGATGTTATCTTATTGTCCCTTTGAATTCAACACACTTTTGTCAATTGCTTTGGGAACAATGTAAAAAGCCACCACATATTCTTACACTTGGCCTTAGAATTACCCTGGGCTCACGAAGGAAGTATCCTAGACTTCCTGCTGATGTCATACCTTCCTTTTGTTAGCTGCCATCACTGCCACTGTCAGTCGTGTTATGCATTGACTCTTGCTGCTGAGCCCAGCCCTGTTCGAATTGACCATCTCATTTTAAACTGCCCATTGGAATCTTCAGATAGAGTTTCCAGCGATGGTGCCTAAGTTCCATGGACCAAAACCCTGGAAAAGTCTCCTCTGTCACATATGACCCGCCCAGGACTTTGAAGTACTCTGCAAAATAGTCCCACAAGCCCCTCTACTAGAGGGAGGGGGAGGCAATGTACTAATTTGTTTATAAAACAGAGCACTCTGGCAAAGGAATGCTCCCAAATTAAGTGAATAGCTTCCCAGGGAATTGTGCAATTTGTGCCACACGGTGATACTGACCTCGTATCCACTGGCGGAAGAGAGAACAAGAGCTGGAGAGAGGCATATGGATACAAAAGAGGAAAGAAGAAGACAAAACCTCGGGTAATGTACCAAGACCAACATAGTGGCTTTTAGACTTCCAAGGCCCCTAACACACTCTTCTCACAGGCAGCAAAATAAAGGGCATCGTGATGTTTCTCGGTGCTTCGTGAGCCATTGGTCATTTCCATGAATGTGGGTGCATGTGGGCGGAGGCATTGTTAGACACCCTGTGTTTTTACCGTTCTACCTTGAAGCACCTCGTTTCTTTTGATCATTGCTGTTCCATGTGCTGTTTAGTACTTTTACATTGCCACTTGTGCCCATGATCTTTTGAAGATCTAAGCACATGAAACTCTGTAAAGGTCAAAGAAATTTCATCAAATATTATCTTCAATTTGTAGATGATTTTTTTTCATTTGATAATGAAGATTTCGTTTTCAAAAAGGAAGAAAAGCTGTTTTTGATTTTCTAACTTTGAAAACCCCTTTCAAATACATTTTTTCACATGTGCACATATATTTATATAAATGTCAGACTATGCGACTTTGAGCATTTCATGTTTATGGATTCCAGTGTGTACATTCATGCATGTGTGCCTGTGTATATACATATATGTAGGTTATGAACTGTTATTGCAAAGTAGAGATATTGTTTTCGGTAACATGGATGCTAAAATGACAAGAGTGGTAAATATCTAGGGCAGTGAGTCTCAACTGGGTGTGATTTTGCTGCCCAGAGGACATTTGGTGATGTCTGCAGACATTTTTGGTTGTCACAACTGGGGTTGAGTGCTATTGGCACGTAGGAAACAGAAATCAGGGATGGGGATGCCGCCAAACATGCTACAACACACAGGACAGCTCCCCACGACAAAGTCACCCAGCCCAAAGTGTCGGTAGTCCTGAGGTTGAGAAACTGTGTTCTGGAGGTAGAAACACATGCATATTATTAATGAAACAAATGTTTTCTGGACGCCTATAATATGCAAGACTCTATTTTAGCCATGGTTCAGATATAATTCAAACATTTATTAATATGCTCTCAATTTATTTACAGTATACTAAGGGAGTGCACCAGGCAGGGTCCCAATAAAAATCAGCTGGTAGACACAGAATAAGATAAGCTGAAGAACTAGTTTCAAAGGAGTGAATAAAGGAGGCATAAACACTAGCGTGCTCACCTGGGCAGGTAGCAGCTGCGATATTACCATCCCTGGGCCCTACAGAGCCAAGGGGTGTGGTGGATACTGGAAGTGGGAAGGGGAGAGGGTCCCATAGTGCCAGCCACCTTGGAAGGCGCGGCCTTCAGGTGAGAGACATAGCCGCCTTGAGGTGGCCTCTCAGGGACTGCATATTCCAACCTCCCTGCCTCTGACCGTGGGACTCCTCAGGGCCAAGTCCAAGGGAGCTGGAGAGCACGGGGTCTGCCGGGGTCTGCACGTGGCTCAGCACCCTACTGCACCGTGGGGGACGGAGAAGAATGAAAAGTGGAAGGGGCTGGCGGGAGGGGAGGCAAACCAAAGGTGTCTGGACACGGGGTTCTCTCCTGCAAGGCGGAAACGGGTGCCGAGGGGGGCCCGGATCAGGAGCTCAGCTTTCAGAGGCGGGAGGGATTCTTTCCAGCGTGAACGCGCTCAGGAAAGGACGTGGCATTTGGGAAGACAGCCCCGAGGAGTGAGTAGAGTAACCCACTGGTCAGCCTCTTCCCGTTTTGAAAGGTCGCCTTCTTCCCTTGCGTGCGGGGAGCGAGGTGGGCCTCGTGCACCAGCCGCCCCAGGCCCCGGCCGCGCTGCCGCCCGGCTCCGCGTCTGGCGTCTGAGCATTTTGTCTGGCAGCAGTTCCCGCTTAGGACGCTTCTCCGTCTGCATGGCCACCCACAGACGGGCACACTGGGCAGGACCCCCTTCCCTTGCTTAGTCTACTCCTTTGTTCTTCATAGCAACGCTGTGTGCATGTGTGCATGTGTGTATATGTATGTGCCTGCGTGTGTGTGCGTGTGTGCATGCGTGTGTGCGTGTGTGCGTGTGTGCATGTGTGCGTGTGCACGTGCGCGTGTGTGCGTGCGTGCGTGCGCATGTGTGCGTGTGTGCATGTGTGTGTGCGTGTGTGTGCGCGTGTGTGTGTGCACGTGTGTGTGTGTGCGTGTGCATATATGTATGTTTGTGCCTGCGTGTGTGCATGTGTGTGTGCGTGTGTGTATATGTATGTTTGTGCCTGCATGTGTGTGTGTGTGTGTGCGTGTGTGTGTGTGCATGCGTGTGTGTGTGTGTGTGTGTGTGTGAACTGTTCTGTGGGAGCAAAAGGAAATCACAGGATAGGAGCACGGATATGTAAGACTCTACGCCTGATGGGACTTTCACCTAGTCACAATGTGAAACCCATACAGGGAACGCCCTTAGGGGCTCCCCAGTTCCTAGCCACGCTCTCCTGTTTGGGGGTCTGCTCCTCATCGGGAAGCCCCTCTCGCTGCCCTCTTTCCTGTGACCCATCACTCACTTCAGCAACCTCTCTGCCGTCTGACGGAGATGACCTCAACCCGGTAGCCACCCCCCTCCCCGCCAGCAGGCAGCACATTCACGCAGCTCTGAGTTATTCCTTTTAAGACAATGCATTTCCCCGGGACAGCCAACGGTGGACTTGGTACCCCCAATCCCGCAGAGCTCTCCAGGGCCGTCCTGGACGCTCCTCACCCCGTCCCCTTGAGGTCTCCGTCCCATAGTGAGCTGCAGCCAACCCCGTACCCTATTCGCTGCTTATCCGAGAGCGATGGAATCTCCTCCCAACCCCTCGCCCAGCACACATGCACTCCCCTCCACCACACAGACATGCACATCTCCCCAAAACAAATATTAATCACCAGAGATATTACAGTCTCAACCCATCAAATGGAGGAGAACTATTTTTCTCACCTCCCCATAGTTTTCAAAGCCTCCTCCTACATGTAATTAACACCTCATGCAATTTACCCCTGAACAATGGAAGCGCGCCCTCCCTTTCCAACTGGGACCCTCGGGCCTGCTGAAAATAAGAAATGGGCCCATTTTCCAGCTTTATGCCTCTTAAGAACGGTTCTCATAACTACCCAAAGACCTAGCAGAGGCTTTGTAATTACTTCTTGAAAGAGTTAGATTAAATTCTTAGCCAAGGGCCATTCTCTTCCCCAGAGTTGCTGCAGAAAGAGAAAAAGGATGGTTTTGTTTTTCTAGTAATATAAGGTTATAAATTGAGAGATACAAATTGAACTGGAAGGACAGATAGTCAAGGTGGAGAGAGCAATGTGAACACAGCACAGAGGTTGGAAATAGTGGACGTGACCTGTAATTTAAATTGACTTGTCTAAAAAAGGGAAAGCTGGTTTATGTATAGTATATATGGGGATATAAAATTAAAGGTAATATTTAATCATGTTTTTGTATTTTTAAAAATTTTATGTAGTTGATTTAAAGAAGAATTCCAACTCACTGGAAGAGAAACACGAAATCATTTTTTCCCGTTTCTACCATTATCTGCATTACATTCCTCCTCCCCGCACTTGACAGTGGGTTCCCTTCGTGTCGCCACGGTGGAATCCCACCACTCTTGGATCACGTTAGTTATCAGATGAGCCTTACATCCTTTCTCTCAGAGTCATTGTTGCTCATTTTGAATTATTAATTTCATAACCACTTTAAAGCCCTCCTCACCAATCCCTGATACCAGGGGCTACACTTGTGGCACGTAGCTTGAAATACAGAGGTGGCACATTCCATACTGCTGGTGGGTCCCAAAGGAGAGAGAAGGTGACACATGTCCCTTGCTGACTCAGTACAGTCACTTTCTGTTGGCTTTTGTTTCTTTTCTGACACTGAGTAGCCAGTAGCCATCGGTTCTCCCTGTGTGTCACCTTTCTGAGAAACAGAGCTGCCAGCATTCCAAGAATGCCAGTTGTTTCAGGAAGGATACTTGTTGGGGCTTCAGGGAGGCCAGGGGGCATCTCCTTGCACTTACGCTGGGTTTGTTTGTCAGTTTCAGTGTCCTCCTCTTCCCAGTACTCACTGCAGGCTGTCAACCCCAGCACATCTTGCTCTGAGCCCCCCACACCAGGCTGGCAGCCTTGTAGGCAGAAGTGACTTCCAGATATCTGGAGCTGGGCACCCTCGTGCCTCCTCAGGAAACACACAGCTTTGCCACATGAAATAGGGAGGAGTTCCGGCTCCCCCTCTGAGATACACCCCATCTCAGCCGTACCCTCTCTCTTCTACCCCATTGACATGGCCTAGCAGGAATTAGACCTGCCAGTCCATGAGCTTGTCCCTTTGACAAGAGATCTTCTAGTTTCCAGCTAGTGGAGGGAGAAGAGGGTCAGGAACTTCCCACTTTATGGTGGATTCCCTCTATGGCTCCTCTCTTCAGCTTTGGGGAGAAAAGAGATCCACTTTTCATAAACATGACATTCTTTCAAATGCCACCTCCTCTCTCTCTCAGCCTTCCTTTTACACCGCAGTGGTGTGTGGGGAGGGGTGGGCAGTGCTGGGTGTTCTGAGTGGCATCGTTTTGCACACCCTGAAGGAAGAAGACTGACCGCACAGCTAGAGACCCTCTTAGGTGAGAATGGAGGGTATGTAGCAACTGAGTAGCTGTCATGGACAGAACACTGTGTCCTCCCAAATTCATCTATTACAACCTCAACCCCCATGTGGTGCTACCGGGAGGTAGGGCCTTCGGGAGGTACATAGTGTTAGAAGAGGCCGTGAGAGTGGGGCTCCCATAATGGGATTAGGGCCCTTTTAAGACAAGGAAGAGACACTGGAGCTTTCTCTCTCCATGTACGTGTACAAAGAGGAGGTCGTGTGAGCACAGTGAGAGGGAAGCCGTCTGCAAGCCAGGAGGAGGAATTTCACCAAGGTGCGAAGCCACCGCTGGCACCATGATCTGGGACTTCCAGCCTCCAGAACTGTGAGAAGTAAATGTCTGTTGTTTAAGCCGCCCAGTCTGTGGTATTTTGGTACAGCAGCCTGAGCCGACTAAGGCAGTAACCAATTCCAATATTTGGCAACTAACAACATTTTATTACTGTGGTGGCCACCTTCCAAAGATGGATGGACCCCCTGCCCCAAACTTCGGTTTTAGATATTGAAACTGATGTCGCCACTATACTCACCAAGGGAATATGAAAAGGTTTATTACTTACATAACTGAGGTCTCTGGAGAGCAGGGCAAGAGTCTCAAGCAGGTTAAAATGACATGTGAGATTGAGGAAAGGAGACTGGCCTGGGTTTTCATGGTGGTGGGGTGTGGGGCCAATGTGAGCGTTCCCACGCAGGGCAGGAGCTTGCAGGGTGGGAATCTCCTGCCGGTGCCAAGGAGGAAGCACCCACACTTTCTTACCTGTGTTCCTGGACGGGGAGCCCAAGGAGGCGAGGGAGGGATGCAGCTTCAGAGCTGTCAGCAGTCAAACATTAAAAAAGGAGACCGACTCTTTATTCTAGTTACATAGACATCAGGGGAGACAAACATGATGCCATTCTTCAAAGTAGGTACTGTGGAAAGCTGGACCAGGTTCTGCAAGAAGCAAAAACCAAGATGGGATTAAATGTGCAAGGTCTTTTAGGAAAATGCCTATAGGAGAAAAAAATAATGAGGGGGCCAGGCAAGCTGGGAGAGCCATCAGACCACCATGTGAGTTTGACCTTGAGTAAGGACAGAGGAAGAGAAGGTCTGATGGAAACATCCCAGATTGCTGTGTAGCCTAAACACGGTTCAGCTAAGTCCTGGGATACCCTTGAGCCAAAGCCAGTCATCAGAGGAGTCCCCACTTAGACTGCATCTCCTTAAAGTCCCTGTTGCACCCACTTCTGAGCAGGGAGCAACCTGCGGGAGGCCTGGCTTCTGTGTGAGCAGGTGAGTGGATCTCACAGCTCAGCAGCTGGGCCGCTGTTCAGTGATCCTCAGTAGCTGGAAAACTGTGAAGCACACACATTCTTGTGGCCACAACACACACCTGATCCAAAGGATTGCTTTCATTGCTAAAAATATTTTGGAGTTCCTTTCCAGAGAAACTTCTTCACAAGATAGTATAGAAAAAATGAAAGGTCACAAGAGTTTGATGGCTTTTAAAATGATTTTTTACCCTTGACCGAAAACAGTGTATCCAGCCCGACTACCTATCTCAGTACTTACTGGGGTTGGCTCCGTGTGGCTTTGGTTATTTCAAAGCAAAAAAAATGAATCTGAGCTCAAATGATAAAAGTTGCCATGATTAATGGTATTCCAAGGAATATGCTGCAAGATCTGGAGGCAATTCCAAGAAGCAATTCTAGATATATTCTAAACAATGGTAACATTATAGGAATAAATGTACGACTTTCCAAAGGGACTTCATTCTCATAAGCTATAGGATTTCTGGAATAACATGAAAAAATAAAAGTAGCTCTACTTTATGAATCTATTCCTGTCTGCACATGCATAAACCTTTGGGTATGTGTGGAGATTATTCCCTAGGAAGCTGATAAACAGGTCCCTTTCAAGGCTCTGTACCTAATTTTGTACTTGTACTTTTATATTCTTTTTATCAAAGGGAAAGTCCCAAATTCTATAACGTTAGGGCTCACAAAACCTTCCCCCACCCCAAGGATTTGTAGTTGTGTGTGTGCATGCCAGCGTGTTCCTTTGTGCGTGTCTGTGGCTCCCCTCTCCCATCCTT
Source organism: Lemur catta (assembly GCF_020740605.2). Classification (NCBI taxonomy): domain Eukaryota; kingdom Metazoa; phylum Chordata; class Mammalia; order Primates; family Lemuridae; genus Lemur; species Lemur catta. The sequence continues at coordinate 8,375,215 of NC_059142.1, forward strand.
AAACTTAGGTACATATGGTTCTCCATATGGGCGACGCTTTCCTTCACTCATGTTTTTAAATGTCTTTGGATTGTTGAATGCAAATACGTTAAAGGGAATATCTTGAGAAAATGCCCGGTTAGACAAGCCTCTGAAGCAGAGAGAAGGATGAAGGAAGGATAGTTTCTTTCCCTCCCAGGGATTCAAGCTTGAAGTTTCTACTGCAGCCAAGTTTGGGGGAAAGGACCTCTTCCTTCCAACCACTAGAGGGCATCAGCGCGCAGACAATTGCTGGATTTGGGCAGGTGCTGAACTCCAGGGAGAGAGGGGGATGGCCACTCGCACATTCCTGTAGGCTCCGAGTCCCTTTTCCTTTTCAAAATACATCTTTCTCTAATCAGGATGTTTCTTCCTGGCTCCAACACATTCTAGTAACTCCTCCTTACATCTCACTCCCTGATAAGGCCACCCCCACTTCTCCTCCAGATGTTTTGCCGATGTGACTATCATCTCTGCAGAAGGTTGAAGGACGACCACTGTCTTCAGAGCATAGACCAGGCAGACATGTGAGCTGTGAAGCGAATGCTGGACTCTCTCAGCAGACCTGGGTTTAGGCCCAGGATCTTTCATTGGCTGTGTGTTCTTGAGAAAATCACTTTACCTCTCTGAACCTAGGTGTGCTCATCCGTCAAATGGAAGGCAGAGTCCTCTAAAGTTTTATGTGTCTATAAGAAAAGATTAACCATCCTCATTTGAAGAAGAAAGCCTAGTTCTTTCCTATCATTCACTAAGCAAGCAATGAAAATGAGTAGCTGAAAGCTTTCATTCTCAAGTTTTCAAACCAGCTTCTTCCATATTGTTTATAAACTTCTGGTGAATAAAATTTCAATTTCCAAACTAAAGACCTCTTTGGGTTTCCAGTCTGGCACATAGGAGCTTGGAAGTTGTCCCTTCCATTCACACAACAAGAAAAAAGCTAAACAGACAGAAACAACTCTTCTGAGATCAATCAGACAACTGGGGACACAGGGCAAGCTGCTGACCCCAAAGTGGACGAGACCGGCGAATGCAGAGAATCACAACTGACTGGCGCAGAGCCCACCAGCAGGAAACCCTGTGGAACCAGTACCAGGTTCCTTTTACCCGGTACACTATCTCTGGCTTGCAACAAAAAATGACAAGGCATACCAAAAGACAAAAATCTCTGTTTGGAGAGAAAGAGCAAACCTCAGAACCAGACTCGAGTAGGGCAGAGATGTTGGAATCAGACTGGGAATTTAAAATAACTAGGATTAACATGCTAAGGGTGCTAATGGAAAAGGTGGATGGCATGCAAGAACAGATGGGTACTATAAACAGAGAGATGGAAACACTCAGAAAGAATCAAAAGGAAATGCTAGAAATCAAAAACACCGTAATAGAAATGGAAACGGCCTTTGACAGGTTTACTGGTAGACTGGACTCAAGTGAGGAGGGAAACGGTGAGCTTGAAGAAATGTCAGTAGAAACGTCCAAACCTGAAATGCAAAGAGAAAAATGAATGAGAAAGGACAGACTATCCAAAGACTGTGGGACAATTATAAGTGGTGTAAAAGATGTGTAGTGGGAGCACCACGTAAGGACTTCCGCCCTCCTCTGCTCACGCGCCACTCCACCGCCATCTCCCACGTCAGCCACGCCACCCCACCCCACCCCACAGAACCCTGAGAATGAACTGAGAAACCATGCTTTTGCTTCTAACTACTAATGTTGCCAAGCTTTGTTAAACTGTCTCTGTTTAAAAAAATGAAAGACTTCACAAGGGACAGGTGAGCATTTGAGGCAGGGGAAAAGGGGTTTCTCCAGTCTCTCTGCAACCTCACAGGCCTCATTAAGTTGTGTTGGAAGCCACCTCCACCCTCTCAAGTTTTCTGCCTGAATTCCCTACTGCTAAAAGGCAGCTCACTCAAGCCACTGAGCTGTGGCTGGTGAGACCTCAGAGCTGGTGTTTCTTCATGGTGTTAATTTGGAGGTCTAATTCCATTTCCAATGGAGCTTTCTGTGTATTGAGCTAGAGAGAGACTAGGCCAGGTTGGGGGAGCACATGCAGACATAGCCTCATTCTGTCCGTCTGAGAAAACAGTCTTGAGGTTTCCTGACTGTACTCATTTCTCCCGTTTCATCCCTTTCTCTCCATTCTAATTACCTTTATTACAAACATGCAAAATGTCATAGAAAGCTTGCCACGTCCCATTCACATACGAATCCCCCACCCTTGTTTTACCTGCACCCTGCTTAAGACTCTTCAGTACCATCCTTCTTGAAAGTGACCTTCAAAGCCATCTGTGACCTAGTAGAATAGTCTGCTACACCCCTCTGACCCTTTCCATTCATGCCACCTGCCAAGTTCCCGCAACACGAGCTGTTTGTAGTTATCTAAAACCCTAGACACTGTCTTGCTTTCTTGTCCATACATATTCTGTTCCCTGGGCCTGGGAGGTCTCTCTCCACTCTTTGAACTGAGTAATCAATATCATGCTTTAAGATTCAGTTCAACAGTCACCTCCACCAGGAAATCTTCCCTGAGAAAGCAGTCCAGGCTGCATGCCTCTTCTAGGTCCTCCCCTCTACCAGGACATACCTCGGCTATGTCACTTAAACCTTGGTTATGTTACTTGCCCTGGACTATAATGGCTTCCCTGGCAGCCTTCAAATGCTTGTAGGGATTGTATTCCTTTTTCAAACCCTTTTTTTCTAGTATAGTGTATGGAGCAAGGTTTGTTACATGAATCAAAGTATAAAAGAGTTGATAACATCTAAAATCTCAAAAATAAGTGGTGGGGAAAAAAGTAAATGTGGATCATAAGGGAGAAGAAAAGCAAAAGTAGAAGAAAACACTGGGAAAGATAAAAAGATGAGAAAATTCTAGGCGTTGCTTTAAACATAAAAACTGAATGAATGTTTCAGTCCTGCTTCTGACAATTAAGAAAATACAGTTTAAGAAATGCTTTTCTACACCCACGTTATGCTGGTCTCGTTCTTCTGATGTCATTATATCACAGTTTGGGGTTAGGTCCACATCCAGTGTTGCTTTGGTGAGGAATGTGCTTGGTTGTGAACAACAGAAAACACTTTAAACAGTGTCTTTCAGGCAGTCTGGCTGATGTGTTTGCTTTATGTCATCATCGTAGACACCAGCAATTTTTATTTTTCTGTTTCGTATTTTTTGACTGGTATTTTTTTTCTTATGATCTCAAGACAGCTGTGACACCTCTGGTGTCGTATCCACATTTCAAGCAGGAAAAAAGAAGGGAAAAAAGACCCAAGAAAGAGAAGGGAAAATAAAACTTTTCCAGAAACCCGTACAGTGCCTCATTAGTAGTCACCGTGTCACCACCTCTAACTGCAAGGCAATCTGGCGTTGCACAGGCTTTTAGACAGACGGACACATTGTGACCTGGGCAAATTGGGGGTGTTGATAGTAAGGGAAAGGGGTGTAGAAATTGGCAAAGTAACCAACAGTGTCTGTCACAGGTGTTTGTATTATCGTTGCTATGTGAATAGTGATAATTGCTTTACCAGTGACAGATTGTGAGTATTTGCTTTCTTGCACCCCTTGGCCTGGAAGCAATGCTTGCCTCATTAATTTTCATTTGCTTAGTGTTTTGTTGTTGTTGTTTGTTTGTTTGTTTCTTGAACTTGGCTAACTTTTTTCGTAAATACTAAAAGCTCTGTATCTGTGAATGTAAGTTCCATGTGTTTAAACCTGTCATATATTCTATCATCTCAAACCTATGAGAGCGTCCACCCCTCTGCCCCAGCATAAACTAGTTGTTCCCTAGGCTGCTGCTGGACTGCCAGCTGGGCCTGACCCTTGCCACCATCCTGGGAGTCCCCTTTAGCCTCTCCTCTACTTTCCTGAGTCTTCTGCCTTTCTTTTTCTTGAATTCCTACCAAAATCAAGTTGGAGCACATCCTTCCACTGTTTTCTGGAAGGAAACAAAAATGCCTTTTTTTTTTTTTTTTTTTTTTTTAGAGTTTTGCATTTCTACCCTAACACTTAATTGAAAACTTGGCTTTCTGGGTTAAAAAATACTTCTCTCAGATCTCTGCACCATTTCTTTCTAGCTCCTGCTCTTCTGAAGTCTAATGCTATTCTGATTACTGACCCTTTGTTTGTGACCCATTTCTCACTTCGTCTTGTATGTTTCTAGGATCTGTACTAGGCGGGGTTCTCCAGAAAAACAGGACCAAGAGGATATTTCAAAAGGTATGTATAAAAGGAGATTTATTATGGAAAGTGACTCACTCTATTATGAAGGCTGAGCAGTCCTCACAAAGGCAGGCTGCAGAGCCAGCAGCATAATTTGGAAATGGCTTGGAGGCCGGGACACCAGGAGCCCCAGTGTCCCCGGGCAAGAGAAGGTGGACAGCCGGCTCAAGGGGAGAGAGAGGGTTTGCTCTTCCTCTGCCTTTTGGCCCTATCAGGCCCTCCAGGGATCGGACGATGCCCACCTACGTCAGCGACGGTGGATCTTCCTTGCTCAGTCTACTGACTCAACTGCTTCTCTCTTCCACAAACACCCTCACAGATACACCCAGAAATAACATGTTACCAGCTATGTGGGCATCCCTTAGCCCAGTCAAGTTGGCACATAAAACTAACCAGCACAGGATCCTCTGCTTCTCCCAGTGTTTGGAAATTTTACTATTGTGTGTATTGACATGAGCATTTTATCACGCATTGTGCTGGACACCTGGTAAATACTTTTAACAGGAACCTCTTATCATATTACATTTGTAATTTCCAAAAGGTATTTCTTGTTCTCTGGTTGATCCCCCTTTTGTAAACAGTACCCTATACTTATTCCACAGATGCACTGTATTTTATTACTAAAATCATTAAGGCACTAAATAATTCATTGAAAGCTACATAGATGGAAGCGATTGATCCAGTATATGGCAAACCAGTAGCCATCTAGTTGGCTACCTTTGGGGACCCCAATGTCAGTGTAGGGAGGTCTTTGGATGTGTGTAGAAGAATTTAGCTCCTCCAGCTGAGCACCCAGACTTCTGAAGCTGGTACAAGAAATTCTCATCATTCAATATACATACTTTTACTTAATTCCTCTGTTTTCAGTCCTATATCTCACCCTGGTCCTACTCTGTGTGTAATGTATCTTAGTTTAAAGGCTCTCTGGCTCAATATTTTAAAGCATTTGCCTCTTGCTTTATATTGGCAGTAGTTCCCTGACGATGAGATAGCGGTAGGCAGAGGAGAGAGTATTGGATCTGACTGCTTTCTGTGTAGGCTTTCAGGTAACCCCTGGTTATCTGCTCTGCCTGACCTCTGGCTTGGGTATTGGCTATATCCAACTCCTAAAGCTTTCTGGGACTCAGTCAGGCACAGTGGCTTGCTTCCTATCGGTTTCCCCCTCTCCTGTAAGTGAACTTGACCTTTCTCCCATTGCTGAGTCATTTGACATTCACTCATTCACCTTCCTTCTCTCTACCTACTATGGTTTGGGTTGTAGAAGCCACTAGTTTCACCAAAGATGGAATTTAGGTTTCAGTTTCTCTTGGTTGGTTTGGAATGATTTTCAGAAGAGACAGAAACCAAAGCATCTTTTTTCTATGATTTTTAAAACTGGAAGCCTCATTTTGTTTTGATAAAAGTTGCAATTCACAGCTAATATCTAACTGACACAAACTTTTTTCTGTAGAATAATGTTGCATCAAAATATATTAAAAGCAAAAGGATTTATATTCATGGAGAAATTGACAGAATTAGAATGGTGGTAGAAAAATTATTATACTTAAGTCTTTTACAGATTGATAGCAAAAACTAAAAAGTCTGAAGGTCTGAATTTTGTAATTAATTAGTTTTATTTAAAAGATATGTTTCAAACTCTGTACTTCACAAAGAATAAAAAAAGAACAAAGTACATAGCCCAGTAATATATCCAAAAACATATGAGAATGTGTTTCGTGCTGCAGTTGGCATTTCAGATAAGTAAGTAAAGCATAGATTATTTAACAAATGGTGTTGGGAAAACTGGCAAATGATTTGGAAATAAAGAGAAAGAAACTAATAATTTCCACCTTTTACTTATTGCTGCCAATTCTTGGCAGAGAGGTTAACGACTGGGGCTTTTCCCAAAGAGTCCTTGTTCCCAGCCCTTTTACGTGCTACCAGAGGCTACTCTCTAAGAATTCCAGAGAATAATCAGCATTAAGCTATTTGGCTTCTTTTGGTGATTTAAATGGCTGCGCTGTTTTGAAAGCCAAGAAGTCTTCATACTTTACTCCTCTTAGTTCACTGCATTGCATATGTTGATAGCATGAAACTGAATATTGGCTTCTTTCACCATGGGGTTAGGAGAGGGTGAGCACGTGGGCTGACAGGGTCAGGAATAGCACCATCACTGACACAGGTGACTGTCTAGAGTCACACCTTCATGAAGCCCTCTAATGCTGACTGAGCACTCTTGTGGGGCTCCCCTTTCAGCTTTTCCATTGCCTTTGGATGTACCCGGCTCTGAAAAGATTTTCTTGGTACTCTGAATTCTTTCTGCACACACTCTCCGCCCATCCAGGAGGAATATTCAAAATATTTAACAACTATTATGTCATTTTCTCATTGGCACCAACCAATCAGAATGCTAAAGTATCAATCCCTCAAGGAACTAGGTGTAATTAACCAGTATACACCTGTGCCTAGCAGGTGAACATCAGCCCTCCCCCTACAAAAGATAGTCTCCCTACAATTATCTTATGAGTCTTCCCCAGAAATTTCGCTTTGCTTGAGGTGTTATATTCTCTCTTAACATTTTACCTCCTTTCTCTCTTTTAACTTCTTCCATTTTCCAGGAGGTCCTGGAGTTCTTTGGCCAAACTGCGTAAGGATTTCAAAGGTCACTGTCAGCTTTTCCTCAGAACATGAAGCCTACTCTTCCCTTCCCTTCCCTGGCCCGCTGCCTGCCTGATAAATAATTTTCCTGGTTTGATTTGCCATGAAAGTCTCTTGAACAAGTCCATTTCCTGAATGGAACATAAGTGGGGACAGATGCATCCATTGGCAGACTAGAGAGTGATATGATTAAGCGTCATGGTCTGGATGTTTGTGTCCCTCCAAAATTATTCATTGAAATCTAATCCCCATGTGTTGATATTAAGGGGTGGGACCTTTGAGAAGTGACTGTATCATGAAGGTGGAGCCCTCATGAATGGGAGCAGTGCCCTGATAAAAGAGGCCTGTTTGCCCCTTCCACCCCGCAGGGACACACAGGAGTTATCAACTACGAGGAACAGGCCCTTGTCAGACACAAAATCTGCTGGCACCTTCATCTTGGACTCCCCAGCCTCCCAAACTGTAAGAAATAAACGTCTGTGTTTATAAATTACCCAGTCTAAGGTATTTTGTTATAGCAACCCAAATGGACCAAGACACCAAACATGCACCAAATGGCTTACTCGTTTTGGGAGTATCTTTCCTTTGATTTTCCTATAGTGAAGCTCTCTCCTGATGAACAAGATTTTCTCTCTTCTCAGCTACTCAAAATTTTATTTTCATTTTATCTTCCTTTGTACTCTAAGCTAAGAAGCATCTAGATCTTCTCTTTTCCAAGGGTTGAAGAGCAAAGAGGGTAAAAGTGTGGAGGATCCCAAAGGAGATTTAGGGTCCAACACTGGAAGTGGCCAATATCCTTTCTACCCACATTTCCCTGGCCATAACTCAATAGCATATCCTCCCACCACTGCCAGAAAGGCTGGCAATGGAATTTGACTTGTGGTCAGAAGGAAGAAATGGGTTTTGTGGGCATCTAGCTACTCTCTGCCTCACTTTACCCTCATCCTGTAGGGTGTGATACATGCTCTAAAATGGTGGCCAATATGTAATATTTTTTCTTTTTATGTAAAAGGGCATTTTTATTGTCATGTTTTACTCTTTGGATAGTTCTTAAACCTTGGTATGCATTAAAATTACCTGGAGGGGCTTATTAAATTGCAGATTTCTGGTACCATCTCTAGGAATTCTAATTCAGTTGGTCCAAGTAGGGTCAGGGCATCTGTGTTTTTAACAAGCAATCAAATTGATTCTGACATGGGGGATTCTGCAACTCACAGAAACACTGCTTTAGAAATTCAAAGTTATTAAAACAAGCCAGATGAAATTGAGCTCTTCAGAGAGAAATTTTTTTGAGGATAAGAAAAGTGGAAACAGGAGGCTGGATTTTGCTTGAAGGGCTAGAAGTCAAATGAAGAAAAGACCTTGTCTATATCCTTGAGGGAAACAACATGTAAACATGTTTGGGTACAGCCTGACACAGGGACCACCGTGGCTTACTGTTAAGATGTTTATAATTTAGTTTTAAGTATATCCTCAATTCTAAGATGCACAATGTCTTAGAATTTGTTTCAGATTTTAGCCTATCTGATACCTCAATGTATGGAGCAGTAAAATTATATTTAAAAATATTTTCCCCCCAGAGATACACAAAATAATAGTGTATTTTAAAACCTTTGCATCCTAGATTCATGAAGTACTACTTCAGCATAAGTAGTATTAGTTATATGTGTGCTTGATTTTGCCATAGTTGTGCTCAATTGCTTTAATCAAGAATTCACACCGTGGGAGTGGTGAACTAGCATTCTAATTAGAAAGCCCACCTGCCAGAGAGGGGTATTAGAAGGCTTCAGTTATCTTTATCTCCGATCAACATCTTTGATCCATACTAATTAGCATCACAAACGCTAGAAATAGATTTTCACTGGTGAAATAATGGTGTTCAAGAACTGCAAATTGGCTAAAAATGTTTTAGAGAGCCTTCCCAACTTTGCATAAATGATATATAAATGCCTAGGAAACATTTTAGTTTGTGCCCTTTCAATGCACCATGCATCTGGAATGGTCCATAAATGGCCATAATTTCGGAGGATTCTGGTTGCCTGCTGCCAACTATAAAGTTAACTAAATTCTGCTTCTGGATTGTTATGTCTGCCTCAAGTGAGGCTGTGGTACAAGGCTGCCGGAGAGCAGGCCTTGGTGAGCTTGCCAGAGAGACTGTAGGAACTGCCTTTGCACCTTCCTATTAATTAATTAATGTTTTTGTCTAATAAACACCTCCTATCAGATTCTTGTTGAAGACTTTCTTTCATTAGACCCTGGAGGGCAAGTCTGTGGAAGACTGGCCACCTCTTACCTACCTCCCACTGTTGGGGGCCACCAAGAGCTCCTAGGATAACTCCATGTTTGTACATGACCCCCTCGTTTTAGAACAGTTCACAGCACCTGGGGAAGGGGCTGCTTCAGCAGGAGTGGTGGCTACGGGAGGCTCTGCCCATATCCATTCCTTTAGACTTCAAAGCTCAGTGGACAGAAATCATGAACTCTAGCTTTATCCATGACAGCAATGGGGAGCAGAGCCCTTGAAGACAACTCTGTGTGTGTGTGTGTGTGTGTGTGTGTGTGTGTGTGTGTGTGTGTGTGTTGAGGAAGAGAGAGAGTGAGAGACCTGGTCTGCAGTTCTAGCAGGGGGTGATGCCATACTTTTGTAGTGACACAAAGCTCTGGTGTTGGAGGCACCAGCAGCAACAGGACCTTAGTCAATTGGTACCCAGGTCATGGTTGTGGAGTTGCCCAAGATCAAGAGGGCACCATCTAATGTACTGCTGCAGCACAGAGGCAAGAATCATCAGAATCAGCTCTTTAGACATGAATTAGCTCATCTTGGGGATTGTTCATCCCAGTAAGATGGGCAAACATTAGATGGAACATTGGTTGGATGGGTGAGGAAAGGTGAGACCGGACTTCCTGATAATTTGGGTTAGGGTTTTATTGAGTTGCAGTTTTGGACACTAAGGTAGAATGATGCTATCTGAGACACATGCTGGTGGAGCAGGGCTGTGTATGGACCATAGTAAACCAACTTAAGCCAATTTAGTTGTTTGATGAGAGAGAGAGAATTTAGTAGCCTCTAATCGTGAAAGGCAGGGTGGGAGGGGGATTATGCTGTCTGATCCGGTCTTTGCAAAGTGATGGTGTAGTAATAAAACCAAGTCTCAGATCAAATTCCACCAAATATACAGGGATTGTTACTAAGAAAATGCAAACAGCCACAAGCTTTCTGTGGTTGTTTGGTTTTTTTTCACACCCTTAAGTAGCCCTACCGGCACTTTGTCTGAAAGGCTTACAATGCGATTATGTTCTTAAGGCTGTCCTTGGAGTAGGATTCAAGGCAGTAGGAGCTTCCATAACGGAAATGTAAACTGCCAGACTTGACTGTTTTGTGTCATATCTATACAGGGCAAAGGGTCCTGTTAACCACTCCTAATCAGTCATAAACCTTCAATACTACTAATCAAATCTACTTCAGTCACAACTTACTCTAACATTCCTTACGCCGATTAACCAACTTGAAGGTGCTTTTCTCTATCAGGCCATTTCATATGCTAATGGACCAAGTCCAAGATGTAGGTTTATATTAGTTTGTTCTCACAATAGCACACTGGTCATACTGAAGGATTTGAAAGTAAATTACCACAAACATAACACCTTAATGATATATTTATTATACATACAAATGATGAGCTATCGAGAACAACGTTATAGAAAAATATATTTGTTGATTCTGAATGATGTTCACAATATGTGGATAAAAATCAAGGAAGGTTATAAACATATATATTATATTAGCCTCAATTCTCTTTTTATAATTTTTATATAAAAAGTTGGAAATGTATTTACCAAAATGTTGAAAAATTTGAAAGTGCATTGGCCAAAATGTTAACAATGGTCATCTTTGGATTATGTGTGATTTTATTTTTATACCTTTCTTTTTGAATTATCTGTACTTTCTAAGTTATCTGATGTGAACTTGTGTTAGGAAGAAAAGTTAATTTATTAAAGTTAAAAGAAACACTAATGACCTTCATGTCCTCATCTCAGTCCTCTTTCTATTTTGTCTCTCAGTAGCATTTAACAGACAGTGCTTTCTCATTTAAAAAAAAAATCTTTTAAAAAAAGTTTTAACAGCCTTATTGCGGTATAATTTATCTACCATAAAATATACCCACTTCTTGCAATTCTGCAAGTCAATGAATTTTAGTAAAGTCATAGAGTGTGTAACCATCACCATAACTCAGATGTAGAACATTTCCATCACCTAAAAATGTTTCCCCATGACCACCTGCAGTGAATTCCCACTCCCACCTCAACCCAGGTAACCGCTGATTTTAAGTCTACATAGATTTGCCTTTTTTGGATATTTCTTATAAATGGAGTCATACAACATATGGCCTTTTGTATTTGACTTCTTGCACTTAGCATAATGCTTTTGAGACCCTACCATGTTGTAACCTGTATCAGTAGTTAGTACCTTTTTTATTACCAAATAGTATTTCAGTATGTGAATATATCACATTTTATTTCTCCATTCACCAGTCCATGAATATCTGTGTTATTTCCACTTTTGGGCTATTATAAATATAATGCTGCTGTGAACACATTCCTACAAGCTTTTGTGGGGGCATATCTTTTTCTCTTGAGTGGACACTTAGGAGTGGAATTGATGGGTCTCATTGGTAAGTTTATATTTAACTTTTAAAAAACTGTCACACTATTTTCCAAGAAATTCTGTCATTATACATTCCCACCAGCACTGTGTTAGGGTTTCAGCTTCCCACGGCTTCCCAACGCTTCATATGATCAATGCATTGGGTTTTAGCTCTTCTGGTCAGTGTATAATACTTATATCTCACTGTGGTTTTAATTGTGTCTCCCTAACGCTCACTCGTGTTGAGCATCTTTCCATGTCTTCATTAACTATTCATTTAGTTTCTTTAATGAAATGTCTGTTTAATTCTCTTGGCCATTTTTAATTGGGTTGTCTGTTTTATTATTGAGTTATAGGAGTTCTTTATATTTTGAATACAAATCCTTTTCAGATATTTAATTTGTAAATATTTTCCCTATTCAGTGATTTTTTTAAAAAAAATTCTTAACAGTATCTTTTCAAGCAGATGTTTTCCATTTTGATGACATTAAATGTATTAATTTTTTTCTGTTATGGATTGTTCTCTTGATGCCATATTTAGGAAAACTTTGCTTAACCCAAAGTCATAAGATTTTGTCTTATATTTTGTTTCTAGGGCTTTTATAGTTTTAGTTCTTACATTTAGGACTATAATCTATTTTGAGTTGATTTTTGCATATGATATGAGTTAAGGATCTAAGTTTATCTTTTTAAAAAACTATTGCTATCCAATTGTCCCAGCACATTTGTTGAAAGAAGCATCCTATTTTGAAAAAAATGTGATAAAACACACATAACATAAAATCTACAATTTTAGCCATTTTAAGTGAACAGCCCAGTGGTATTAAGTGCATTCACACTGTTGTGCAACCGTAAGCACCATCTATCTCTAGAACTTTTTTAATCCTACAAAAATGAACCTCTGTAGCTGTCAACCAATAACTCCCCATTGCACCTTCTCCCAGCCCCTGGAAACCACCATTTGACTTTCTGTCTTGGGCTGAATTGCTTCCATGGTCACATGTTGATGTCACAACTTGAGTGCTTCAGAATGAAACCATATTTGAAAATAAAGTCTTTAAAGAGATGACTAAGTTAAAATGAGGCTTTTAGGGTGGGGTCCTAATCCAGTATGACTCGGTGTCCTTACAAGAAGAGGAAGAGACACCAAGGATGCTCATGTAGAGAGGAAAATTCCAGGTGAGGACACAGCAACAAGGTGGCCATCTGCAAGCCAAGAAGAGAAACCTCAGCAGAAACCAAACCTGCCAACACCTTGATCTTGGACTTCCAGCACCCAGACCTGTGAAAAAATCACCCAGTCTGTGCTATTTGGTTATTGTAGCCCTAGCAAACTAATACTGTCTCTAATAATTTGACTACTCTAGGTATCTATCTCTTGTAACTGGAATCATAGAGTATTTGTCCTTTTGTGACCGGCTTGTTTCACTTAGCACAATATCTTCAAGGTTCATTCGTGTAGTAGCATGTGTCAGTATTTCCTTCCTTTTGAACATGGAATAATATTCCATTTTATTTGTGATACTGTGAAATATACATTTGGTTTCCTTCTGTTTCCTGGCATACAGCTCCTAAAACCCTTGGAATCTCTGGAGAGAGTGACGAGTGTCTTTTGTGTGCTACAGAGATGACTGGTGGCTGGGGGTCCCTAGATATCTTTAGGATGGGGGCTTGTCACTGGAAAAATCAAGGCACATAGGGAGGGGAGGGGGAAGAGGATGAAGATTAAGTTGACTACCAATAGCCAGAGGTTTAGTCAATCATGACTATGTAATAAAACTTCTATGAAAATCCAAAGGGACAGAGTTCAAAGAGCTTCCAGATAGCTGAACACGTGGAGGTTCCTGGAGGGTGGGGCATCCAGAGAGGGCACGGCCACTCTGCACCCCTTCCCACGTGCCTTGCCCTGTATATCTCTTCCATCTGGCTGTTCATCGATATCCTTTGCAATATCCTTTACAATAAATGGGTAAACATCAGTAAATTGTTTCTCTGAATTCTGTGAGCTGCTCTAACAAATTAAACAAGCCCAGGGAGGGAGTTGTGTGAACCCCTGATTTATAGCCAGTTGATCAGAAGTAGAGGTGACCACCTATGACTTGAGACTGGCATCTGAAATGGGGCAGTCTTGTGGGACTGAGCCTGCAACCTGTGAAATCTGACACTATTTCCAGGTAGGTAGTGTCTGAACTGAATTGAGTTAGAGGAACCCAGCTCCTGTCTGCTGCAGAATTGCTTGGTGGGTGGGGAAGCAAACCCCCACACATCTGGTGTCCCTAGTGTTGTGTTGAGAGACTGGGTAAGAGAGTAGGAAAAGCACTTTTTTTCCCTCTATCTGATACGATATGTATGCTTCACATTATGTTTATTCATGCATTTGTCAACGGACACTTGCATTGCTTCCAACTTTTGGCTATTATGAATAATGCTACTATGAATATGGTTGCAAAAATATCTGCTCAAGTCCCTGCTTTTAATTTTTGGGGGAATATATCCAGAAACGGAATTGCTGGATGATATGGTGATTCTATTTTTAATTTTTTGAGGAGCCTCTATGCTGTCTTCTATAGTGACCACACCATTTTACGTTCCCACCAGCAGTGCATAGGGGTTCCAATTTCTACACCTCTTTGCCAATACTTGCTATTTTTGAAACTAATAGCCATCCTGATGGGTGTGATGATAAAACTATCCTTTTTGACTCCCTCCTGCTTAAAAACTTTTTTTTACATGGCTCCCAGGAATCCACATGGCCTCGTGCTTCCTGCCACCAGGCTAACCATTCATGCTCAGTCTCCTCTGCCGTGTTCTCTTCTTCCTGAGCTAGCACTTCAGACCTCTTCTGCTCTCTTACAGAGAATACCATAAATGTTAAAATCAACATTTATGATTTAATTCTATGCATAGCCTAAATTTACCTGAAGTAAAATCTCTTAGTCCTAATCTCTTCCTTAAACCTAAGATTTGAATATACAACTGCCCAGTCCACATTTCTATTTTCACGTCTAATAGGCTTCTCAGACTCAAAATATCCAAAGCCCGTTCTTTATTCCCACCTCCGCCCTGTGGATCCTGTTGTGTTCCGTATCTTGGATTGCCTTTAACACACTTCTTCCTCTCACACCCTCACCCAATTCAACACAAAATGCTACTCCATACTTATTCAAAATACATTCGGAATCCGACCACTTCCCATGTTCCATGTCACTGCTGTCCTGGTCCAGGCTGCATTAATGTCTTGCGTGGACAATTGTAATGTCTGCCTTATCGGGGTCCCTGCTGCTAGTCTCCTCCCTCCTCCCAACAGCCAGCTCGCCCCGCGCAGAGGCCAAAGCCATCTTTGAGAACATTCTCCCTGCTCTCAATCCTCCAGTGGCTTCCCTTGACCAAAAGCATCCAAAGTCCTTACCAGGGATCTTGCTGTGGCTCCTTCTCTGGTCTTGCTTCCTACCATCTGGCACGTGGCACTGTGGCTATGCTGCCTCCTTGTTCCCTGGGCATATCCGGACCTGGGCGCTTGCCCTTCCTCTTCCCAGTGTGCTCTTTGCTAAATGCTCCACGGCCTTACCCCTCCCTGCAATCCAGTCTCTGCACAAACTGCGTTTCCTCAAAGCGGCTTTTCCTGGTCATCCCTTCTGAATAGGCCCCCTGCCCTCCATACAGCACCATGCTACTCCTGCTTCACTTCCATGCCAGCTCTTGTCATTAACTGAGCGGACACTGTGTAATCCTTTGTATATTCATTTTCTCCCAATCCCGTCCCACGACGGCACAGGCATTGTCTCTTTTTGTTTATGTCTCTATCCCCAGCACCTAGAACAGGGTTTGGCTCCAGAAGGTTTTATATTTATCTTTTAAAATACAATTAAAAAGTTGTTGAAACTCCCAAATAATTTCTTCTGTGAACCAGTGGCTGCCTTTCATTGCTTACTAGGAAAAATCTACACTCCCTATTTGATGGAAAACCTTTGCTTTCTGGTTAAACATTCAATAGTAGTCAAACACAATGTGATATAAATCCAGTGTCCAGACATCCTGACCTCCTTTTTCTGTCAATACTTAAGAAATCTCCGTGAACACATCACTTTACCCTGGCCTGCGCCATCCCACTTGAACTCAACACAAGACAGCCCTGGTTTCCAGGCCTCTGCTCTGGTATCTGATCTCAGGCACAGCATCTGTGCCCTGCAGTGAGAGATGGAGAAATCCCAGGAGTGCTGCTAAATTGGGAGACTGGCTTCATTATTATGCATCCCCAGTAACTCTTAAGCATGACTTGTGAGGCTCCTTTCAGGATGATTAAAAGAAAGAACGAAACTAATGAGAAGATCACACACTTCATTTGTAGCAAACATTTCAGGCAGTTTTCTTCCAAGACGTTTTAAAGAAAACCCGGGGGGGATGAAATGGGTCTCTACATTGTGGTACCCCCAAGTCAGAAAATGCAAGAGGCCATATGTCTTGAAAAAGAGTGTAGGATGTCCAGCAGAGCTGAAACCTAGAGATAGTGTGAGGCGGCTGATTGTGCGTGTGTGTGTGTGTGTGTGTGTGTGTGTGTGTGTGTGTGTGTGCTGGGTGGAGAGCTGATGTTGTAGAATCATGAGAATAAGGGTAGGTGGTGGTCAGATGGCAAAGCACATATAAGAATTTTGGACATTTCCTGAGGGCTGTGGAGAACCATTGAGGGGTTTTAAATAAGGACCTGATTTAATGAAACTTGCATTTTGGAATGATCCGCCCAGGTGCAGTATGGAAAAGGAGGTGGAGGGCCCCCCAGAGAGGTCAAGACCAGTGACGCAGCTAGTGCAGCAGTTCCAGGGGGACATGCAGTGGCAATGTGGACAGCAACAGAGATATTACAGTGGGAGAAATGTGTTTTTTGGTTTTTTTCCTGTAATTTGAAGGTGGAGAAAACCATCTTTAAGGGATTCTAACCTCCTGAGACTAGCACATTGTTCTCCCTTGGGGAGATGGGCAAAGGATGGGGAATTATAGCCTGAGTGACCTCTACAAATGCTGAGAACATTCCCAGGGAGACGAAGATCCACTCTCTGCAGACAAAAGGAGCTTTGCCTTCTCCTTAGGTTCTGAAGATACAGGCAGGCTGATGTGGCCCCATTAGGGACATGACCTACTAAAAGACCTTTCCAACATGAGAAGAAAAGTCAAGTTTTACCAACCAGCTAAAAGTAACCCCAGCTCTCATCAGCCTCCCTCAACAGTAGTAACATGGGCAGTGAACCAGGGAGAGGTGCACTCCAGGAGAGTCCTTTACGGCTCTGCCAAGCAGGGCAGTGGCCCGACCTGGAAGGCATGAAGTGTTAGCTGCAGACAGGTGGCATGTGATGTGAGGAGCTTGGCCATGAACCCTCAGTAGCACCTTCTGCAGAAGCGCCATGCCAGCCCACACTTCTCCGGGGACAGACCAGGGACCTCGCCTGGACCTGCTCTGATCTGTGATTCCCTGCTGACCAATCTTTCCTAGCATATACCTGCTGGAATAATCTGTCCTGAACCCACACATTGCAGACTGCAAAGTTTTGTTTTGTTTTATTAAGCAGAACTTCATACCAGATAACCAGCCCTACATGACCCTTCTCTATCTGCCAACTCCTCTCCCCAAACCTCCGACAGATTCATTCTCTATCCTCCTCTGCTCTACCCTGTGTCCTCTATCACCCCAGCCTCTCTTTCCAGATGGTTTCTGCTTAGGACCAGCCAATGGGAATATTGGCAGGAGACTGGAAAGTGAAGGAGGGAGGTCAGGCTCTGTCTTCCTTCCTCCCAGCCCTGGCACATCCTCTTTGCCCTCCCTGCATGACTGTTAACCCACTAGTGGCCCCTCATCCGCTGTTCCAACTCCCAAGCGTCCACAAACACTCTTTCCTCCCTATGCTTCAGCCCTAGTGAAGGTAACAGCTTCCCACTGTTCGTGGTCTCTGGGTAACTCCTCATCCCTTATTTGTTCCCTGAACTTAGCCTCCCTCTCTCTGCAAGTGGTCTTTTCATGTATTTCTCCCCATTTAAACCATCTGCTGTGAATTCTGTTTCCTGCTGGGACTCTGATGGGCAGAAATACAATATGAGTAAATCTTGTGCGTTGTCTGTATAGGATGTGGTGCCAGCCGTCATGTTGAACATCAGTGACATGAAAATTATAGGACAGTACTCTAACTCATGTTAAGATTTACCTGCTTTCTTATAGGCACTCACCTATAAAGGTTTGTTCTAATCCCTTAAAAATACTCACATGCATGTGTTTTGCAATTCCACAGCAATTTTGCACCTTTTCCAAAGCTAAAAGGGCTGGCTGGCCTCAGAGTAATGTTCATAGCTTATCTTTTGAATCCGAAGTATTGTCCTCAATACCATCTCAAGTTTAACAACCATGGTCAGGATATAGTTTTGGTCTGTTCTAGGGTGGGAATTTAATTTGAGATGACATAGAGGCTGTACCTCTAACTGAACTGTTCAGAACAGGTCCCTTAAATGTAACTCAAATCCTACCTGGGTTCCTCCCACATATGAGCAAGTGAGCAAGCTGTCTGTTTCACCCCTGCTTCAACAGGATACAGAACACAGACCCTTGACCAGTTTCCACGTGAAATCTAGTCAACCCTAGTATTTCATAAGTTCTACAGACTTAACTAAAGGAGTACTATCCCACCAGGTGCAGCCTCCCACTTCTTCAAAATAAGCAAACATGCTTTACATGCTAACCACCTGTGTCCTCATGTATCATTCATCCCCAGTTACAGGACAGAGAGGCTGTAAATACACAACTGGAACACAGATCTACTCTCCATAAACCATTCTTCCCAGGAGACTATACTCTCTCTGGTGGAAGCCAGTAATGCCTTGCCTGGGAAGCCCATAGACAAGCATGATGGTGCTTGGAGTAAGAACAGGAGCTGCTGTTCTCCCCCATAGACATTGTCCTTATCTGGTATCCAGACTAGATCAATAACAACCACACCTTCCTCATGATTCTTTCAAGATCCTCATCTGGAAGACCTTTCCCAAAACTATCTCAAAGAGCTTGTTCAACACTGGGCTTTTACACAGAGATATTCACTAGCTAGTTCTACTTTACCATGATGTTGCTTTGTTGTGAATCCCTTCGCATTACATAATTCCATCATCAAACTTAAACCTTGTGTCTCTGTCTCTTTACCCACAATTGAATTAAGCTGCTCAACATCAATGTATTGCCCCTTTCTTTTGCTCACTTTTATTCTCAATCATAAAGTAGATATGGTGTAAGTTATGAATCTGTGCAGTTATGTGATAACGCCTATGTCCCTAAAAGATGTGTGTACATACATTATATATACACACATATATACATTATATATACACACATATATACATTTTATATATTTTTTAAATTGTCTGATTTATTATTAATAGCTAGTCAGGGGTAAAATAAATTTTTAGAAAGAAATAAAATATAAATGCTTTCAATTATCTGAAGCAATATTTGCTCAGATGATAAAGTTGTATTTAACATTCAGGAGTTAGTTGACATCACTTTAAAATGCTACTTTGGTGTATGAAATGACATATTTTTTTAAATTAAAAATTTATTTTAATTTATGGTTGAGATTTATGTCTTCTCTACTGGATTTTAATTTAGTGTGTGATATAACTTGATGCCTTATTTTTTGTATTTATTACAGAATCTAGCATAATTCTTTGCACATAATAGATGCCCATGACACTTGTTTTGAGTGAATGGATAACAAATGAATAAATTTGAGACCCAATGTATTGCCGTATCCCTGCTATTCTCCCACCAAGTTTGTTAATGTACTATTTCTCTCCCTCAATCCACCTTCCCTCATACTGTAGGGAATTCTTATAATTTTCTATCACCTTGCCGTCCGTTTGGAAAGCAGGTTAAACTTTCTCATACCAGAAGCAGGGCTCAGTCGCTCTTGGCACAGTTTCCAGTTCCACGCCACACCCAAGTAGCTCAAGCTGGTGGCCAGAGATGGGAACTTAGCAGCATCTCTCCCACCTAGCAGACTTGGCTCATTGCTTTCCTGCCACTTCAGGAGTTTGCCCAAGAACTTAAAGTGACTCACACTATATTCCCACATATAACTAGTTGCCTGACTCTTCATTTCTTTTCCATATGACCTGGGCTCAGAGGACTGTCCTCCTGACTCATGGACCCCTTCCTGCCCAGCATCTACAAGTAAAAATCTTTGAACTTGTTCCCTACTATGGTGGTATACTGAATTTGCACCTTCCATCTGAAGAACTTGGGGCTGCTGTAGGCTGAGATTTCCCCGGGGTGCCAGGGAAAACACAAGGTTGGGCTCCCAGTGTCAGAGCGATGGTCAGGCAGGCATAAGCTGGACACAGGTCAGACAAGGGCCGCAGGGTGTCCTCCAGTATAAACAAATTTCTTGTGTGGGGGACTGGTCACTGGTTGGACAACTATGCATTAGGCCATCTTCCAGGTAAAAGAAGTATCTGTGAAAGGCACAGCATAAACATCCACATCGAGCTCCCCTTCATTTCCCAGTAGGGCAGGCTTGCCAGTTACTCTGGCAGCAGAATCCAAATTTATCAGGGAGCTCTCAGAACACATACCCGTGGAAATTTATCTGAACTAGGTCTTGTTCTCATAGTTCTAGAAATAGTTAGCTGTGATGACAAATGTACCCAGCTCATATAGTCAGTAAGTGAGGTGATGTTAGGTCCTATATCAGATAAACCATAAAACCTCTGTGGACTAACACAAAAGAAGTTTATTCCACACTCACATGAAGTCCAGTATTAGTGATCCTAATTAACAGGTAATCTTTTTTGGTATAATGGCACCTAGGTTTCTTCCATGTTTTGACTCACCCATCTTCAAGATGTGACTTCCGAGGTTGCATGCTTGTCTGCCTCAGGCTGATCAACGGCAAAGAACACTGAGAATTGGGCTTAAGATATTTTTAGAAACCAGGCTTGGAAATGGTGCTCATCACATTAGCTCAAACACCACTGGCAGACTCGGCCAAGTGACCACGTATGACTTGCAAGGCAGGCTGCAAATTATAATTTACTTCTGCGTCTAGGAAGAAGATGAGACAAATGGTGAAAAAATATCACATCTCTACCATAGAGGATTTTAAACATGGGGGAGTGGAGGATATTATGTAAGAATGGGGTATCAAGGTTCCAATAACCATCTTTGTATTAAAGATATACATGTTTAATCTAAGTCACTTTGCCAGTCCAGATCTCTTTCCTGGGTTTCAGGTCTCATACCCAACCACACAGGGATGCCTCTGCTTGGGTTTCCCACAGGCCCTTCACACTCACCATTGTCCTTACCACATCTACTGCTCCTGTTGGCATTCTTGTGTAACGACGGGGAAAAAATAGTCGTTTATCACTGTGGTGTCTTTTAAGAGGATGGCTCCTTTTTACTATAATTCTCTGCCTGTTTTCTTGAGCACCGTGATGGGGTTGGTTATGCAAGTGTTGGGGGAGAAGCTGAAACAAGGTAAAATTTCTCTTAATAAAGGGAAGAGTGAAGGCCTTGTTCTTCCTGGGGGAGGTATGTGGGATCCAGAGGATAAGCACTTGGGAAGGAGAGGAGAAAAGGGAGGTAAGGACTGGAGATAAAGACCCCTTCAATGTTGCTATCATCTAACTGAGGTTTTATAGAACTGAAACATCTAACAGGGATTTTTAACGTTGTTGGTTGTGGTACAAATGATGTAAAGCCCTCATCTACATAATATTCATTGTTGTCTTCCTTGTTCAGTAAAGCCTTTGAAAGAATGATTTTTTTAAATAAATATCACAAAAAGTGTTCTAGTTCCCACCTTGTTCAATATGCTGAAGAGAAAAGATGACATTCAAAGTTAAAAATATCTTGGGAATCATAAAGGGTGTGCCTCTAAGAATGAGCGTAAATTGTGGGGAGCATTCCTGAGCTCCCCAGGGCTATAGCTTTGATAGAGATAGGAATAAATTATAAAAAGAGGACCCTGTCCAATGTCAGAGATGTTCTTGACTCAGTGAACAGTACTTTATCATCCACAAAGTTCTCCAAATTAAAAATCTGAGCACGATCTGTTCATTGATGTGTATGTACCACTTCCTAATGTGTGTGTGTGTGTGTGTGTGTGTGTGTGTGTGTGTGTGTGTGTGTAGTTACTGAATGAACGAATCCCTAATTCCTCTCTCTGCCTGACCTACCTCATCCAAACAACACCTAAATCCTGTTGTTTCTAACCTCCTGTGTCTCCCAACCCTTCTTTCCTCTATCCCCTCAATTCAGGCTACCAACGTCTCTTGCTTGGATACACGGAGCACCTTCCTACCTGATCTCCCAGACCCCAGTCATTCCTCCTTCTAATCACTGAATCCATCTTCCTAAAATGCAAATCTGGTCAAGTCACTTCCTTGCGCACAACTGTCCTCCGTCCAGGCTCCCTCTAGCGCCGCCTGCTGGCAGAGCCCCGCGGGGAGCCCGCTGCGGGACGTGGCTTGCGGGCTCCGAGACCCAGGATCGCAAAGGGCGGGCGTGGGGCAGAGAGGCCAGTGTAAGGCAGCACGGCCCAGTTCACTGTGACTGGCACCTAGTCAGCACTCAGAAAATAATTGCGAAATGAGTGAATGAATAAAAAATGAGCCTCTAAACCCCTGTCCCAGAAACTGATCAAAATGACCAGGGAGAGGTATCAATGAAGGGAAAGCTCTGAAATTCCCCTAGGGCAGAAACCAGGGAACGGTACTAACCGCACTTGTACCAACCAATTACTGTGCATGGTTACCTCCGGATAAAGGGCAGGCCCCGCCCACGTCGGGAAAGACGGGCTGAGATCGGCTCAGAGCAGACCAGGGGGAGGGGGTGGTGGAAGTCTGCGGGGGCCCTGCTGTGTGGACAGCACCCCAACCGTGCTGGAGGGTTAGCGAGGAAGCTCCCGGTATGGGTTTCCTCTGACACGGCCCAGGCCTCCTCTGGGATCTACGAGGCTGAGTGAGCCAGGAGGACGCAGAGCAACCTCCTACACAGTGTTGGGCGAGGTCCGAAGAGAGAGCAAAGCAGGAGATCTTTGAGCATCTCTCTATTGACAGCCGTGTCTTCACCTGGAACTAGTGAGAGCAACCACAGAAAGCAGAGCTTTTAGCTAACGTAACGGGCTCACTCCAAACTGAGATGGCGCTTTCAGAATTGGAGGGACAGTGCCAGCCCCAAAGAGCAGAAAGGAGACAAAGCCACAGCTGTACACATAGCAGAGCTCATCCCAAAAGAAAAGCTTACGGAGAAAGCTTGTTTATGGGGCTGGAGTTTCATGAACACAAAGAACATAAAGCATATAAGTCAATTCACCCGATGGAAATGCCGTGTCCTCAGCTCCCTTTCCTTTCTCTCTCAGGACAGGACCCAGATAAATAGGAGGGGGTCCACAGGGGGTCCCACCATTCAGTTTAGTGGAAATGATTTGTCTGCCTTGATCTGAATAAAGCGAAGGAACAGGACATAGCCGGGCAAACAAAAACATGTGACTTACTTTAGTACAGGTGGTCCCCGGGTTACGGATGAGGTAACATTCCTGAGAACATCTTTAGGTTAAATTTTTATGTAACTTAGATCCCCGATGAACAGCACATATGTAGTAATAATAATAATAGCAACAATACTATAATGGCTCATATGTGGTAGCAATAACACAATGTAATACTGTAGTAATAAGTTACAGAAACTATTGTGCTCTTTCTTTTAATTCAAACAAACAGATCATAAAAACAAACTTGTACAAGAAGTTTAGATAGGAGACAAGAGAAATTTCAAGGAAAAATATTAAAGGTGAACACCTAATGTTGCGTCAATGTCTTGCTTACTGGAAGGGGCATCTTTGAGGCAAGAAGGGAGCCGACATTGATGGGAAGATGCTGATGGAGACAGTGCTGGAGAGGATGGAGTGGGTGCCAGGGAATCAGGATTTGAATCTGTTGTAGAGGAGGAGAGCTGACCACTGAAGCCAGTTTCTAGAAAAAGGTATGAAGGGTTGTCTGCACAGCCTTTTTTCTGTTTTTCATCGTAAGTGCCCTTGTAGCAGCTGATGTTCTCACCAACTGGGCAGTAAACTTTTGTAAACTGCTCAGTGTTAGGATCTTGCTCCTGAAGCTTAACAAATCCTGCTTCAGTGAGACAAAAGGCATCAGCTCCTTCTTTTGTCGTAAGCTTTCTTGGCTCTGGATCTTTCGATTCATGTCCTTGTGTTTCTGTTAGCAGCTTCTCTGTCTAGCTATCAGACTAGCAGCTAGTGTGAAGATGCTATGCTAAGGAGCCCACTTATGCCATGTGGGTTTGTTTACATGCAAGGAATAAACTAGTTCCCAAATTAATAATGTAATTATTTAATTATAATTTATCCTTATTGGGAGCCTTGGGATCCCGTTCATAAGTACAGAATCCATAAGTCAGGTCATCTGTAACCCGAGGACTGCTTGTCTGTAAAACATTAAAGAAGGAAATAAACAAGCCATGCAAACAACAATGGAGGAATCACTGAAACAAATACTATGAGGAACCGTAAAATGTTTACATTTTGCCTACTTAGGATTTTTTTAAAAGTGGAAATAAGGTGACAAGATAGTAGGTTAAGAATAAAAGTGTTATGGATGATTTAGAGAAAAGGTAATATAGTTTCACTTCAGCATTTGCAGCAGGAATTAGAAGCAAAAACAAAAATAATCAGAGCTGCCAAAATTGAATTACATTATGTAGATAATTTTGATAAAATCATCCATAATCCAGAGAAAGAGAACAAAAAGGAGGACACAATGGAAATTATATGACAGATGAAGACAGGCAGTGGAGATTCAGTACGGATAATCAACATTCCTGAAAAAGAGGACAGAATAAAAGAAACAAAAACATTTTCAAAGATATATGACAAGAAAAATTTCTAGAGTTTAGGGAAGGTCTGAATCAAAAAGAATTCACCAATTCTTGGGCAAAATTAACCAGAAGAAACAGACTAGTTATATTCCAGTCATGTACTATATTTATATGCTAGCATATTCAAGATGCTAGTCATATTCTGGTGACAATATTATTTCAAGAATAAAGAACTCTACTGTCATTCAGATAGAATGAACAAGTCACCTCCAAAGAAAAAGCAATGGGCCCAACTTCAGATTTTTCTTTAATGTTAAATGGCAGAAAAAAATAAGAAATGTTTAGAAAATTTTGAGAGGAAAAGATTGAGACACAAGAATGCTCTTGTGTGTAAAGCTGCTATTTCCAGGTGAAGGATGCAGCCACATACCAGCATGGGGACTATATGACCAATGTACTTGTCCTTAGAAATCTCCTCAGGGGGGTAATGAGCCAGGGAGAGAGGGATGAAGCCCGCGCAGCTGATGAACAGGCTCGTGAGGGTGCACAGAACGTGCCCATGGGAGCTTGTCTTAGGCCACTCTGGCTACTATAACAGAATGCCCCAGGCTGGCTGACTTATACACCACAGAAAGTTATTTCTCACAGTTCTGGAAGTTGAGAAGTTCAACATCAAGGTAACAGCAGCCGGTGTGTGGTGAGGTCCCCTTTGTGGTTCATGGATGGGACCTTCTTGCTGTGTCCTCACACGGTGGACGGGGAGAACTCTGGACTCATAAGCCCCTCATAAGAGCACTAGTCCCATAAGGGCTCCACCCTCATGACCTAGTCACTCCCAAAGGCCCCACCTCCTACAACCATCATCACATCCCATCTGGGATTAGAGTTTCTGCATATGGATTTTGGAGGAGATACAAACATTCAGGCTATGATAGGACTAAATTCATATGCATATAAATCATGTGTAAATAACTGGAGTAAATGTGGTTACAAAAACAATGCAAGTAATAAAATTATTGAAAGAAACAATAGAGGCTATAAAAGTAAAGATAATAATAGAACAAGACCAAGATTTCTAAAACCCTGGTAGGTACAGCACAGGCAGGAGGCTACGGGAGGTTGAAAGAAAGGAAAGAGGCTCAATTCTTCCAAGAAGAAGAAGTCGGTAGTGACTATTGCATTACTGAAGTTGAAACTTCAGGAAATTCGTGTTTTAAGTATGTTCTTTAAAGGACTTAGAAGTGACTACCAGTGAACTAAAATAGTGTGCTTTCAACATGACCCGAGGGATAGTAAATGAAAGACCATGCAGATGACATCTATGGAAGTGCTTTTCAAGTCGCACTGTGCATGCAAATCACCTGGGGTCTTTTTAAAATGCAGATTCGGATTCACTAGATGGGAGTGGAACCTGAGACTCCGCATTTCTAACTAGCTCCCAGGTGATGCTGCTTCTGCTGGCCTGTAGAAGAACTAGATGACAGCAGTGGGACCACACACCCCTAAGTTCTGCAAGCCCTGTTCATAGAAGCTTCCAACACACTAGACTTCTCAGCATACTCACACTCTACAGCTTCCTACCTCTATGCCTTTAGCCACCCTGGGCATCCTATCAGGAATGCCCTCCCTCCAACCCTCACTGTCAACACTCTACCAGACAACCTAAGGCACAGTCTACTCAACTCACACTTGCTCCCTAAGGCTAAATAATCATTCCTTTCACTTGACCCTTGTCTTATGGAACTACCCATATTCTACCACACTATAAGTTGTCTGTATACATGTTGCAGTTCCCTTACAGAAAGGTAAGAATCTCAAGGTAGGAAGCCTGATCTATTTAATGCTATTTACACATATTACTGAAAACATGGTCACATTTATATTCATTGCTCCAGTGAATCAAGTTGAGTTCACTTAACTGAGAAATAAATGCACAATGCTATTGGCTGGAGAACTATCTGGAAGCAGGGAAAATTTGAAAGTTGCTTCTGAAGTAGTACCTTTTTCAGCAGTTTGATCTGTTGTCTGCAAAGTCTCTGCAAAGCAGCAGTCAGGAGACTAAGTATAGGCAGCCTGTCCTGGGTAGCCAAAACCATTCAACTTATCAACATGCAAAATGTAGGAGAAAGAAGCATTCTGTTGATTAACTGAATTCTTCATCTTTAAACCATTTGTTTTGGTCTGATATATATACACAATAAATAGCAATCCACAAAGAATTAATTTCCATAAAATTTATGAGTAATTTCTTTTATTTCCTTAATAACACATTTTCATTTTTCTTTGTTCAATTTCTGGGGCAAATCTAAGCCTATATTTAAAAAAGAGCTGAAAAATGAAAACACATACCCAAAAATATAAAAGTCACTCAAATGAATTCAAATTTTGTTTTAATTACATTTCATCAGACTACTTGGGGAGGAATGCTATTATATTAACAGATGACAGGAAAATGCTATTCAACTTCTTTTTGTTCCTTTCTTCTCCATTAGGAAAATTATCTTCAAATAAGGAGGGCTAGACTAACCGTGCACATGAAATATGTAAAGCCCCAGGTAGGAAGAAATCTAGTTAGAGAGCTCCTTGTTGGTGTTAATGAATTTAAGGGGCCTGGGCCTGATAAAATGAAGCCTCCAAAGCTAAAGGCGGGTGCAGATGTAACTGAAGACTCAGTTCCTTCCCTGAGAAATTATGAAGATGGGATGAATGGGCAGACACTGGCCTGATCTTTTAAGTGGGAGAAGCGTGAATTCTTCAAAACAGGAATTTGCTCCCTGACAAAATTCCAAAATGAGTGAATTAAAAGTAATTCATTCATTGCATTAAAATTCTTCATAAGCTTTTGGAAAGAAATTGGCAGTCACTGGGAATCAGAATAGGATCACTTAGAATCATGCAAAGCAAATGTCAGTTTCCTCTACATAGGATCGTGGTCTGGAAAATCAAGGAACTAAAAGGTCAAATATCTGTTATCTCAACAGGAGATGTAGCATAGATTTTTATTATGTTATTTTGGTGCTGATAAACGTAACCAAGTGCACTTGTAGTTAATGGAGCAATGTCAGAATAGAAATCTCTAGTAACCTGCCACAAGGCTCTGTTTTCAAAACAAAAAATTTATATTTAGTTACTATGGTTACAAAATAATTGTATATATTTATAGGAAGGTCTCTGTTTTTTTACCCTCTCCCCATAAATTTGGGTGTCCTGCCACTTCCCACTCCTGGCTCTTGCCTTCATAACTTTGAGTCATCCTTTAGTTCTCAATGTAAACATTCGTTCTCTGACTACACCCCTCCCACAATTCCTTAGGCCTCCTGTCTATATGCTTTCATTACATTATGCAATGTTTGGAGAACGTGGGTTTTTCAAAACTTTTCCAATTTTGAAGATTCCTTTTCTTTGTCAGGTACCTTCAGTTATACCTGTAAAATTCCTCTTTTATGTGAGGTGGATGATCAACTGCTCTGATCTGCTCAGCATTGATGGATTTCCCAGGATAAGAGACATGTTCAGTACTAAAACCAGGAAAGTCCTGGGTGAATTGGGACAAATTTGTTACCCTACTATGAAGAATCCTTGCCTCCTTCCTCACTGCCCCCAAAACTTCGCCTCTCTCCTTCCTGTGTGGACAGAGCAAGCTCAGCACCAAGACAGCTGCACAGAAGCAGCACCACTCGCCAGCAGGGGCAGCTTTGATACATCGTAGCCTGTAGTCTGTAATTTGCCTCAGGTGTAAGGTGTCCTGAAACAAGATGTCCCTTCCTTTGTTAAATCTAAGTGTGTGCCATTGGTTTGCGTTACAGTGAAAGACACCTATCAATGATACCAAAAAAAATGGAGGTGTGGAATTCAGGGTAGATCCTGCTCTTTTGCCAGGCTGGCCTAAAAGAATGTCAATTTAAAAATGTCCAGTTGGATTAGTAGATTCAGAAAGTGGAAAGCACTGATTTCGAGTTTCTAAGCAGAAGTCAGTTCTTACATATCACGACTCATTAGAATAGAATCTCATAAAGGCAGTAGAAGAATACTCCTCACTGGCTGCTTATATCATGGAAAAACGAAAGTCCTTACCCCCTGGTAAGCTTGTAAGGTTCAAGTTCTCCTTCTGGTAAAGTTATATTATATATTAGGACTGTGCCAAGGACAGGAGTTTTGAGAGCTGGGATCGGGAGTAGAAGAGAGAGCTGAGAAAGTAAAATTCAAGCTGAGAATCAAAGAGATGTAGTGAAATGTGAGTCCATTGTAGGCACAAGGCAGGAAGGAGCAGAGGACAGCCCCAGAGACATCAACCAAGAGGACTCAGGAAGGAGACAGGGTGTGGAAGGAGCTCCTGGCAGGTGGGTGTACGAGATGTTGACAAGGTGACCGTCAATGTCCTGAATGGGTCCAGACATCATCACTCACCCAGCTCTCCTTTCTTGAGTGAAGTAGGATGAAGAGGGCTGAGGAGAAGGCTTGATAGTGCAGGGCAGCAGCCTGGGTCTGGGAAGCAGGTTGCCATATTGTTATTTCAAACCATGTCCTTCCCAAAAGACTAGCCCTGAGGGTTGCCTTAAGCACTGCTTCCAGACATTTGATATGTAACTGAGACTTGCAAGATCCACAGTTAATCAAAAGGATTCTGGGACATAGGGAGAAAGGTGTGGTCTCAATGATTTGAGTGGTCATGCATAATGTGGATTATCAAGCTTAGAAGGGAGCAATGAGAATTACATAGACCAAGCAGCATCACTGCTTAACTCTACTAACCAAAACACGTTTTGAAGACAGACTTCTACACAGCAGCCCCAAATATGGATAAAGTCTTAGAGGCACAGGTGGTCTAATTTTGTAGAGACATGCCCCACATAAAGCAAATGGAAACAGTAAGCAGACAGGATGATGTCAGGCATTCAAGTATCTACAAATTTTTATTTTGAAAACATCTAAAGCCAATGGCAAAATGTTAACATTTGTCAAATATCAGCAATACGTACATGGATGTATGTTATATTGTTTTGTGCACACTTCTGTGTGTTTGAAATGTCCTATAATAAAGCATTTTTTTAAATTAAAAACAAAAAATCTATGCCCCATGCCTTCATCCCTGGCAGTTGAAATCAAAGGGATCAGGTAATGGCCACAGATGGCAACAACCTTCTCCTTCCTATTCAGAATTTTAAATTTTCATTGTGCCAGCTGTCAGAAAATGAACTGTGGAACTCTTGCAAAGATTGGGATAAATTGGCAAGTCTTATCTTTGTCAACCTTGGGAATTTGCCTTGTTCATGTGATATTTTTTCTTGTTTTGTTGGTTTTGATTTATTATAATTCCTGAAAAGCTTGCTGTAACTTATCTTTCCATGAACATTCCCTTGCCAATGCAAATTTGGCATGGCTGTATATAAGATCTTGTCTCAGACAATTTAAACTTTATTTGTTCTAGTTATTCCATGGAAGAAGTTATTATTTGTTGGGAACTGATAGGTTAAGTGGCAAGTCTGATGATACATATCTTGGCATCACTAAATAATAATAATAATATAATAATAAAATATAATGTTTGAATCAAGCTAATTAGCATCTCTATCACCCACGTATTTATCATTTTTGTGATGAGAACATTTAAAATCTACTCACTCTGAGCAAGAGTGAGACCCCGTCTCTACTAAAAATAGAAAGAGATGATCTGGCCAACTAAAAATATATATAGAAAACATTAGCCGGGCATGGTGGCACATGCCTGTAGTCCCAGCTACTTGGGAGGCTGAGGCAGTAGGATCGCTTAATCCCAGGAGTTTGAGGTTGCTGTGAGCTAGGCTGACGCCACGGCACTCACTCCAACCCAGGCAACAGAGCGAGACTCTTGTCTCAAAATCATAAATAAATAAATAAATAAAAAATAAAATAAAATCTACTCACTTAGCAACTTTCAAGTATCCATTTATAATTAACTGCAGTTACTATGTTGTACACTAGATCTCCAGAGCATGTTCCTCCTGTCTAGCTGAAACTTCCTACCCTTGGACCAGCATCTCCCCTTACCCCCAACCTTCCCCTCAGCCCGTGGTAACCACCATTCTCCTATCTCCTTGATTTCAACTTTTGCAGATTCCGTGTATCAGTGAGAACCTGCACCATTTGTCTTTCTGTGCTTGGCTTATTTCACTTAGCATAATGGCCTCCAGCTTCATTCATGTTATTGCAAATGCCAAGATTTCAGCCTTTTTAAGGCTGAATAGTATTCCATTGCACATATATACCACGTTTTCATTATCTAAGACCTAATCATACATTCTTTCATGAATACTGATTGAATGCCTGTTGTGAGCACAGAACCTTGATTGTGGTGAACAGTCTTTTGAAGTACACTCGGAGATTTTTCACGTGTAAATTGGGGATATATTTGGTCTTATTTCTTCTGAATTTATTTCTCTTTGACCTGATACCACTCTTGGTATATCAATCAGGGATCAATTAGAGAAACAGAACCACGCAGATAGATAGATAGATAGGTATAATTACATATACATGTATATATATATAGATACATATACATAAGGTAGATAAGTATAACTATATATATATCTAGAGATACATATATGTAAGATAGATATTTGTGTGTGTGTGTGTGTGTGGATATATATATATATATATATCTCTTACAGCAGGGATTTGACCTTATCCGATTGTGGATGCTGGTTGAGCTGTCACCGCAAGGCTGCATTTTCCCATTTAGTGCAGGAGCTTGAAGTCCAAAGTGCAGGTACTTGAGAAGAAAAGATGGATGTAAAACAGAGGAAAGTAAGAGTGTACATAACCCACAAACATGAGCCGGGCCACGAGGATGGGCTGAAATCCACGTCAGTTCTTGCTGCTTCTGACCTTGGTGTGCATGGCCTGCAGAAGCCAGGACTCTTCATATTACCAAACACACTCACCAGGGGAGGGCAGGGCAGGTTCAGACCATTCAGCCACCTCACACCCACCAGTGAGGTGAGTCAGCACAGCAGCAACAACATGTGTGAGCTGTGAAAGGGCTGCCCCTTCCCTTCCCCCATCAAATCCCCCCCAATCCCTCTGGGACACCCCGCTAACAGGAGACACCCAGGGAAAGAAATTCTGGAAAATGTGATTCAGCCTAGTCAAGGTGGCACATCGCAAAGGCTCCACACTTAGTGAGCCAGAAGAACACATGTCTGTTACAGAGAACAGAAAGAACCAATTTTCTCAAATAAAGAATCCCCTAAATGAATCATTGCCCCTGCTGGCCATTTTTTTTTTTTTTTTTTAAAAAAAAACAAGGGCTACAGACCAGCAGTTCAAAATAGCTAATATTTAGTGAGTGCTTTTTAGGTGCCAGGCATCGGACTAAACACCTAATATGTCCTAACCTCCTAGCTGGCCTCCCTATACCCCCTCTTGTCCCTCTACAATCCATCCGACACAGAGTGGCTTAAAACACCATCAGATCATGAGATCTCACTGAGTAATCCTCTCATGGCCTCCCTCGATGCACAGAACAAAATCTCGGCCCCTGACCCCGGCGCCATGAGCGCTGGTCCCTGTGTACTTCCCACAACTCCTGCCTTTCCATTATCACCCTCCCTTCCCGTGCTCCCGCCACGGCGGCCTTTGGCTGCTACTTAACCCACAAGACTCATTGTTGATGTTCCCTTTACTTAGATGGCTCTTTTGAATATCTTTCTTTTCATCTTTCAAATCTCTTTCAAAATAGAACTTTTTCAGAGAGGGATTCCCTGATGAAATATATCCTAAAAGCGCACACACATCATTGACTTTAGCCCCGTAACATGCATTAGTCCCTTGATAGAAAGTGTCACTATCTGAAATGTGACCTTGTTTCCTTGTCTTATGTCTCCACCCCCACTAGCAGGGGAGCATCCTAAGGATAGAGACTTAGTAGCCACCCATTTCTGTGTAGCTGGAACAGATCCTGCACCTAATGTGTCTCGATAAATATTTGTTGAATGAATGAATCTGTGATAAATCTTCACAACAATACTCTAAGGTGCATATTGATGGCCCTGACATTTTACAAAGGAAGAAATGGAGAATCAAAAAGATGAGGTCAATTTCTCCAAAAGTTAAGCTGAGGAGCAATAGGGCTGGGAGGTGAACCCTTTTCTCTGTCCTGCCTCTCAGCTAAGATGAAAAGCTGTTCTAAACTGCACCTGAAGTTATTCAACTATTCTAAAACTAAAGTTATCAACATGATAAATACTCCCTAACTTTTTACTGGTTCAAAAATAACTGTTTCTCATAAGAGGCTATTCTGTTTGGTCACCCTGTTGTGTGTCCTCTGGTTAATCTTTGAGGTCACCTAGCCCTCCCACCCCTGCCAATGCAGACCCTAAATATGATTGCTCAAAGGTAGACGTGCCCAAGGTGTGTGCTTTGCTAAGCTTTGCCTTGGCAAAGAAGGCTGTCTGATTTTTCCTGCCTTGAACATCCTGATACAATGCTGTCTTTAACCTTATTTCTCTTTCTCTTTTATATTTTGGTTTAAATTTATTTTATCTTGTTGCATTTTCTGTCTTTTCAGCCCACCTTAAATCCTCTCTGGTATAAAGTGAGCATAAACAACATAAATAATTAAATGAGAATACCTGAGGGACGCACTTGAGATGCATTATTCTGAGTAGCATTAACATTCCATGTGGGTAAAATAATGAGATAAAATTTGGGTTTCAGCATTAAGAAGCCAGAGGGTAGCCATTAAAAGTGATGATTATAAAGACTGTAAAACCTCAACAATGCTACAGTATAATGTGTGTAGGAAAGCTGGGGCAAAATTGCATATTCAGTACCTGTTAGAGCAATTTACAAATCCACATGTATGGAAATACAAATGTACTCCATTTTGTGCAAATCTGAACTATGCAAATTGGAAATATTGTGATACATAAATGCAGTTCCTCACTTTATAAATCAAGCTTCATGATTTTTCCACTTTTTTTTTTTTTTTTTTTTTGAGATAGAGTCTTTCTCTGTCGTCCTGGGTAGAGAGCAGTGGTGTCATCATAGCTCATTGCAACCTCAAACTCCTGGACTGGAGAGATCCTCCTGCCTCAACCTCCCAAGTAGCTAGGACTAGAGGTGCGTACCATGACACCAAGCTAGTTTTTTTTTTTTTTTTTTTTTTATTTTTAGTGGAGACTGGGTCTTGCTCTTACTCAGGCTGGTCTTGAACTTCTGAGCTCAAGTGATCCTCCTGCCTCAGCCTCCCAGAGTGCTAGGATTACAGGCATGAGCTACCATGCCCAGCCTCATTCCACTTTGTAATTCTTTATTATGGAGAATTTAAAGCACGTACAACACGAAGTATGACAACAAACTCCCACAGGCTCATCACTCAACTCCAGCAACAATAAACATCCTGTCACTCATGTTCCATCTCTACCTCCACCTATTCTCCACCCTTCTGGAATGTTTATCTGTTAAACTTACACATTTTGATATTCAAAAATCTTATATGGTCAATTTTGACATCCAGGTAACCTTCTCCTTTTAGTCCAGAGAGTTCTCTAGTATCTTTTTCCAGTCAATCCCCAATGCCAACAGAGGCAACCATTGTTTTAAAGCTTTCCACAATAAATTAGTTTTAATTATTCTAGAACTTTATTTAAATAGAATAGTAAAATACATACTTTTTCGTGTCTGGCTTATTTTACTCAGCATAAAGTCAACGAGATTCATCCAGGTTGTTGCCTGTATCAGTAGTTCATTCTCCTACTTTCTGAAATAGATTATATTAATTGAATATTTATTCTTCCTTGAATATTTAATGAAATTCACTGATGAAACCACTTAAGCCCCCAAATCTTCCTTGTGGTGAGGTTTTTGATAATAAGTTTAGTTCTTTGTTTGATGTAAGGCCATTCTTATGTCAGTTTTGATAATTTGAGGTTTATAAGGAATTTTGCCACTTCATCTACATTATTAAATTTGTTAAAAGAGAGTTAACCATAGTATTCTCTCTCAACTGTTTTGACAATCATCTGACAATCTAATGATAATCCCTCTTCCATTTCTGATACTGGTAATTTTTCTCCCTTTCATTCCTTAATCAGTGTTGCTTGACATTTATCAGTTTTGTTGATCTTTTCAAAGAACTAACTTTTGGCTTCATTGATTATTTTTTATTTCACTGATTTCTGCTCCTATCTCAATTATTTATTCCTTTATACTTGCTTTCTCCTAGTCTTTATATTCTGAAAATGGGCATTTAAATAATTGATCTGGGACCTGCCTTCATTTTCTAATACACACAAGCGTTTGAATGTATAGATTTCCACCCAGAGAGACCTACGACAAGGGACAGAGAGAGGAAAAGCGAAGCAGCACAGCTCTCAGTGAGCAAAAGGGAACGGCACCGGGACAGCAGTGAAAAGATCATGTTTTAGAGAGTGAAACACCCTCTTCTCTACAAAAGGAGGGGAAAAAGGAGAAGATGGATAAAAATGAACAACAGGTTTGCTGATGGGAAGTTGGGCACATGCCCGTCTGAGAGTTTGCACGTTCTCGGGAAGCATGAGGCGGGATCACCAACTGAGTGTGTGGGTGAACAGACGCGGGGAGGGTATGAGCAGGAAGGAAACTCCATGAAACAGCCGTGTCGGGGTGTGGAGCAGGGGATTTAGCGATGGAGGATTAGGCAGCGTGGAGCGCTCACATGAAGGGAGTGGCTGTGACTTTTAAAGCAAAGCAGTTAACCCGGATCTGCATGTTCTCCACAAAGCCACAGAGCTCGGCTGCTCACGTGCAGGCCGTGGAGAAGGCAGAGATGTGGGTTCAGCCCAGGCTGAGGTTTATCTGGTGAGCAAGACGGTGGGACAGGAGGAGGAGGGTCAAGGGACTGAAAGTCGTCTTTACAAGGAAGTGATTGAACTAATGAGCCACGGATTTGTAGCTGGGCAATTAGAGGAGTGAGGATGAAGGTTTGGGAATCTCAGTGAAATCAAAAGATTATAGCATTGGCAAAATACTGGAGTAGGAGACCTAGAGGTGGCGGTGATGGGGTTGGATCTTTAAAGTTGGGGTTTTGAGGGAGACATGGTTACTGGAGATAGTAAGAAACAGGTGTGACCATGGAATAAGGTAGATGGTGTGGAGAATCTCTTTGGAAAGGATGAATCAGGGAACTGAGAGGCCAGGATGATGTCTGGGTCCCCCGCACAGGGGGAGAGTAGACAGGAAACGGGTAAAACGTAACACCTTCAGTGAGGGATGGGCAAGGAAATGGAGTGACTGGCAAGCTAATAGAAGGCAGCAAGGAGAAGGAAGAGAGCTTTTCTTTTTTCTTTATTTTTCCCCTGTCTCCAGACATCAGCTTTAAATAAGAAAGAGTTTTGCTGAAGGGAGAGGGATGCATGGTCTGGAGGTGACAATGGTGAATTAGGAGGACGTGGAAAATACATTCTGACCCTGAGATCTCTAGGCTGCAGGGGAAAACTTGGCCTTGGTGTGAGTGGCCGTCTGAGACACCAGGGCCTTCAGAGCGTGCCGGGTGCCAGATAAGAAATGTTCTGACAAACGACTGAAGTGGTGGCAGGGGGATGGGGAAGCAGAGGCAGCAGGGGTGTGTGTGTAGCTGATCATGGAGTTGCAGTTCCAGAGGACACAGGGACAGTATTTAGGCAAAGAGGGGAGGTGCAAAACTGACTCAGATTTGGAAGTGCAAAAAAAGTAGGATAAGATTGGGAGAGGAGGGGATGGGAGAAATGAGCCGAAAAGAGTGGTAAGGACCACAGCTGTGAAGGTCAAATATGCCGTGATGTGTCCTTTATGGAGTGTGTATTAGTTTCCTGTTGCTGCTGTAACAAGTTACCACAAACTCAGTGTCTGAAGACAATAAATACCAAGTTATTCTCTTACAGTTCTGGACATCAGAAGAAGTCCAAGGTGGGTCTCACTGGAGTGACACCAATGGGTCAGTAGGGGTGTGTTCCATTCGGAGGCTCTAAGGGAGAATCTGTTTCTTTGACTTTTCAGATTTCTAGAGACCGCCTGCATTCCTTGGCTTGTGTCCCTTTCCCCCACCTTCAAAACCACCCACCACTCTGGTTCTGATGGAGCCATGCCAGGCAGAACAGCAGGGGATGGAGGCAGGGCAGGTGAGTGGAATGGAAAGTAAGATACTGCCCGGTTTCCAAGGAGAGAACCACAGTGGCCCCAAAAG
Source organism: Lemur catta (assembly GCF_020740605.2). Lineage (NCBI taxonomy): Eukaryota > Metazoa > Chordata > Mammalia > Primates > Lemuridae > Lemur > Lemur catta. Next base: position 8,411,771 of record NC_059142.1, read on the forward strand.
TGTTCCAGGACCTCAACATCCAAGGACGGAACCATGCTCTACGACCGTGGTTCTCAGACTTTACCGAGCATCTGAATCAGCTGGAGGGTGTGTTAAAACAGAGTATTTCCCCCCATCTATTTGCATTCAGTAGGTCAGGGGTGAAGGCTAAGCTTTGTATTTCTAGCAAGTTCCCAGGGGCTGCTAATGCTGCCAGTCCAGAAGCCACATTCTGAAAACAATTATCCTAAGTGCTCCTGCTGCAAAACTTCTGTAAATCAAGACAGGTTTGTGTGTTTGCATGTTTTATTTGCTGCATTTTTATTCTTGGTTCAAAGCGTGGACTTCAGAACTCTGCTTGAATCCTAGCTCCACCACGAATTGACCATGAGATCTCGCTGTTGCTTAGTCTCCGCATCTGTAAAATGGACACAGTGGTGATACCAACTTCATGGGGAAAGTGACAAGGATTCAATGAGTCAGTAATGGAAAGCATTTCCTAATGCTATAAAAGTGTTAGCTATTATTTAGGAACTTAATCAGCCAAGAAAGAGGAAGAACCAGAGAAACAGGAGGAGTTTTAAAACAGGAGGGAGTTTTATGCAGGGAATTGATTACACGGGGGACAGAAGAGCTGAGAAGCCCCGATGAGCAGGAGCGGGAAGTCACTGCCAGCTTAGGAGCAGGGACCACAGGAAGAGATGGTTCCAGAGCTCAGAAGCCCAGGCCATGGTGGGGACCACCCGGTGAGAGCCACAGTAGGGGAAGGACAGAGAGGGAACCATCAGCAAGCAGCAATTGACTGGGCCGATGACCAACCATGGATCTTAGGGATAAAAACAGCAGAAGAAAAACTCTCCCTGCGGAGTCCCGTGATCCTGCTAACCGGTTTGTCTCAGCTCAAGGGTGGTTCCGGCAATCCCCTTTCATCTCCCGGTCTTGGATCGATAACTCCGAGACAGCATTTAGAGCAGACACCGAGAGAACATCTACTCCCACATACAATCTGTACTTGTGCGCAGTTCTGCACAAGGAGACTTCATTAGTGCCTGAACACTCTCCGGAACCCTCCTGTGGCTCTGAGGGCGAGCAGTGGGGCTTCCTGGGGTGGGGATGGGGGGCGTCTCAGCACACGGAGGAGGCCAGAAGGTTCTCGCTGAGCTGCATCACATGGAACAAAACTGAAGCAACCGGAAAGAGGCAGATGCCGGATGTGCTGGGGCTCGGGGAACTGCAGTGTCTGTCTTGTTGGCACTCTTCAATGTGCTTCAGGAAGATCCTCTCTCCCCAAATGGCTTTGCCACAGCACGTGAGAAAAGTGCCTGCTTGTGTCATTATGCTGAGTGACAACTGTAGGCCGTGTGTGGTGTCTCCCACACAGGGTGCCAATTCCCTGATGCCGAGGCTCACGGTAGGAAACAGAACCATTTGGAGAGGGCTCAGGTAAATGAAGATGCTGGCATTTAGAACGTTGTCCTCAGCTGGGGCCTGAGCTGGCATTAAGCTAGAACCGAGGGTGTGACCCAGAGCGGACAGGGTGCAGGAGATCAGATCAGGGCAGGTGTGGGCCACATGGTCACTCACGTGTACACATGCAGGAGCACACACAGGCAGCATGCAGGCCACGAACACGTGGCCTTCCCCACATGTGGCCTCCCAAGGTCAAACAGGAAGGAAGATTTGGTGAGTCACCTTTGGCAGGGAAGCCGGGGACCGCATCTTGAGATTAACAGACAGACCATGAAATATCCCATTTGGCATGCTTCTTTGGAGATCTCCAGACTTCCAAACGGAATCACCTTTATCCTGTGACCTGTTGTGCAAGCCCTTTCTTTCACTCCATCAATTCTGGATTCAACCTTGTCCCTAAAGACAGGGAATTGACGAATTCCTTGATCAGCATTTCATTTCTTTTAATCTCATCCACTTTATTTCACTGTGGCTCTGGGCCCTGCCTCTTTCCCTGTGCTGGAGTTTCTGATTGTTACCCCACCCCTCTGAGGGGCTGCATTTCCTATAGCTGAGCCCCCATTGTGGATGGCTGGGGCTTGCTCCCTGCAGCCGGAGCACCCCGCCCCCCCCCCCCCCCCCCCCCGCATCCTGGCCCCCAGCCGGCCCTCTGCCCTGTCTACAGGCATAGAGCCTGGCTCTGAGGCTGAGCTCAGACTTTTGGTTAAGGGCACCTGCAACCTGCCCATGTTCCCACTCCACCCACTTTGAAATTGATCTCCCAGGTTAAGACCTGCATTCTCCTTCGTGTCCCTGCAGTTTGACTCCCAGCCTCTGGACTGGCTCCCTTCCATGTTCTAGCACTAAACCGTCTCCTGCCTTCCCAGGGAGGTCCCACTTTTGATCCTGGTCCAATAGATTTCTGATTATTGATCCTTATTGGAAGGCAGCTAGCTGTTTTGTATTCAGTTGTCCTTTCTGGGGACAGAACAAAAGCATGACAGGTGTATGCTGAAACAAGGTCCCTTCCCAGAAGATAGCCGTTGACTGACGCAGAGAGGTTCAGCCCGTTGTTAGCAACCCTGGCTGCTCACTGTTGCCACCCAAAAGCTTAACGCCTTACTTGTGCCTTGGTCCCCTTCCAGGGCAGTTGAGTCACAGCTCGCGGTGCAGCCGTGGCTAAGGGCTATTGAGTTAGCCTTTCCCTTTCCTAGAGATTCTGATTCATTAGACCTAGAGGAAAACCTGGAGTCAGTGTTTTTAACTAGCACCCCAAATGATTTTAACCAATAAGAGAAGGAATCTTTAGCAAACATTAGCTGTGAGGACCGAGCCCAAAGCTTCCTGTAAGCCAGGAAATGCCACCACCAAAGTGGAGAGCTTTGAATGTGCAGTGTCTTGTCTTCTAACAGGGCTCAAACTAGCGAGCTACAAATCATGGTGGGAAAACCCAAGAGTGGATCAGCAAAGAAAAGTTACACTTAAAAATTAGCAAGGAAGGTCTTAGATCAATATGTTCTTTTTTGTATATAAATCTTTTCCTGAAGCTGGGTGCAGTGGCGTGTGCCTGTAGTCCTAGCTACTTGGGAGGCTGGGGCAGGAGGATGGCTTGAGCCTGAGAGTTCCAGGCCAGCCTGAGCAACAATAGTGAGACCCCACTTCTTAAAAAAAAAATTGTAATATTTTCCTGGGTTTTATTTTTTCTAATTTTTTAAAGCGTTATGGTTGGTTACACTTTGCATATTATTTTCTTTTCATCAGAGATTTTTGTTTTGAGAATAATGGCAATAGAGCAGATTACATTCTGTATAACTTATATATATAATATATTTCTTTAAATTAAGCATTCATATATGTGAAAGGCCAGAGCAGTAACCCATGAGGTCAAAACTTGCGGTTGCATTAGAAAAAGACCAGGAACTCTGAAGCCATCAGCCTGTTTCCCACTTAACTACTTCAAGATCTGTAGGCAGATTGCTTAATCTCTGTGCCGCAATTTCCCTACATCTAAAATATAAAACAGGGACAATAACAAACCTTACTTCCCTGGATTGTTGTGAGGATTGAAAGAGTTAATAATACATGTAAGGCACTTCAAAAAAAGGTCTGGCATTTCGTGAGCACCTGGCTATAGTGATTCCCGTTTGCACATTATCTTTTGGTAGGCGCTGTACTTACGGCTCCTCAGCAGAAGTCAGGAGCACGACTTCGAAGGGCTGACCTTGTAAACTCCAAGCCATCAATGTGCCAAATAGCCATCACAGGACTCAGCTCATTTTTCTAGCAGCTCTCTAGGAGTTTCATACAGGGCATAGTTGCTAAGTTTCAATAGCTTCCAGTTGGCTGGGCAGAATAATGGTGACCGGGGAAGGGAGCAACGAAACAGGGACCCACCCTCAGGCACACCCTAGACCTCAGTCCCTCCTCAGCCCCCAGAACTGTCCCCCAGCCCTGCCTGAAATTGGCTTCAGTATGGCTCACCCACGATTGGGAAGGGGGACATTTCATTGGGTCCCTTCCAGTGGGCCCTGCCTTGGGAGGTAGATGTGATTGGACCACCCCGAGAGTGGTGGGCCACGACACCTGCAATATTTATTTTTCCGTGTGGAGTTTCCTGAGGCCAGCAATTGGTCACGAAGACATAACAAATAGGTGTATTAGAGTTGAAATTTGCAAAACAACAGCTGTCCTGCACACTCCTCCTGGTGCCCAGGAACTGAGGAGTCCACTGGGGGTTTTATTGCCTGTGTTTCTGCCTGTGTCTCTTCCCACTAAAAAGTATTGTTTCCTTTCCCCACGGGGATTCCTCTCAGCCAAGCCAATTGCCAGGTTGGTCCCATGAAGGATGAAGCAGCTTGTGAACCAGGAGGGAAACGTGAGTCAGGAGTGGCCTCGTGCTTTTCTGTGGTGAGTCGCTTGCATTATGTTTCTCAGGAAATTCACGGGATGCATGTGGACACCAGGGAGGACAGGGAGTCTCTGCCACCCACACTAGTAATGCCATGGCCTGGGAACTGGAGGACAAGCTGTTGCCTCTGAATGATTCTGTAGATCTTGGTGACAGAAAAAAGTGCCTGGCACAGAGTGGATGCTCAGTGAATGGAAGTTCTTAGTCATGCGGCATTACCAAGTCCCCAGGGGGCTATTCCTTGTCCCTATCCGGTCCAGAGGATGACTGTGGAAATTGTAGCAATAATAGTGATAGTAATAATGTGTCTCTTCAAGAACTTTCTGCTCTCCCCAGATGATGCTGTTTTTTCCCAGGTTTGGGAAACTGAGCCAAATATATTGATTTTCAGATCAACTCCCAGCCCTTCCCGAGGGAGCCTTGTTTAGTGCCTGTATCTCTTTGTTTAATCCTATTTGGTGAAAAAGTCCAGAACTAAGGTGGAAGCTGTGGGGTACTGTGGGAAGGATCACTGGGCTGAAGATCTGACTTGGGATGTGCAGGGGACCGAGGGGTTTGGGGCAGATCAGGGAAGAAGCCGTGACCATGAGGGGCAGCAGCACACAAGCTGCGCTGGGTGGTGCTCGGACAGGGCTGCCTGAGTGCAGATGTCCCTTGTCCCTCGGGGTGAGCTGTCCAGAGGCCCATGGGTGGGCGCAGCAGGGGTCCCCATTCAGAAGGGGAAGCGGGAGGCCAGAGGGGGCTCAACCTAGGTTAAATGGTGGTAACTACTTTGAATATTTGTGGAAACTTAAAATCAAAGAGCCAAGCCCAAGAATTTTAAGTATTTTCATGCTATTTTTCTTTTTTATTTTGTCCTTTCTTCTTCTTCTTTTTTTTTTTGGCTATTTTCTTCTCACTTAGGAAAGTGAAACAGTAGCTGCTCCTTTGCTGGAAAGTCTTAAAATGGGAAGAATGAGGCCCTGAAATTGAACTCCTTCCCCTCTCTTACCTCTTTAGCCCTGACCTTGAACACACCGTTCTTACCCACCTGGTGCTTAAACTTTAGGAAAGTAGAGCAGAGGAGAAAATAATCCAAGAAAGGAAGAGGAGGAGGAGAGGAAAAGGGTGGATGTGGGGAGGGTCTGGGACGCCGGGGACATGAGCACAGGCAAAGACGTCCCCCCTGCCTCCCTCTCAGCCCCAGGTGGCCAGGCCCCCTCCTGCTCCAGGATCATGGGTGACCTGCCTTGGCCTAAGAGTCCACCCCCCTCACCTGACACAGCCAGGACCATCCCTCACCTGCCCTGCAGGGGCAGAATTTAGCTTAAGAATCTGCTATGACCTGCCTCTCTCCTGGCCCCTGGGGGCAGTGGTATGTTAATGCAACTGCATTTCTCCCGTAGCAGGATTTCTCAAGCTCATCACTATTGACATTTGGGGCCAGGTGACTTTTTGTCATGGGGGCCTATCTTGCGCACTGTAGGATGTTTAGCAGCATCCCGGCCTCTACCCACTAGATGCCAGTAGCATCCCCCCCAAGTTGTGACAACCAAAAATGTCCCCAGACATTGTCAAACATCCTCTGGGTGTTTGGGCCAAAATCATCCCCAGGTGAGAACCACTGCTTTATTATACACTCCTTGTTTTTGTTCTGGCCATTTTCTTCTGAGATGAAGTTTGATTAAAATACAAGAGGATGAAGTCTCCTTCCAGTAAAAGCATTTGCAGCGTCTCTGACATATGTAAGTGTGAGCTAAGAGCAACGCCTCTAGCATACCTTTTTGAAGCCCCTGCTAGAAGTAGGTACTTCTTCCTGAAAGCTTTTATACCACTTTGTCCCTTTCATCACCTTACCTCTCTGTTGAAATGAAAGCTCTTAGAGTATAAGCATCAATGTCATTGATCTTTCAATCTGAAACACAGTCACACCATGGCTTACTGCTGGGCCAGCACAGACTCCATACCTAGGCCCCATTCCTGTCGGCATTGTTGGAAGCAGGACGCTAGGGAGGAGCGATCCAGGTGAGCATCCCGTTTAGACTGTGAGCACCTTGCACTCAGGTGCTCCACACCATTCATGTCTGTGTCCCCGGCTCTCACACAGGCCTGGCCCAGATGTGTCCCCCTGCCACCACTCCTCCCCGTTTTGATTCAGCAGGTCAGGGGTAGAGGCTGAGAAGTAAAATCCCTCTGTAGCTATGTTTTGAATCCAGGTGTCTCTCTGATGCACCGGCCCCGTTGGCATCTCTTCCTCCCCTGGACCTCCATAAAATCTCCACCTGCCAGAGAGAAGCCCCTATACCTCCGTGGAGCCAGAATCCAACCGTTTCTCACAAGTTTGCTTTGCTTTGTGGGCCACCCAGCACCAATTATTAAAAAACATTTTTCAGCAAAATCTAGAGCAATGATGCTCTCGGCCCACTGGCACGGTTGCCCCATAACAGAGCCTTCCTATTGGCAGGGGAGAGAAAATGAGAAACGTGGAAATTTAATATCTTTGCATTATGCAGATCTGATTTAATCAGAGATGAGGGTGAAGTGCAATAAAAACTATAGTTTCATTAAGTTTATGACTTTCAGACTGTACGTCAATTATTCTGTTACCATGGCCACCAGTGGTAACAGCCTCCACACGACTGTCCCCCCACAGAGACGGAACAGGAGGAGAGGGACAAGAGACGGGACCCAATTTCCCATTTTACATCCTTTTCCTGTGTTGGAGGGTTGGGGAAAGGAATAAATCAAGTTGCAAGAGTCTTTGCTGATCCCTTCTTGAAAGAAAGGCAGCCAGAGAGTGGGAGAAAAGGAGACAAGCTATGTCTGGCCTCCGGTTTCACTTGTTCCAAGACCACACCTAGCAGATTCTTCTTACCTTCCAGGGGCAATTAGCCCAGGAGTGTTGCCACGTGTTACACCGTCGAGTCACAGATGCGAGCGACAAGAGCTCGCTCTTGTCCAATCCGCTCTCCCTGGGTTGTTGACATGATGACAGCCAAGCGCTTACCTTGTGCCCTTCCCAAGGACAGCCACATGCAGCTGTGTTTGTGGAAGAGGATGGATGGAGCTGCTTCGGGCTTCCCCCTCTTCTGCGCACTCCGTGGGGCATGAGGGTGTAGGAGTCACCAAAGTGAAACATCAACAAGTTCATGGTGGGAAGGGAGGACTGGTGGCTTCTAATATAACTCTGTCCCCACACTGCATGATTTATGAGATTTGGAGGAGAAGGGAACAGTGGGTGTGGGGAGTGAGGGCTACTCTCAGATGTGACGTTGAGCAGACCATGCTAGCTGCCTGCCTGATATCCATTCTCATTCTTCCTTACAGACTGTGCTCTGACTTTGTCCAGTGTGACCCTTGCAAACTATTCTCTTACTTACAAACAGCCCCCCCAAACTGCTCCACTCCCCAGATTCCTTTCCACCTAGGGGTGGCCACGTGACATATTTCTGGCCAAGGACAACTACATTGAGCGTACAGGAGGAGGTGGTTTTTACTTTCATGATTGTAGCAGACAATTTCTGTGCCTTTTACCATGTCTCATCCGCCCTCCTCGGATTTCAGCCTGTGGTAGGCAATTCCAGACTTCCTGCCAGTGCCCCCATCTCAAGCGCATGCTATGGCATTTCTTTATTTTACTGCCTTAGGGCTGCCTTCGAAGCCACAGAAGTCCACTCTGCTCACATTCTGGCACATCAGGAAGGACAGGGGTGTTAGTGCCCCTGGGGATAACCCTCAGCCAGTGGGGTGTGGAAGTGAGTGAATTCATGCTCCACCTTTCTGTTCTTCCAAAAGAAGATTCTAGAAAGCATTCTGTGTGCTTCTCCAAGATCCCTGAGGAGCTGAGCTCCCCGATAGCAGGGCTATAGGAATGCATCCTTTCTTTACTGGCTCCTCCTTCCCTGTCTTACTCTTAACTATTCTCTTCCTTATGCATGTCCTGGGATTATCTCCCAAATAAACTGCTTGCACCCAAGTTTTCATCTCAGGATTTGCTTTTGCAGAAACCCAGCTAAGGACACGAAGAGACCAATCCAGACTTGACCATCATCAAAGCAGAAGAAAAGACTCAAATCTCATCTCCTGTACCCATCCATTCTTCCCCTGCTGTGTTTGCCTTCTCAGATAGCATCCTCTGTCTTCCCTCTGCGCTTACTGTTGGTGAACAATTGGCCTCCCAAACAATCACTGTGCAGAGTCGCTTGCAGAGGGGTCCCTGTGCCTGTCTTTTCTCCCCAAAGAAATCTAAACCTCTCTAGGACATGGACGATGCCTCACACTGCATTTCTACATATCTTCTACCACCTACCGCAGTGTGGAGCAGATGCTGTTCACACACTGTGATTAGTTCATGGCTTGAATTTTGAAGTTATGTATCAATTAGCGCATGGATAATCATGGGGAAAAAGGAGGAAATGGATCTGCATTGGTTTTAAAGAATTTCTTACTTATTCAAGTGGATATATCTAGTCTAGAGCGATGCTCAGAAACCAAGTCCTCACTATGTTGGTAGTATAGGGGAACTGCTTATAATCCTTAATTTCCTTATATGCAAAATGAGAGTAATAATGGTGCTTACTCCAAGGTGTTGTAAAGAGGAGGCAATGAGCTAATGTATGCATAGCAATTGTAAAACTTCCTTGCACATGGGAAATGCTCAGCATGTAGTAATACTATTATTGGGGACAGAGATTTCCTGATTCTATTGTGCATATAGCATGGTCTCCTGAAGGACATTAAGAAGCTGACCTCCTATTTACAGCAAATTATGTCTATAAAAGAAGGAGCATGAATCACAAAGGATGTGCCACTCCCCGATTCAGGAATAATCTGGTCTCTAAGCACCAGAGGCCTCTCGGACCAAGGAACTCTAGGAAGATATAATTTTAGAGGCAAAATGCTCAACTTTTTTTGACTTGTAAAAGTACCAGTATTGTTGGTACCCTGTTTATTGCTCTGCATAGAAAGCTAGGGTTAAATTTTAGCTGTGCCCATTATCAAACATAAAGACTGTCCTTTTTATTAAAAAAAAAAAATGAGTGAAGACTATGGGGTATTTCTGCTCTGTACAATTCCTTAAATCAAAGCCCCGTGGAGGTGGATTAGTCCCCAGCAGTCTGCCAGCCGAAAACCCAGGCCAGCATCGCCCAGGTGCTAAATCCTCTTCAGGCTTAAAGAACTGTAGAGAGCAGAAATAGACCACAATTTTCACTTACTTTTTAATAAAAAGGACAGTTTTTTGTTTAATAATGAGCACAAGTTGAAATTTAACCCTGGCGTTTTATACAGAGCAATAGCAAAGCACAAAAACATGTAGTTGTATTGATTTGGAACCTCTCAACAGGGTAATCTGTAATTGAGCTGATTAGCAAGAAGTGTTTGAAGAGCCCTTTTTGTCATCTTAGCTTGTGCAGACACCCAGCTGGCTCCTAGGTGCAGTTTGTCTGCGGCTGCCCTTCAGAAGCGCAGTGCTAATTATTTCATTGGCTCCTATCCTTAGAATTCCTTGAGAATTTAAGAGCTCTTAAGATATCTCTAGCTGTTGAAACTCCCACCTCTTCCACTTGCTGTGGACAAGTGCCACAAAATGGAGAGACGGACTTGTCACACTCATCTTTATTACAAACTGAGGATCCCTCCTTATTTCTCAAATGCATCGCCCCCCATAAAACTTTAACTCCTTAAAACACACACATAATTTGAACACACTTGGTGTTATGAACATGTTGCTATTACATAATAGATAGGGTGCAGGGACCCCTCTTTGGAGCCTGCTGCCCCCCATCCCCCAGCATGGAAATAAAGAAAAATCTTAGCTCCTCAGGGGAGGTTCCAGGCACCTGGCTGGCCTTGTAAAAGTGGGTGGGCAACTGGTGAGAACAGCGGCCTCCAGGTGAGCCAGGGTCTAGAGGTAACGTGGCTCCCCATGGAAACTAAAAGATGGCGTCTTAACGTATGTTCCTGAGTTGTTTTCCAGGAACCCCCAGGGAATGGAAAATGCAGATAGGGGGGCACTGAGGAATTGGACTCTGCCTGCCATTCTTTGTGCTAAATTTCCCCCTGAGGGGCCTGCCACACCCATCTTAACATTCCTTTCAGGGAATCCATGAATCTCTGCACCCACCTGTGCCCCCCCACCCCCACTGCAGGGTATCCCACCTTTGGGAACCTGGCCGATGTATAACCTTCCTGTGTTGATTTACAGCTTCACCTGCCCTCGAGGTGCCCCTGCCTTTAGAAACCCTGGCTTGTCAACCATCAGGGAATCCGGGGCTTCTGCGTGAGCTGCTCGTGCTCCATGTGTGGCACCTTGTGATAAGGACACCTCTCCCTCCCGATGTCATTCTCAGCTTCAGTGTCTGGCGTTGCCGCACCAGGTGAGCAGACCCGGGTTGGTTTGGTATCATGATGATAATGCACATTCGCTGATAGCTCCTCCAGAACAGAAGGTCGGAGGCCTCTGCTCACAACTGACCGGCTGATGCTGGGAGGCGGGTGGGCGGGTGGAAGAGACAGATGAAGCCCTAGGGCTCTTGGGTCCCGGTAGTGGGCTGCTCCTTGAGACCTGGAGCCTGGCGTTTAAGAAGCACCGCACAGCCCGTGTTCTGGGGCTTCGTGACCCACCTGCCTCCATACCGCCTCCTGCTGCCTCTTGTCACAACATGTAGAAAACAGACATGATTAAATGTCACTGTCCCTGTAGGTACCATGCAAGGACCATCAACCGAGGTGTCAGAACACCTGTTTTCTCTCAAATCTGCCTCTACTTAGCCAGTTGTGTTGGGCAAGTCATTTACCTCTGTTTTGTTTGTTTGTTTGTTTTGTTGTTTTGTGGTCGTGGTTTTCTAACCTAGACAAAAATAGAAACATCTACCTGGCACAATTTCCAGGCTTCGGGTATGCGTCAGAAGAAGGTGAAAAACACTCAAATTGAAATGCCACTGTGTGCCGGGCTTTTTATAGACACGATTTTATTTAATCTGTATGCAACCTGTGAGATAAGTTTAAAAGTTTAGTCACTTTTTTATAAAACAGAAAGCAAAGTTCAGAGTCTTGTCACCTGACCTGTCCCTCCCTCTCCAGGCCATACGCTACCACCTCTCATCTGACCACCTTCCCAACTTAGAGGTGCATACCTGGGGCTTGGCACAGTCTGGTACGGTGGTGCCCCCCCACACCTCCCTGTGCTCATTTCTGTTATTGCACCACGACATTTTCTCACATTCTGTTTGAACACACGTGTCTCCCACCTGAGTTGGAACTCCTTCAGGACAGAAGCTGTCTTAAGTACCTTTGCATGACCAAGTCTGGCATACTGCCTAGTGGATAGTAGATGTCAGTAAACATTTTCAAGTAACATTTGTTAGGTTACATGTTTGGTTTGGTTTTAACCTGGGAAATACGAAAAAAATTTAAAAGGCTCTTCATGTCACCACCCAGATAACACTGTTAACCTTAAACAATAGTAAATGTATTATATATACGTTGTTAAAAAAATCCAATATTGATTTATGACTTTACCTGTAACCCGGGTCTCCCTGAAATGTATAAAACCAAACTGTAACCCAACCACAGTGAGTGCACTTGCTCAAGGCCTCTTGGGCGTGGCTCTGGGTCATGGTCCTCAAATTTGGCTCAGAGTAAATCTCTTTAAAATTAAAAAAAAAAAAATCCAAATGGTACCAAAAATAAAAAATAAAAGTTTCTCTTCCTCCCTCTACTCCAAATTCCTTTCTATAAAAATGTTCAACTAAAAATAAAGTTCCTTACTTGGTATCTTTCTTAAAAACTTATATACACATATACATTTTTATACGTTCATACATACCTGCATATATATGTATATGTGTATTCTTATTATATGTATATTCTAGAAATAATTTTTTATATACACATAGATTTCCACACTAAACATACTGATCTGCATTTTACTTATTTACTTAATAATAAGATTTGAAATTCTCATATCAGAATAGAGAATTACATCATATTTTTAACCTATGCATAGCATATATTCCGTTATATAAATATTCCATAATTTATTTAACCAGTCTCCAACTATTGATTATTGAGATTGTTTGCAGTTTTCACCCCTTAGCTATTTCTACAATAACTATCCTTCTCTAAGTAGCTTAATGTTCTTTTGTGTCTATATCCGTATCTTTTTAAAAAATGTATATTAATTTATGGAGTATGAGTACCATTTTGTTACATGCATAGATTGTGTTGCTGTCAAATCAGGGCTTTTAGAGTGTCCCCGGTGGGGGTGGCGGTGGGTAGGAGCCTATAATATATATATTATGCATTCATTTAGCTTTCTCCATTTCTTGTTGCTTACCTGTTCCTCTTTCTTGCCTTCCACCTGTGTTTTTCTGGAGTGAGTCCAGCAGGCCCTCCATATTCATGGATTCCCATCCATGATTCAATCAACCACCTATCAAAAACATTTGGGAAAAAAACACTGCGTCTGTACTGAAAGTTTGTTGCCTGCCTAATTTTGGCTTCTTTGTGTATTATTGTCTTTTTTCTCTGAAGTCTTTGAGGATTATCTCTTTACCCTCAGTTTACTGGAATTTCACATGATGTGTGTTGGTGTGTATGTTTCTGGGACTTTGCATGAGATGTATTGGTATGGATCTTTCTTCTTTAAAACCAGTCTGCACTAGGAATGCTCTTTAAATCCCCAAACACATCTCTTTTCAGGCTTGGAAATTCTTCTTCTATTTGTTATTGTCTTACTGTTTCCCTCCATTTTCTTTATAATCTCTCTCTGGGATTCTACTTGAGAAGTGAAACTTTTTTTCTCTTTTTTTTTTTTCAGAGATAGGGTCTTGCTCTGTCACCAAGGCTGAAGTGCATCATAGCTCACAGCAACCTCAAACTCCTGGGCTCAAGAGATCCTCCTGCCTCAGCCTCCTGAGTAGCTGGGACTACAGGCTCGTGTCACCCTGCCCAACTATATTTTTGTAGAGATGGGGGTCTCCTATGTTACCCAGGCTGGTCTCCAACTCCTGGCCTCAAGCAATCCTCCCCCCTCAGCCTCCCAAAATGCTGGGATTATAGGCATGAGCCACCGCACCCAGTCAGATGTGACTTTTAAATCTATCGCCCATGCTCCTTATCCTTTCACTCAGATTTCCTACATCTTTGATTTATTGTTCTGTGAGCTAAGAGATAACCTTAACAGTTTCCTCCAGCCCTTCATTGAGTTTTTAATTTTAGCCATCATATGCTTACTTTCCTAGAGCATTCTTATTTTTTTAATTATTACCTTTTTATATAACATCCTTTTGCTGTTTTATGGATACAATATCTTCCCAAATCACTATGTGGTTACTAATTAGAGCTTCTTATTTTAAAAAAGTATTTTTGTTTTTGAATTCTTAGGTTTCTGGCACCAATTATTCTACTTGTTCATCTTGGTCTTTCTTTTTAATACCACTTTTTTAATCATATGTTTGATAAAGGAGCAATTGAGTTGATTTTTTATAGACCTTGTATACTGCTGTTGATTGTTGGTAGATTTTCCGCTGGGTCTGTGCCATGAAAGGGAAGCTGGCTAGGAATATGTGATGGAGAGGCTTGCAGGTGGGCAGGTGTGCTACAGGGTGAGCAGTGAGAAGAAGGTCTTGGTGGGGGCCCACCTGCCCAAATTAGAGATGACTCAACTCTGGTATACTGCCCTCCATGTCAACTGTCCTCATTCTCAGACATCTTATTCCCTTTCTTTAAAGATGAATCCTCTACTCCTTGTAAATTAACCAGCTAGCATACTGAACTTTCCAATTTTATAATTATAATTTGTCTTTTAAATCTTGATTTTACAAGGCATACAATCATATCTGCAAAGAATGATAATTTTGCCTCCTCTAATTTAATCCTCTTGTCTAATTGCGTTGTTTAGTAATTCCTGAAGTGTGTTAGTAATATTGGTGCTAGGAGTATTGCCTTTTGTTCCTGACTTTAATGAGAATTTTAGTATTTGCCCAGCAAGCAAAATGATAGATTTTGGTTTGAGCTACATATTTTTCTCATATAATTTTCTTAAGGGTTTGTTTTTCATTTTATTAAGAAGTAAGACTTAGTGTTTTCAAATGACTTTCAGCATCCACTAGGAGTATCATATTGTTTTTCTCTTTTAACCATCTGTACTAGTTTTCCAGGACTGCCATAACAAAGCACCAGAAGCTGAATGGCTTAAACAGCAGAAATTTACTATCTCACAGTTCTAGAGCCTAGAAACTTTGGACCAAGGTGTCAGCACTGTCAGTTCCTTCTGAGAGCTGTGAGGGAGACTCTGTTCTATGCCTCTAGCCTAACGCCTGGTGGTTTGTTGCAATCTTTGCCCATCTCTGCCTTCATCTTCACGTGGTGTTTTTCCTGTGTGCACATCTATCTCTGTCCAAATTCTTCATAAGGGTACCAGTCACATTGGATTAGGGCCCACCCTAATGACCTGCTCTTATCTCAGTCATCTGCAAAGACCTTATTTCCAACTATGGTCACAGTCCCAGACACTGGAACAACTTTTGGGGGACAAAATTCAACCCACAACACCACCTTTACACTGACTGGGGGGAAAATTGGTAATGGTATTCCATTCATTTGATATTTTGCAATTTATGTTTTATAATATTGTAGTGAATATTTTCTCCATTGATAATCATAAGTAAGGCCTTTCCTTGTGATGTTTTTATTAGATCCTAGAATATTTTTTATTGATACAAAATATTTTACATATTTATGAGGTACATGTGAGTATCTGTTACACATGTAGAATGTGTAGTGATCAAGTCAGCGTATTTGGAGTATCCATCACCTTGAGTATTTATCAATTCTGTATGTTGGTAACATTTCAAGCCCTCTCTTTTGGCTAACTTTGAAATATATAATACATTGGTGCTAATTATAGTCACCCTACTCTGCTATCAAATATTGGGGCTTATTTCTTCTATCTAACTATGTTTGCACCCACTAACCAACCTCTCTTTATCACCCCTCCCACCCACATACCCTTTCTGGCCTCTGGTATCTAGCATTCTGTTCTCTATCTCCATGAAATCAACTTTTTTAGCTCCCACCTATGAGTGAGAACATGCAATATTTTTCTTCCTGTGCCTGGCTTATTTCACTTACCATAATCACCTCCACCTCCATCCATGTTGCTGCAAATGACGTGATTTCAGTCTTTTTTTAATGGCCAAATAGAATTCGCTGTGCATATACACCACATTTTCTTTATCTTTGTCTGTTCATGGGCACTGAGGTTGATTCCATATCTTTGCTATTGTGAATAGTGCCACAATGAACATGGGGGTGCAGATATTCCTTTGATATACTGATTTCTTTTCCTTTAGATAAATACCTTGTAGTGGGGTTGCTGGATCACACTGTAGTTCCATTTTTAGTTTTTCGAGGACTCTCCATACTGTTTTCCATAGTGGTTGTAGCAATTTATATTCTCTCTAACAGTACATGTGAGTTTTCTCTGCATCTTCACCAACATCTGTTATTTTTTGTCTTTTTAGCAATAGCCATTCTAACTAGAGTAAGATGATATCTCATTGTGGTTTTGATTTGCATTTCCCTGCTGATTAGTGATGTTGGACATTTTTTCATACAGCTGTTAGCCATTTGTATGTCTTCCTTTGGGAAATGTCTGTTCATGTCCTTAGCCCACTTCTTAATGGAATTATTTGGGTTTTTTTAATTGTTGAGTTGTTTGAGTTTCTTATATATCCTGGATTTTAGTCCCTTGTTGGATGAATAGTTTGTAAGTCTTTTCTCCCATTCACCAGGTTGTTGTTTTCACTCTGTTGCTTGTTTCCTTTGACACAGAAGCTTTTTGGTTTAATATAGTTCCATTTGTTAACTTTTGTTACAGTTGTCTGTGCTTTTGAGGTCTTGGCCATGAAATCTTTGCCTAGATAGATATCTTTAAGTATTTTCCTTATTTTTTCCTAGTAGTTTTACAGGTTTGCCTCTTACATTTAACTCTTTCATTAATCTTGAGATGATTTTTGTATATGGAAGACATAGAGGTCTAGTTTCATTCATCTGCATATAGAAATCCAATTTTCCCAGCATCATTTATTGAAGAGGATGTCCTTTCCCCGGTGTTCCAGGCATCTTTATTGAAAATCAGTTGGCTGTAAATACTAAGATTTATTTCTGGACTCTCTATTTTGTTCCATTGGTCTATTTGTCTGTTTTCATACCAATACCATTTGGTTTGTTCGGTTTACTGTAGCCGTGTAATATATTTTGGAAGTCAGATAGTATGTCTCCACCTTTGCTCTTTATTTAATTAATTTATTTATTTTTGCTCAGGATTACTTTGGCTATTCAGGCTTTTTTAGGATTGTTTTTTTCTAATCTGTGAAGAATGGCATTGGTAACTTGATAAGGATTGCTTTGATGGATAGATTGCTTTGAGCACTATGGTCATTTTAATGATATTACTTCTTCTGATCCATGAACATGGGATATATTTCCATTTGTTTGTGTCCTCTTCAATTTCTTTCGTCATTGTTTGTAGTTCATTATTGATGTATAGAAATGCTACTGATTTTTGTATGTTGATTTTGTATCCTACAACTTTACTGAGTTTACCACATCTAGGAGTTTTTTGGTGGAGTCTTGAGGTTTTTCTACATAAAGATCCTGTCATCAGCAAAGAGGTATGATTTGACTTCCTCTTTTTCAGCTTGGATGCTCTTTGTTTCTTTCTCTTGCCTGATGACTCTGGCTGGGATTTTCTAGTACTATGTTGAATAGGAGTGGTGAAAATGGACATCTTTGCCTTGTTCCAGATCTGAGAGGAAAGGCTCTCAGCTTTTCCCCATTCAGTATGGTATGAGCCGTGGGTTTGACATATATGGGCTTTCTTATGTTTGGTATGCTACTTCTATTTCAATCTCAGAATAAAACTTTGATTGTTTCATTGGTATTAATGTTATTATTCCATTTAACAAATTTGCAAATTTCTCTTAATCCTAATACCTAGCAAGGGACAAATAGTATTGAAATTATATACTTCTTAAAGGTTGGAATGATCCCTGTGAAAATGTCAACCTTGCAGGTTGTTGCTGCTGTTTTCTTCAGTTTCTTCTATTATTGGTATTTAGAATTTCTATGTCTTCCAGAAACAGTTTTGGCCACTTATATTTTTCTAAATAATTATTCATTTAATCCAGTTTTTCAGTTTTTTCTAATTTATTGGCATAAGTATAAAGTTCTTTACAGTGAGTTTTGAAAAGTACTCTCTCTCTATGAGTCTATTTCACCTTATTTGTTGCTAACTAGGTACATAGGTACTTTGTTACTTTTTTTCTTAACCAGTGAGATATATATTTCTTAAATTACTTTAAAAAGATACCATAGCTCTTGATTTTTTTTAACAAGTCTACCCTTTTTTCTACTTTAAAAAATTCATTTGTTTTTGCTCTTATCTTTACTAATCCCTTCCTTCTATAGATTAATTTTATTTTTAAACTTGTTGGACATTTTAATTTACTTATTTTTATTTAGTAATGGGAGAATTTGTATTTTTAGATTTTCCCCTGAGCACGGATTTGCTTTTCAAGCTTTTTATCCTCTTTTATGGACCAAGTTTCATAAAGCAGAATTCATCTTACTCCTAAAAAAAAAACCTCATGCCCGTGATCAATCTGGGCTGAACTTTCATGCGTTTCTTCCCTTAATACCCACCAGTCCACTCTCAGACAACCACTCTGGTGTTTGTAACTGTGTCCTTACATATCCATGTAGCTTTAAAAATATTATTTTTCTTCTTTTCTTGCTTTTATTATCGTTAAGCCTTATATTTTTTTAAGAGCTATCATTGTTGCTGTTTATAACTCTTGCTTATTATTTTTTACAGCTGCAATATAACACTTGTGATACATGTTACACATTTCATTTTGTTCACTCAGTGGGCATCCAGCTTGCCTCCAACCCAGTTCTCCTGCACTGAGACTGCCAATCTATCCATCCACTCCTTTTATTTTCATTATCTCTCACCTTCTTGGGTTCCCACTATAATCCTTACCCAGCTACAATTCACACTGGTCATGATAATCACTCCAGCTCCCTTTCTCCTCTGTACTTCATGCTCTCTCAGCCAACCCATAGCCTTAGTTACCTTCAACTCCCTACCCAGCCCATCCCTGAATCTATTGAGCTGAATGTGGTTAGAATAAGGCACATGACCACATTGATGGGTCTCATTTTAAATTAATTATCACTAGCCCCACGTGGGCCTCTATTTGTGACCGGCCGTCATATCTTTTGGTGACCTCTCCATTCTTCTTATTATCTTAATGGCTATTTCAAACATTTTCCCCTCTTCTCCAGCATCTAACACTTCCTTCTCCATTCTGCTATGCATTGGTGATCCTGTTTCCTATTTCACTGAGGACTCCCCAGCACTCAGAGTGGAACTTCGACATAGTCTTACCAATATTACCTTTACATACCTATAGGCCTCTGTGCCCACAACCTACCCCTTGTCTCTGCTTATCATAGAAGAGCCCTATTCATCAGCTAAAGCCAACTCCATCACTTGTGAACATGCTGTTGGTCCTAACTTCACTATGTATCTAGAATGACATTTGGCACCACTTGCATTGCCACCATCCTGGCCCAAGACATCACAATGGTTTATTTTGTGGTTTCTCCCTTCCTGCCTAGAGCCTATGTTCAATGCAGCAGGAAAAGCTATGCTGTTAAAATTGAGTTATAGCAATGGAACATCACTGCTAAAAACCCTTGGGATGCTCGCCATGTCATGCAAAAGCCAAACCTTTCACTGTGATCTATGATGATTTGACTTTCCCTCATGTCTGTGAGCTCATTTCCCACCTGTTCCCCTTTATTTACTCCACACCAGTGACACTGGCTTCTGGGCTGGAACACACCCAGCAGCCTCCAGCCACAAGGTCCCCACACTTGCTCTTTCCCCCATGCACACATGGCTCACTCTCTCACTGCTACTGGGTCTTCATTCAATATTTACTTCCTTTTAGTTGAGTTTCTTGCATGATGTTGGGGGTCTTGGATTCCCCTAGCCTAAACATTCTTTTAATAGATAAATGTATACCCTTAGCTTTTATTTACATCAAAGATTTATTTCCTCTTAATTCTATCTTGTTACATTTTCTCTCTTTAGTGTCTTTCCCTTTTTCTGTTTTTCAATATAATCTCTGTGTTCTTGGTTTTGAGGTGTCTCTGTGTTACTGTGTGTGTGTCCTGGTTTTAGAGGGCTTATGGCCTGCTATTGGGACGTCTATAGTCTCTGCATGTGCCTGTTCTTCCCTTTCATCCTCCAGTTTTATCAGAGGACCTTGTCTTATGTATTTTCTCTGTCTTCTGTTTTTCTAAACCCTTGTTTATTCCTGGGGATAATTAGCTCCCGCTGGTTACAATCATCCCACGTTTCCTGTCTGTTCTTTCCTGTCTCTGGTGGAACCAAGGTGATGGCAGGAGTTCTTCCCTCCAGATTTATGCACCTGTGTCCTGGGCTGACTACACAGTTCTCAATTTCCCTCTTCCAAGTTGGGAGCTGTCTTAGTCCATTTTGTGCTGCTATAAAAAAATACCATAGATCGGGTAATTTATTAAGAACAGAAACTTATTTCTCACAGTTCTAGAGTCTGGGAAGTCCAAGATCAAGGTCCTGGCTGAGGAGGGCTGCTGTCTCTTTCCAAGATGACACCTTGTTGCAACATTCTCTGGAGAACAGGAATGCTGCGTCCTGACGTGAGGAAGGTGGAAAGGGAAGAGGAGCCAACTCCCTTCCTTAATCCCTTTCACACCTAAACCCATTGATGGGGGTGAATCCTCATGACTCAATCACACCCCCCAAAGGCCACACCTTCCAATACTGTTGCATTGGGGATTAACTTTCATCATGAATTATGGAGGGGACACAAACATTTAAAAACATTACAGGGCAATTAATGGTATTTCTTTCACTTAGGTTCCCTTTCACCCACTCCCCAACTCAGGTAGCATTTCTAGTGAAAGGGATGTGAGTGGAGGGGACTCCAATCCAATCATAATGCAATAAGCTGTGCAGATTCTAGGGATATTTGTCTCTCTCTTTCTCTGACTGATACTTTTCAAAGGTTATGGCTCAAGTTGTCATATTTCCTTTTATTATTAGTGGAAGGGCTTTTTAACTTTAATTTTTCACCCATTATAATAAGCTTGGTGGGGGTAAATTTATGATTCCCCATAAATTTCCTCTTTTATCCCAGAAGAAACTAAATGTCCTTTGAAAGAAATAGTGGCGTGAATTTGATGGATAGAGCCCTTAGTCTATTGTGTTCTCTTTGCGCTGGACCTATGGTGATGGTAGCTGACACCCGAGGTTTACGTTGCCTATTTAGCTTGTGTCTCAGTCAGTTGTATTCTCTTGTGCAAGAAAAATATATATATATTTTGCCTATAAAGTTACTCTTTATCAAATTAATTTGTTGAAACATCAAAATGCTTCCCATTCCTCCTTATAACTTATAAAAGTAAGAAAACTTAAGACTAAGGCAAAGTTGACAGAAATAGAACTCAAACGGGTTCAAGATGGCAATGGTCTCAGGATGTTCAGTATTTTAAAGCCATTGCTTGATTGAAACATGGCAGTCAGTTCCAGGGAGACGATCTAAGTTTTCCCTGAGCTGTCTCCAGGTTCGGGGCTCAGCTGCTGATGACGTCTGAATCCCAAGGTCAGCCACGTAGCCTTATGCAGAAAGGCCCCAGCAAGATTTCCTGTGGTACCTGTGGTAACTGACCTTAGTGTGGTACAGTTTCCAGAGGTAAACTACTCCTTCTCTGTAGTAGTTTAGTTAGCAGTTGATAAATTGCTAGTTTGGGAAATTTCAAATCTCCTTTAGTATTCACTTTCTAATTCACAATTTTTCCTCTTCAGAAAAATGATTTTTTTTCCCTAAAACTATTAATAGCCTACATAAGTTTGCCTAGGTAACTAAGATTTGGGGGCCTGATCCTCCCCACAAATATTATTTTAGCAAAAGCTGGTAAAGTGTGAGAGCCATTTACTCCAGGTGTAAACTGACCCATAAAGGTTAAAGCGGCCTATTGCCTCTTTTCTTTCCTATACCATATTTTGAAAATTTAATGAAAGTTTATATTTGGCCTTTTAAAATGGTACTTCATTTGGCAATGCTGACTGTTATGGACTGAATGTTGTATCTCCCTCAATTCAGATGTTGAAGCCCTATCTTCCCATATGATGGTCTTTGGAGAAGAAGCTTTGGGGAGATAATTAGGTTTAGATGAAGCCATGAGGTCATGATCTCATGATGGGGTCAGTACCCTTATAAGTAGAGGAAGACAGAGAGATCTCTATATGCATCCACCAAGGAAACACCACGTGAGCACACAGTGAGAAGGTGGCAGTCTGTAAACTGGGAGGAGAGCCCTCAGCAGGACCCCAACATATTGCCACCCTAATCTGTAACATCCAGCCTTCAGAACTGTGAGAAGTAAACTCCTGTTGTTTAAGCCACCCAGTCTATGGTACCTTGTTATATAGCAGCCCAAGCAGACTGAGACACTGACTCACATAGCATTTATTGCCCAAACTCCCAAATATTCAGCACATAATAACTTCCCTTCTTATGTTTGCACTGATTGTTTTTAGACCGAAATGTGAAAATTTATATTTACCCTTATTACATTTCATCTGCTTACTAAATCTTTTTATATAATCTTAAATACTTTATTGTAAATTGTAATATTTTTTCATTGCTCCCAGGATGAATCTTGTAAGTTACAGAGCTGAGGAAGGGACCCAGGTTCCCCAGTAATCCTAAAAGAAGCACAAGTCTTAGATCGGGCATTAAAGTTCACCCAGCAGCTCACATATGGGGGATGAAATGCAGATTGGAGAAGACAGAAACAGTTGGATCTGAGCCAAGTTCATTGACTAGTGTGCATACCGCTAAGTTGCTGGTTCTGCGTATGCTTCACCCACTGAAATTCCATCACAAAGCATTCGAGTGGTTTGTCCTTTTCAGCCTGAAGAGCTGACTTGTGGACCTGACTACGCATTCTCTACTTTAGTAAAGGAGAGTACAAAAATGTGATCCAGGCTGCCTGAAAACTATAGAAAAAGGATGTACCTAATTCTACCCAGATTCTCATTTCAGTCCTGCTGTGTGGTCTTATGTAAATTAAATGACATCTCTGAGCATAGATTATTTTGGTCTGTAAAAAGGTAGGCTTTTTCTCTGAAGTCTCTTTCAGCCCTTGCATTCTAGATTTCAGGAGTACAGCTGTAAAGACAGACAGGGCGGAGGATGTCACCATGTCCCTTGGTGGCCCACAGCTCACCCCAAAGGGGAGCTGAGCAGAGGTGTATATTGGAGCCTGCTCCGCACACCCTCTTCTTCCGCATAAATAAACGCTAAGAGGAAGGAGCAGCCCTGCCTGCTCTCTACCCTCAGCCACCTGAGTCAGTTCCTGTTGCTGCCAACACATCTCAGCGGGTCCCCCGAATTCCTAGGGTTTGTAAAAGAGACGTGCACACATTCCAACCCCTTTCTGCTGACTCTGGGATTGCACAGCAAGCTGCAGCCATTATTTTTATTGCTGATGCCACTTCCTATCGAAACAATTTGGTGCTAATAAGCCCCTATAATAGTAAGCAATGGTTTGGCTGAATAATTGTCACTAAATACCATTCAAGGCTTTGTTGCTTCTTGGGCATATTGCTAATTATTCTGCATCTGAAATAACAGCCAGAGGCCCACTGAATGCTAGTAAATAGGGTTTCTTCATGCTCCTGGAGCCCGAGGCTGGGTGTGATCAGGAATGCCAAGGCTCTAATCCACTGAACAATGGCTGCCTCGCAGCCTCGACTCCTGCAAAATCACGGCCTTTTGCAACTCGTACTGGAGCTCAGACAAATCAAGGCTTCCGTCTGGTGCCAGAATTGGGAAGGAGATTGGTGCGGGTGAGGGTCTCCTTGGGGCTGCCCAGGAGGGTTTCTGGGGTGAACAGAGGGGTGGTGTTGTAAGGGGGGAGCCACAGAGTCTGGCTGCTTCATCGCAGAACTGGGTCTCCACTATAGTCACCGCTAGGAAAAGCAAAGGTTGGTGGTAGAAGGGGAGTGAGCAGAAGATGAGTGAGCAGAAAGGTGGGGTGCAGGTAGGGAGTTTAGAATATCTGTTTCAAGCTCCATCTTACAGAGCAGTGTACGCAGACTTCATTTTCACCTGATCAAGGCAGCAGGTGATTTTTTTCTTCCATCCCCTGGTCAGTGCCTCTCCAGACTCCCCGTTTCCAGACATGCACTGAGCGCATGCCACCCCAAGTCTCCTCGCTCTCAGAAGACTTCAGCTAGCCCAAGACAAGCTGGGAGTCACAGAGACCCGAGACTGAGTCCTGCAGAGGAGCAAAGGGTTATGGAATTCACGCTTGCTGCTACATGCATTGAGCAGCTCAGAAAAGATCTGTAAGAAAGGAGTTAGTGGTGGCTTCACCTCAGGAGGAGAATTAGGGAACTTGGAGACAAGGCCAGAAGGTGGCGGGGGGAATACTATTTATTGTGTACCCTTTCGTACAATTTAAAACCATAAAGCAATGGATGCATGGTAAAAATAGTGTTTAAAAGTATTATGGCATGTGTATTACCCTGGCTTAGCTCCATTGCTGGGAGAGTGTGGACATGACAGGTGGAAATACTCACAGGGCACTAAGGTTTTTTTTTCTCTGCAAAATTTCCATTCCATCCATTCACCTCTCCCATCCGTTTATCTATGCAGGCAAATTCTAGGCCCCAAGGTTGTGAATCGTTCTTATAAGAAAGGCTTCTATTTTCAAGGAATTAAAAACTTAATAAAGACAGAAAAGTCCATGAATAATTATAATATAATTTGATAACACTACCCATTTAGGTATACACAGGGATCCCAGAAGCCCAGAGGAGCGAGGGTGCTGAGGAAAATTCTTGGAGGAGGGGGAGGTCAGGGTGGGCTAGTCAATGACGGTACAACTTAGAACTTTGCTCCTATGGGCACTTCAAAGACTCCTATGATTAAAAGAGGCACAACTCAATTTCCAAATATAACTGCTTTGGGGGAAACTGGTAAAGATTTAGGAAAATCAAGTACCACACACTCCTTACTTGCTATTAGGGTGATCCTTCTTGTTTCCTTGAAGTCTAAAATCAGACTCTGGCGATGAGGAAGGCAAAGATTGCTTGCTTGAATAGGGTAGGAAATGCTAGAAAATCAGGCAGGGGGGAAGTTGGCTGCAAGAGTCTCCTGGAGACATTAGGCCAGAGGCTTCCTTGCCTTGCAGACCAAACGTCCAGGAGGAAGGTGGCGGGGCCTGCAGGAGAACTGTCAGAGGAAGGAAGTAGACACAGGAGTGCTGCTCAGGCCGGGCCCTGCATGCCCTGCCGTTTAAATGGGGTCAGCACTCACCTTCTCTGATGAACATGCCGGACCCATGGTAAGAACAGGGATGAAGTAGGAATAGGTCTTCCAGTAGGCACAGGAAAAACACCTTCTTACTAAGGTGACTTCCTGGCTTTCCTAAAACTATCAGAATGAGGTTTAGTTGCACAAAATCCAAACCTATATCCACCTGTCCTGCAGGGGTCAGGTGGAGAGGGCCAGTGTACACACGTGCTTTGACTGAATTAGGATCTGGGATCTGGCTTTAGGTTGGGTCCACTTAGCTCTTGAAGTGAAAGGTCTTTTCTGGGAGAAAAGTGATAGATCCTCAACCCCCAAACCCTTCTCATGGAAGTTCCAAGTTGCTGAGACAAGTCAATGGTCTAGGATGGAAATGACTACTCTGCCCTCTCATTGACTTGACATCCTCCTCAACCACCACCTTAACTTTCTCCTCCACTTGGTCACAGAGGTCTTGGAAAAGCTGTGGTCCTCACCAGGTCCTCACCATCTTTCCTTCCTTCATGTACATTCACTCCACAATGGTGTCACTTCCTTTTCCACCACTCCACGAATGCTGTTCTCACCAAGGTTGCCATTGGCCTCACTGTGCTAAATCCATGGGGCACTCCGTTGTCCTTGCCTCTTGCCAGAAGTTCACAGCATTTTCTTTCAAAATACTTTCTTCCCATGGCCTCCTGGAACTGCTGCTCTCCTTGACCACCTCTCTGGCATTCCTCATTTTCTTTTCTCTTCCACATCCATGCCTTAAAAGACAGTGTCCCTAGGGGTTCTTTTCTTATGTTCTCTGCATGGGTCACTTCTCAATTTACATATTTATTTCCTGAGCAGTCCTAGATACTACTGTGACTTTAATTGTCATCTATAAGCTGACATCTTTCAAATCTCTGTCTCTAGTTCAGCCTTCTCTCCTGAACCAAAGACTCCTATGTCCAAATTTCCTCTCTGTGAGCCAAACTTATGCCCAGCATTGGTGATGACACAGGAATTCTCATACACAGAGACTGTGAAAATGTATAATTTTGGAGGATAATTTTACTATACTACCAAATCTAAAATTATGTGTACGCCTTGGAGCTAACCTTCTACTTTCAAGAATCTATCTGGTAAAATATTCCATTTATAGTAGGTATCTAAAATAATCAAATTTATAGAATCAGAAAATAGAATAGTGGTTTCCAAGGGCTGGAAGGAGGAAGAAATAGAGAGTTTTTCTGTGGGTATAAATTTCAGTTATACAAGGTGAATAAGTCCTAGAGATCCACTGTACAATATAGTGTCTATAGTTAACAATATGGCATTGTACACTTCAAAATTTGTTAAGAAGGTAGATCCCATATGAGTATTCTTATCACAAAAACGAAACAAAACAAAAGGGCACAGAAAACTTTTGGAAGTGACGGATATTTTTATTACCATGATTGTGCTAATGGTATCACAGATTTATGCATATGTCCAAATTCATCACATTGGGTCCATTAATTCTTTTTCTTTAGCAATTATACCTTTAAAAAACTAACAAAAAGCACTGAAGAAATATGCACAAAAATGTGCAAAGATATGCATATATGATTATTTTTTGCAGGATTTTCTACAAAAGTGAAAAACAGGAAATAATCAGTGTAACTACCAACAATGGATAGTTAAGGAAATGGCAGTGTATGCATACTGTTGCCCACCCAGGCCACCTCAGCTGTACTCTTTGGGTATGCACTAGTGCCATCCTACGTACAAACACCTGTGACTCTCTAAAGTAGGGGTCAGCAAAAATTTTTCTTTAAAGGGCCAAATAGTAGATATTTTAGGCTTTTTTGGACAGATACTGTCTCACACAGTTAGTTACTCTACTCTGCCCTTGTAGTATGAAAGAAACCCTAGACAAAATGTAAATGAATGGGCACAGCTGCGTCTCAATAAAACTTTATTTACAAAAACAAGTAGTGGGCTGACTTAATCTGTAGGCTAAAGTTCGTGGAACTCTGCCCTAGGGCCTTCATTTCAGGCCACACATATGGCAGGTCAAAAGTGCCAGGCAGTTATTGCTACCAGGACAACCATCATCCAATGATGCAGGGGAACAAAACTTTGAAATTCCTATCAGGCCTGAGTCTGACTTGTCGGCAGCAGTAGCTTGCTCATTGACAGGAACTCTATTGGCTTTTTTCTCTTCCTTGTTTCCTTCCTCACTCCCCTAGCAGGCTGGCTTCCTGGGTTCTCCTCCCTAATAAACCATTTGAATTCAAATTTTTGTCTCGTGATCTAGGGGCAACCCAGCCCAGGACAGTTGGTAAAACAGGTGATACTACTACATAGACCCTTAGGGTGGGTTTCTGAAATTGGATTCCTCCCCACCCAGATAAACAAGGGCCCTGTTTTCATTTCTGATGTTAAGTCGGGTGTTATCATGCTATAGAATCACATTTACTAAGATTCTCCCTTCTGGTTTATTTGGATTGAATAACAGGTGGAAAGGGGTGCACACGGTTATGCAATAGATCCAATACCTGAAAAGGTATGGGTGCAATAGTAATTTTAAGGATTATGGAGCTGTATATTGTTTACTGCCATAGAAGCTCTGCAGCAAAAAATAACAGACACAGGTCAACCAAGTATCAACTCAGAGCATGGTGAGAATGCCAGAAAGTATCCATGGTAGCATTTAAAGAGACCTTCATCTAATACCAGCAGCCTGTGCTAAAGATCAGGCCCAAGATGTCATTGTAAGAATGGCAGAGTTATAAAGGAGACTGAATGCACAGCCCAGTAGGTCTCCTATGCTGGTTATTGAGAACTTTGAATCAGTAGATTCCTCTGAACTCTGTGGTCCAACTCTGTGGCCGTCCTTCCCTTGCTAGAGATCAGGCTTATTGCCTGGGTATCATGCAAAGGGGACTCCTAAGGATCATGACTTAAAAGAGTAAGGTTGTCCTTTCAAGGTCTGTCTCTGTTTCCTCTCATTGTTGCAAGACAAATAAAAGTGTTATCCCTGCCATGAGAAGAAAGTGATTATTTTACAAAAGAACTGCAAGTCTTGGATAATAGGTACTGGAAAGGTTTGGGAGAATATAGTGGGGCTCTAGTGGGTATTGGACCAAGGACGCTGAAACATAAGGCTGAGTAGTGGAAAGTGTATTGATACAGGCATGTTCTTCAACGACTATAGATTTAACATCCTGGCAAGGATACTAAGAGCTGGACAAAATCTACCCCTGGAATGAATGGCTTCTTCTTGAAGATTGGAAACATAGTTTTACAAAACGTAGAACAGACATGTTGGAATTGCCTTGGTGAAGTATTGAGGAACGTGTTAATGGGCTCAGAATACACGTTAAAATGGATTTTTAGGTAAGACCAGACAGCTCACCGGCTGACTGTGTTCCTTGGGAGGGTCCAAAGGAGAGTCCCTTCACTAAAGAGATAATGAAAGTACTGTTGACAGGGACTCTTGCCTTGAGAAGCTCAGTGGCAGCTTCCTCTATAGTCCAGGGATGATCATTAGAGATGCTGCCATGAAAGCAGGATCCCTGGTCTCAAAGAGAATGACAGTTCCAGAAAAAGCAGATGCAAGATGATGGCTCTTAATCATTAGAGGGAAGTTGAATTTAATTATCCACTATCCATTAATTATTTAATGGGCAACAATGTCAGCATAGCAAATTGGAGGTCTAGAACAACAAGGCTTTGTGGCAAAGACTTAGTAGTAGATCATGGTGTTGCTAGGGGCAGCTAGTTGTGGAGCCAAGAAGGATACTACTTGGGTTATGTAACCAAAGTAGACCAAGAACAGATGACCAGGATGCTGGTGTTGGCTGCCCAGTGGAATATAGTAATCCCTCATCTGGTTTCCAGATCTGAGCCAGTTCTCAGATCCAAAATCCTGTGACTGAGAGAGATGGTAGATCTTCTTACAGAAAATCCTACAAAGGGATCTACACTGTGGAAAAGAAAATATCTGTATGGGGTACACTGACTGTGTTGTGCACAGCAAACATGGAAGTACCCAAATATTTCAAGGGCTGGTGGATTCAGAGTTTGAGATGACATGAATATTAGAGAAACCAGAACACCATAATGTCCTGTTTAGAATGGGTGTGTGAAAGCCAGGTGATTAATGGAGTCTTGGCCCAAGTTCGTATCATAAATGTTCAATGAGTCTGCCAACCCACACTGTGATACCTTTCCTGGTTTCTAAGTGCTTAATTGGGTTGGATACACTTAGCAGCTGGAAGACTCCTCTCATTGGTTCCCGACAGGCAGAGTGAGAGCCATTGTAGCACAGAAAGCCAAGAGGAAGCCCCTAAAACTGATCACCATCCCAGCCAAGATAGTAAATTATAAGCAATAACTCATCCCAGTTAAATGGCAGAAAGTAGAGCCATTCTCAAAGACTTAAAGGTGGCAAAGGTGGTGGTTCCCATAACTCATTTCATTAATTGATATGTCACTTGCAAAAACCCAGTGGGTCATAGAGGATGGTGGTTGTCTTAGTCTGTTTTATGTTGCTTATAATGGAATATCTGAAATCTACATTATAAATTATAATCTTGTAATCTATAACTTTTATAAATTAATATAATTTACATTATATTAATAATATTCTCTTTATAAATTAATATAATATATCATTACATATTTATTTCAATATATAAATTTATTTTTTATAGTTCTGGAGGCTGAGAAGTCCAAAGTTGAGGGGCTGCATCTGGTAGAGCCTTCTTGCTGGTGGGGACTCTATAGAGAGGTGGCACAGGGTATCACATGGCAAGGGAACTAAGCATGCTAATCTGCTAGATCACTATCTCTTTCTCTTCTCATAAAGCCATCAGTTTTCCTCCCATTATAACTCATTAATCCATCAACCCTTTAATCAATTAATTAGTTAATGGATTAATCTATTCATAAAGACAGAGCCCTCATGAACCAGTCACCTCTTAAAGACTTCACCTCTCAATACTACTACACTGGGGATTAAAATTCAACATGAGTTGTGGACGGGATGTTTAAGTCATAGCATTTTGTCCCTGGTCCCCAAAAACTCATGTCTTTCTCACACACAAACACATTCATTCCATCCCCAGAGCTCCAAAGTATTGACTCTTCCAACACCAACTCAAAGGTTCAAACTCCAAAGTTTCATCTGTGAGCTTATGAAGTCAAAACAAGTTATCTACTTACAAGCATAGGCTACACAGCCCCATTCCAAAAGGAAGAAATAGGCAAGAAGAAAGGGATAATAGGCTCCAAACAAGTCCAAAACTCAAGAGAGCAGACAGAGTTTTAAGAGAGGGTCTTAAAACTCTGATACAATCTCCTTTGACTCCATGTACAGCATTCTCTGCCTACTGGTGTTGGGAGTGAGGTCCCCAAGGCCCTGAGCAGCTCTGCCCCTGTGGCTTGGCTGGGCTCAGTCTACCCAGCTCTACGGGGCTGGCATTGCACACTGGTAGCTCTACAGTTCTGGGATCTCAGTGGTAGTTCTGCTCCCATGGCCACAGGAGGCATTGCCTTGGTGGGGACTCTCTGCAGCAGCTCCTACCCCCCATTTCTGCTTGGCTTGTTCTAGTGGGGGCTCTTTCTGATGGCTCTGCCCTGGCAGCAAGTCACTCTCTGGGCCCCCAAGCTCTCAATGACATCCTTTGAAACCTGTGTGCAGGCTGTCAAGCCTCCACAGCTTTTGCTTCTGCAGAATTAGCATCATGTGGATGCCACCAAGGTTTATGACTTGTACATTTTAGAGCAATGGGTCAAGCCTCATCTGGGCCTACTTGAGCTGTAGCTGGGGTGGCCAAGGAGCACTGGGCTGGAATTCAGGGAGCAGAGACCTTAGAGGCTGGGTAGCAAGCCCATGGAGGACACCCTGGGTCTGTTCCCTGAAACCATCTGTCCTCCCAGGCCTCTGGGCTTGTGAAGGGAGGGCAGCCCCAAAGTTCTCTGAAATGCCTTGTGGTCTTTCGTCCACTCTCTTGATGATCCCTTCTCTTTGTACTAATCTCTTCAGCAGAGGTTGCTGGGCCACACCTTAATTTCCTCTCCCAAGCCTGCCTTTTTACTTTTTACATGGCCAGGCTGAAAGTTTTCCAAATCTTTTCACTCTGCTTCCCTTTTAATTATAAATTCTGTCTTTAAAGTATTCCTTTGTTCCTGAATCTCAGTGTAAGCAGCCAAAAGTAGCCATGCAGCTCCTTCTATATTTGCTTAGAAATTTCTTCTGCCAGATACCCTAGTTCATCACTCTCAAGGATGGTCGTTACTTCAATTTCCTATACCCTGTTCCTCATTTCCATCTGAAAGCTTGTCAGAATGGCCATTACTGCTCATGTTTCTATCACCATTCTGGTTACAACCATGTAACCAATGTCTACGGAGTTCCAAACTTTCCCTAATCTTGTCTCCTAAGACCTCACCAGAACCTAGGCTTTTTCTAGGGTGCTTCTCCAAATTCTTCCAGCCTCTGCCCATTACCCAGTTTCAAAGCTGCTTCCACATTTTCAAGTACTCATTATCAGCAATGCACAACTCACAGTACCAATTTTCTGTCATAATCTGTTTTCTGTTGCTTATAACAGAATACCTGAAACTGGGCTCCTCATAAAGAAAAAAAAATATTTCTTATAATTCTGGAGGCTGAGAAGTCCAAAGTTGAGAGGCTGCATCTGGTGAGAGCCTTCTTGCTCGTGGGGACTCTCTGCAGAGTCCCAAGGTGGCACAGCATGGCATGTGATGAGAGTACTGAGCATGCTGATATGTTAGCTCAGGTCTCTCTTCCTTTTATTATAAAGCCACCAGTTCCCCTTCCATGATAACCTATTAATCCGTTAATTCATGAATGAGGGCTATGCCCTCATATTCTAATCACCTCCTAAGGCCCTATCTCAATACTGCCATATTGGGGATTAAATTTCAACATGATTTTGGAGGGGGCAAATATGCACATCATGCCACCCCAGCAGTGGTAAATCAAACCAAAGTGTAGATCTAACCCAACAGTAGGCCCAACCGCAGCACTTTGTTAGTTTTCCAGTATACAGAGTGTCCCAAAAGTTGCCATACATAGGGAAAATGGAAATTGTAGCTAAATTTACCTTTATTTATAAAATAGTCATTACAAAATTTTATAATTTTTTTTCTTTGTACGGAGACTTTTGGGACACACTGTATTTGCTGGAACAGATTCACATAGACCCAAACTCTTGGTATATAACTATTGATCTGGCAAATGCGTTACTTTCACTACTCTTCAAAAAGGAGAATAAACAGCAGTTTGCCTTCACCTGGGATGGATGGCAGTATACATTCATAGTCTCATTCCAAGGCTATGTTAACTTATCTTTCCTCTGGCACAATATTTACAAGGGGCTTTGATTGTCCTGAGATTATTAATACATAAAACATTACAATGGTCCACTGTATTACTGATATCCAGTACTCTGGATACACTAGTAACATACATACATACCAGTGGGTGGAAGACAAACCCTACAAAGACCAAAGGAGCTGCCACGTTGGTAATCGCCACAGGGATCCAGTGGTCTCAGCTGTGCTACTCAGTATGTGGTCTGGGAACTGGAAGCATCAGCATCCCTTTACAGCCCATTAGCTATACAGATCCGTGGGCTTCACTCTAGACCTACTGAACCAAAATCTCTGGGGAGAGACCCAGAAATCTGAGTTTAAAAAACCCTTAGATAATTCGTTTGCCCACTAAAGTTTGTGAAGCATTACTCTAGGACCACGGTGGGATAGTCCCCTCCAAGGAGAAAGGGTCACTGCACCTACCACTTCCTACCGCTAAGCAGCACAGCACTTGATGGACTTTTTTGATGCTGGAGACAACATGCACCACACTTGGGACCCCTGCACAGACTTATCAGGTTACTTAGAGGGTCATCAGTTTTGATTGGGCCAAGAGGAAGAAAGAACTCTGCAGTAGGTTCAGACGTCACAATCAGCCCTGCCACTGGACCGTATCATGGAGCAGATCTCATGATGCTAGGGGTATCCATGGTAGATAAGGGGCTGTGTGGAGTCCCTGGCAAGCTGATGGGAGAGTTGCAATGCAGCTCCCTATGGCTCTGGAGTAAAGCTATGGCATCTACACTAGAGAACTATTTATGGTTCAAAAAAGCATTCCTGACTTGCTTCTGGGACCAAGGAGAAACTGAGCACCTGATCATGTGAAATTAAGTGACTATAAAACTGCAGCTGCCCATCTTAACCTGGGTCTTGTCAGGCCTATCAGTCATAAATTCAAGTGTTTTATTAGTTTTCTACTCTGTTGGAACAAATTGCCACAAACTTCATGGGTTAAGACAAAAGAAATTTATTATCCTGCAGTTCAGTGGGTTAGAAGTCTAATAGGGTTTTTGCTGGCCTACAGTTCAGGGTTAGCAAGACTGCATTCCTTCTGGGGATTCCAGGGAAGAATTTGTTTCCTTACCATTCCCGGTGTCTAGAAGCGCCCATATTCCTCAGTCCATGGACCCTTTCCTCCAACTCCAAAGCCAGCAATGTCACATCTCTGACCCCTCTTCCTTAGTTGCAGCTCCCTCTGACCTCCCCTTCCGCCTCCCTCTGCCAGTTTTAGAGACGCTCTGATTACATTGGGCCCACCCAGATAACCCAGGATAATGTCTCTACTTTAAGGTCAGCTGACGAGCAACCTTAACTTCATCTGCAACCTTAATTTCCCTTTTCCACGTATCCTAACATACCCGCAGGTTCCAGGGATGAGGATGTATACATTTTTAGGGGCCCATTATTTTGTCTGCCACAAGTGAACATGAAAGCAATTAGTGATTTAAAAAATGCAATATTTGGAATTGTTCCTAAGAAGGTCCAGGAGACATAAGTCACATAAACAGGTGGCCCAGATTCCCAAGTCACCCACTTTTTTTGTGCTGATATATATCTTAGTCCATTTGGGTTGCTATGCCAAAATGCCATGACTGGGTGGTTTATAAACAACAAGCATTTATTTCTCACAGTTCTGGTAGCTGGGGAGTCCAGGTTTAAAATGCCAGCATATTTGGGGAAGGCCCATGTCCTGGTTCATAGACGATGCCTTCTTGCTGTGCCCTTACATGGCAGATGGGGCAAGGGAGCTCTCTGGGCCTCTTTTATAAGAGCACCAATCCCATCTGTGAGGGCCTCTGCCCTCATGACCTAATCACCTCCCAAAGGCCCCACTTCCAAATACCATCACATAGGGGATTAAGTTCCAACCTATGAATTTTTTTTTTTTTTTTTTTGAAACAGAGTCTCACTCTGTTGCCCGGGCTAGAGTGCTGTGGCGTCAGCCTAGCTCACAGCAACCTCAAACTCCTGAACTCGAGCAATCCTCCTGCCTCAGCCTCCCAAGTGGCTGGGACTACAGGCATGTACCACCATGCCCAGCTAATTTTTTCTCTATATATATGTTTTTAGCTGTTGGCATAATTTCTTTCTATTTTTAATAGAGTTGGGGTCTCGCTCTTGCTCAGGCTGGTCTTGAATTCCTGAGCTCAAACAATCTGCCAGCCTCGGCCTCCCAAAGTGCTAAGATGACAGGTGTGAGCCACCGCGCCCGGCCCAACCCATGAATTTTTGAGAGGACATAAACATTCAGGCTATAGCAATATATTTCCATCAGCTCACAAGTACAGCCTCACAGGGAGGTTCCCTACAACCAGCTGTCAGAGGAGGAAACAAATCTAGGCCTGATTTACCAAGGGACTGGCTCAACGTGTTGGTGTGGGTAGAAAGTAGAACCTCACAGAGGGGTGGCTGTAAAATAGCACAGTGAGGGAAAAAGGCTCTCAGGGACAGAGCTTGGAGCAGCACGCCACACTGGCAACTCTGTGTGCAAAGACAGTGGCTGAGATCAGGGTACATACAGATCCCTTGGTGGTGGGAAATGCCTTGACCTATGGGGATGAGGGGTTGGGGCAAGACTGGAAGAACATATTCAGAGCGTCATGGGAGGGGCAGAGGCATATGGACGGCATGTGAGTGTGCATGAAGTGTGTGTGTCCTTGTGTCTCATGTCCATGAAAACTAGAAAGCATCTTCCACTGACAAGACACTGAAACACCAAGTGGACAGGATGACTCATAGATTTCAGCCAGCCTTGGTCCTCAGCCACACAGTGCCCACATCAGCCCATCAGACGTGCAGTAAGCTGCTCGTGGACCCAGCAGCATGGGTTCCTGCTCACCAAGGCTGGACTAGCTGCTGCTGCCACCTGTCCTGGCCTGAGAGCACCAGAGCCCAGCACCGAGCCTGGGTGTCCAGGAGCCCACCCACAGCCAGATGTCAAGTTGATTACACTGGACCCATTCTTCCCTGGAAAGGGCAATGATTCACCCTTATCAGGATCAGTATGTATTGCAAGTATGGATTTTCCTTGCCAGCCACAGTGCCTCAGCAGGCACCACCATCCAAGGGCTCATTGAGTGACTTTTCCACATGGGATTCTGAGTAACAAAACCTAGGACCAAGGGACCCAGCTTCAGGCAAAGGAGTTGTGACAATGGGCTCCACCAGTCCTATCATATAATGCTTCATCCATAAGTGACTGATCTAATGGAATATTGGGATCATCTCACAGGCACCAGCTTAAGGATGATACTCTGAAGTGTTTGGGTGCTGTCCTTCAAGAGATAACAGACACTAGGTCCAGAGGTCAAGTGGTGGATATAGGGCTGGCTTTGTCAACACCACTGCCAGGGACCCAGCTAGGTCAGAGATACGACATTGCTGGCTTTGGAGTTGGAGGAAAGGGCCCATGGACTGAGGAATATGGGCACTTCTAGACACTGCGAATGGCAAGGAAACAAATTCTTCCCTGGAATCCCCAGAAGGAATATAGTCTTGCTAACCCTGAATTGTAGGCCAGCAAAAGCCCTATTAGACTTCTAACCCACCGAACTGCAGGATAATAAATTTCTGTTGTTTTAACCCATGAAGTTTGTGGCAATTTGTTCCACCGGAGTAGAAAACTAATAAAACACTTGAATTTATGACTGATAGGCCTGACAAGACCTGGGTTAAGATGGGCAGCTGCAGTTTTATAGTCACTTAATTTCACATTATCAGGTGCTCAGTTTCTCCAGGTTCCACGATGCATCTCAGATGTCCCTAGAGGGACTGAGTCTTGGTTGCCCACAGTGATAACATGCTCAATAGTGCACCCTGTATCACTTCCTCCTCTTCCTCTCACATCCTCCCCTACCTGTGCTTCCAGGCACCATCTGTCAAATAAGCCATTGTTTCAGGACCTGATTCTGAGAGAATCTAGCCTAAGACTCAGACCCCTTAAGCACTGCCTTGGGGAGTATTGATTCATAAAAGTGATATTCACCTTAGAATGACTTAATATTTAAAACACAAATATGAATCCATTCAATATTCTTAGGTAATGCATAATTATGTTTCTTCATGACATATCAGACAGAAGAGTACTGAGCACTGTCCAGTGTTTTATTCAGTAAGTGCTGAAAGAAGATATTGGCTTTTCTCAGTTTGAATGTTGCTTGCCAATCTGTTGGCTCTGCTTGACCTCTCTGCCACTATTTCATGTTACAGTAAATAGCTTTGACCCAAAGTGGCTGAAAAAAGACATGCACGAAAGTGTGCTGCAAAAGTGCCAGGAAGAGCATAGTATAGGTTTTATGCAAATATCAAGGTGGCTACAGATGCCTTGAACCAAGGAGTAATCAGAGTGGTACAAAATCCAGAAAAATTTTAGAGGCTGGTAGACATGCTTTGACATTATGATGGAATTATAAACACAGCGGCAGACTACAGAAATCTACAACCAGAGCCATGTCTTGACTTTGGGGAATGTAAAGGGAACAGAAAAGACTTTGCAGTGGACTGAATATTGGGAGCGCATTGCCTAAGAGCCTGTGCTATAGTGATCCCAAGAAATGATGGCTAAGTCAGTGCTTCCAATCCTCGAAACATGCCCCCTGTGCTCAACGGAACACGTATGTGTGTGTGTGTGTGTGTGTGTGTGTGTCCATTCATAAAGAGAGTGTTTGATTTAATATAAATGTCATGGAACAAGGTACAAGATAAGTTTTAATATGTGTACACATTTATTGAAAGTGAATTTTGTTAAAAGATAATTATCTCTTTACACAAGGAAATGCTGTATTGTGGGCATAGGTTTATTGTGCTTCTTGCCTTTCCTCTCTCTCTGTTTTAGAGTAGTTTAAATTTTTTATAGTAAGTATGTATTTCTCTATAATAAGAAAAAAGAATCTCTGCTCTTATTTTCTTCTTGAAGCTGCCTGTAAACAACAAAGAAAATGAGAAACAGAAAAGAAAATTTCGTATTTGATGACACTAAGACAGCCTTGTAACTTCAAACCACAGCTGATGTGGAAGGAATAGTGTGCACAGCTAAAATCGGACCAGGTCAGGGAAGATGCTACAAGAGGACTCCCACCTCTTAGGCTTTTGGGTACAGTAGGCAGAGCACAGAATTTTCAATCAAATAGCACCCAGAACTTTTAGTTTAGAAAGGTAACTTTGAGGTTCATGCGTAGCTGAGAGAGTTTTCCTGAACGTTGGCACCATGGAATAGTGGAGAAGGGGGGCTGAACGTGAGATGATATAGACCTGCCACGTTTGTAAAAAGGAGGCCATTGTGGAGGAGAAACCAAGAGGTAGCAAGCCTACAGGAAGCATGCCACTCTGATCCGTGGGGCACAATTCAGGGCTAAACACCACCACCCCCAAAACCAAGTATGACACATGGAGCTTTCCTTGACCAGGGAGATTTTCTGTGAATGGATGGCAGGAGAAAATGCTGGTGAAAAGGTGTTTAGAGACCAAACTCCCCAGGCTTCTCTCTGCCCCAGATCAACCCCCCAACCCCTCACTCTCATCATCTGTCATAACGATCTCACCCGGAAACCACGAACGCCATTCCAAGAAGAGCAATGATCATAAAGAAAACAAATTAATGTGAATGTAGATGGAGAAAAGGAGGAAAACCTAACAAAGGACACATCCCAGAAATGTTATAGAACAAAGCAAGTAAAAATTATGACCAGCCTTCTACACGAAATAAACACTCAAAGAAGACACGCAAGGGCACAAGAACAATAGACGGGAATGAAAAGTGTGCTGCAAGGCTCAAGAAATAAATGGAAACGAAAAATGAAACCATTTCAGAAATGAAGATGATACCAGAAGCAGTGAAAAGAAAATGAAATAATGTAGAAACTCTGTCAGAAATAGAAAATCCAGAAGATGGAATTGAGAAAATGGAGCAAAATGAATTTGAAAGGAAGAAAGCATCGAAAAGAAACAGAAACAACAATAAAACAGATCACAAAAACTATTCAAAGATAAGATGCAAAAACTTTGGTGAATCTACAGCTTCCTCCTACAAAGACAAAAAGAAATTAGTGAACAACTACCACTAGCAAAAAAAGTATACTGATAAGTTAGAGGAGTTCAATGAAGAGCTCTGATTAACAAAGCTATCTGGACACCCTGTGTTAGTTATCTACTGATGCACATACAACAAATTACCCTAAAACTTAGTGATTTAAAAATCCAGACATCTATGGCCAGGTATGGTGGCTCACACCTGTAATCCTAGCACTCCAGGAGGCCAAGGTGAGGTCAGGAGTTGGAAACCAGCCTGAGCAGGAGTAGACCCCATCTCTACTAAAAATAGAAAAAATCAGCCAGGCATGGTGATGCACACCTGTAGTCCCAGCTACTCGAGAGGCTGAGGCAGGAGGATTGCTCGAGCCCAGGAGTTTGAGGTTGCTGTGAGCTAGGCTGATGCCAGTGCACTCTAGCCTGGGCAACAGAGCAAGACTCTGTCTCAAAAGAAAAAAAAAAAATCCAAGCATCTATAATGGCACAGCTTCTGTGAGTCAGTTACCCAAGTGTGGCTTAGCTGAGGTCTCTGGCTCAGGGTGTCTCGTGAGGCAGCAATGGTGGCATGTGCAAGACCTGCAGTCGTTCATGTCAAGGCTTGACCAGGGGAGGATCCACTTTCAAGCTCACTCATGCGGTTGCTGGCAGGGTTTAATTCCTCAAGAGCTGTTGAATTAAGAGCTTTAGTTCTTTTCTGGCTGTGGGCTGGAGGCTGTCCTCAGATCCTTACCACATGACATTTTCATAAAGCAGCTCACAATACAGTATGACAGCTGGCCTCTCTCTGAGCTAGGGGTGCCAGAGAAAATATAGAATGTCCAGTTGTTTGCATTTCAGATAAACAACAAATAATCCTTTTAGTAAAAGTATGTACCAAATATTGCATGAGACATATCTATTCTAAAAGTTATTCATTGCTTATCTGAAATTCAAATTTACCTGGGTATCCTGAATTTTTATTTGTTAAATCTGACAACCCCACTCAGGACAAACCAGTAAGAGAGAGAGAGAGGAAGAGCAAGACAGAATTCACAGGCTTTCTGTAACCCGATACTGGAAATGATACCCTGTCACTTTTGCCTTAGCCTATTTATGAGAAGTAAGTCACTGGGTACAGACCACACCCACGGGGAGGGGATTTCACAGGGGCATGAATGCTAGGAGGAAGAGATCACTGTGTGCCGCCTTAGAGGGTGCCTCATACACACCCACACCCACACCCACACCCACACCCACACCAGGAAATCTTACCCAAGGAAGAAATCAAAAGCAGACTTGTGCTAAGACTTATCTATAGCAACATTCAAACTACAAAACTGTGAAACAATGTCTATAAAGTTCTCAGGATAGTGACAGGGAGGTGGGGAGTTATTCTAATTCAAATTAAAGGCCACAGGTGCTCCTCAACTTATGAGGGGTTGTGTCCCAATAAACCCATCATAAGTTGAAAATGCCGTAAGTCAAAAATGCATTTAATACACCTAAGCTACTGAATATCACAGCTTACTTAGGCCAGCTACCTTAAACATGCTCAGAACACTTACATTAGCCTGCAGTTGGGCAAAATCATCTAACACAAAGCCCATTTTACAATAAAGTGTTAAATATCTCATGTAACTTACTGAATACTGCACTGA
Organism: Lemur catta; assembly: GCF_020740605.2. Lineage (NCBI taxonomy): Eukaryota > Metazoa > Chordata > Mammalia > Primates > Lemuridae > Lemur > Lemur catta. The sequence continues at coordinate 8,451,547 of NC_059142.1, forward strand.
AAGTCAAAAACAGAATGACTATAGGGGAATCGAACTGCAGTTTCTACCGAATGCGTATTGCTTTCGCATCATCATAGAGTTGAAAAATCCCAAGTTGAGGACCATCTATATCTGTAAATCTTGAAGATTTCTGGGTGTAAAGGATATAGAGCATTTCCTAAAACAAACAATAAAATGGAAAAAAAAAAGCCTAGCTTATCACCAGATGAATGCAGTCACAAAGGAAAAGAATTGATTTTACGTGTCAACATACTATCTGAAACTAAAGCTAAATATGTGGAAAATATAAACATATGCTTGCCTTGAAAATGTATAGTAACATAATTAACCAAACTCATGAACTGTAGCTATTGAAAGAGAGTAGGGGCTCATCTATGCGGGCTGACCTCCTTGACTTTCTCAGCAGGCTGGGAAGGATGTCAAGAGAGAGTATATAGAGGAGATACATCAATAATAGGACTATAAGCATCCCATTCCATTTATAAGGTTAATCACACGAGAAACAGTAGGAAATAATGTAAATAGATCAAATCAGGGGTGGAGCTATCAGGGTGGAGGGAGAGAGAGAAGGAGGGGGCTACGCTGCTATGGACAGAATGTTTGTCCAAATTCCTATGTTGAATCCTAACCCCCAACGTGATGGTATTAGGAGGTGGGACCTTTGCAGGTGATTAGGTTATAAAGGCAGAGCCCTCGTGAATGGAATTAGTGCCCTTATAAAAGGGACCCCCAAAACCTCCCTCGCCTTCTTTCTGCCATGTGAGCCGACAACCCAGGAGAGAGTCCTCCTCAGAACCCGACCACGCTGATACCTTGATCTCTGAATTTCAGCCTCCAGAATGGTGAGAAATAAATTCCTGTTGTTTATGAGTCACCCAGTCAGTGGTACTTCGTTATATCAACCCAAACTAAAATACATACCAGGTTTCTTATCTTACACAGTGGGGACCATGAGAAACTGTTTAAAGGTGAAAACTCAAGAAAATGTTATAAAATAGTCACTACAAGAACAAAAAGAAAGTCTGTAACTTTACAAGTCATCACAAGGGACAGTCAACAAATAAAGTAAACAAATACTATAAAGTATTTTTTAAGGGAGCATTAATAATAGAAAGAATACAAAAGCAAGATGATAAAAACAAGATAATTTGTCTCATCAGTAAACTTAAATCAGATAAACTCACCTTTAAACTCTTTTATTTTATTACGTATTAGCAGACTGTACCCAAAAGCAAAACCTGAGGGAGGTCTCTGAAACACAATGATCTGAAGAATTGAAAATGAAAGGATGGTCAATGTTGTAACAGACAAGTGCAAACAAGAAAAGCAAAAAATCTTTACACTGTACAAGAAAGAGTTCTTTAAGATAATAAAGGATATAGTTTATAATGTAATAAACATCCCTCATGAATTACTACACATTACAAAGAAAACATTATTCGGATGATAAAATTCGCCCTTCAGGAGAAACAGAAATTCATTCCTGATCAGAGATTCCAATACGTCTTTCTCAGGGCTTGACAGATGAGGTAGAACAAAACCATGTGGTCCCAAACAACATAATAAAAAGTTCCACATGATATATAAGAATACATCAAAGGAAAAAGGAAAAAAAATTCAAAGAGTAGAATAACATAGAGTATGTTTTCTGAATACAAAGCAATAAAAATATAAAACAAGAATGAAGTAAGAAACTAGTAAAAGAAAAAAAGGCTGTACTACCTGGTATTTTTTAAACTTTCTCTTAAACAATTCTTTGAAAGAGAAAAACAAAGCCAAAATCACAAAATATGTAGAAAATAAAATTTAGAAACATTACATTGATCTTGATCAGTAAAAACAAAGGTCAATTCTTCGAAAAGACATACATACCTGATCATGCTGTCCCTTACTTAACACTACACAGTGGCTCTCCATTGCTTTTTGGGTGAAGTCAATGCTCTATAAAGCCGTTCATGCCCCGTGTGTGGTAGGAGCCTCTAGGACAGCCCTCCAGGACATCACTTCCTGGTATTTACATCTTTGTGTTATTTCCTCCCATAGAATGTGGCTGGGCTTAGTGACTCCCTTCTAACAAAAAGAATAACACAAAAGAGATGAATGTCACTTCTGAGATAACGTTTTTGGGAGACTATTCTCGCTGTCTCTCTGTCTCTCTGTCTCTGTCTCTGTCTCTCTCTGTCTCTCTGTCTCTCTCTCTCTCTCTCTCTCTCTCTCTCTGTCCCCTTACCCCCCAGATCCCCTCACTCTGAGGAAAGCCAGCTGCTACATTGGGAGTAACCCTATGGCAAGAAAATGATGTCTCTGGACAATGGCCAGTAAGAACCGGAAGCTTGCCAAAAGTCACATGAGCTTGGACGTGGATTCTCCCCCGCCAAGCCTGGGGATAACTGCAGCTCCTGCCAAGTCCTTGATCTCGAGCTTGTAGGGGACCCTGAGTCAGCGGCATCCCCCTAAGCCAAGCTCAGATTCTTTGCCCTCAGGACCAATGTGGTAATAAATGTTTGTTGTTTTAACACATTAATTTTAAATGCTGGAGTAATTTGTTAAACAGCAATAAACAATTAGTACATCAAGCCTCTCTCTCATCGCGAGTCCTCTCATATTCACTTGAACTCTGAGGCATTCTCAGTCCATCTTATTGCTCTTTCTACCGCCACAGTCCCTTTGCCCATGCTATTCCTTCCGCCTGTATGTTCTCTCCCATCCCAGATTTACTCAGCTTTATTCTTCATAGCTTAGCTCAGTGATACCTTTCCTGAGCTCTTTAACAGCTAAGTCTCCAAATTACAAATTCTCTCCTTCACAGCATTTGTCAACATTATAACTTTAAAATTATTTTTCTGATTCTCTGATTAATGCCTACCTACCTTTATAGGTGGCAAGGTCCCCAAGGGCTGAGGCCATGTTTGCTTTTTCCTATCGGTTCACCCAGCACCTATCACAAGGGCAGGCCTCATAGCAGGTGCTCAGTAAATATTTGTTGATTGAATGGATAAAGTTTTCTAAGTTCTATTAACTTTATTTCCTGAGCTGTTAGTTTTTCTATTCACTAAACATGGTATCTTTTTTTTTTATGGTATCTCTTTGAAGGTATTTCTTTTCTTAAAATATTGGGGTGATTCTGTTGTAACTTCTCTTGGTGTTTGACCATTGCTGTTTGCTTATTTGTTATTATAGATTTTGGAATAAAAGAATTTGTGTGCAGGTTGTCACCAGGTGGAGGACAGTTATTAAATGATACTCTCCGTCCGCCCTCCTCTCTCTTTCTCCCTCTCTTCCCTCTCAGACAGCCCACACCCACTCTCCAGCCCAGGAACAAACACAATCATCTGTTACTCTATGTGGCCATCAAAGGAAAAGAGTAAACAGTTGATATAAACAATATTACCTATTAAATATTTTGAAAGCAATAAATTCTACATTTTAAAATTCTTGCAATGATGCTCCAATCAAAGGAATTGTACAATGAAGAAATATGGGGTTCCTCTAAATATTTCTTGAAAATCACATCTGGACACTGAACACTGATTTTTCTATACCCATCAAAATCCCAGTGGTCCACCATAGCTCTTGATCTGAGGAAAAATAGAAAAAAATAAGAAAAAAGCAAAAAAACAACAACAAAAGATCCCATTGGTCTAACCTCCCCTGTGGAGATTAGGAAGGTGTCGTGAGTTGTACAGTGTAAACTTGGAGAAGGTGAAACTATGCTTCCCAGAGTCCCCTTCCCTGTGCGGTTCCACATTAGAGTTGGACAGAAGAAACATTTTCAAAAGGTTTGGAAGGCAGGAGGGAAACATGGATTGTGAAGGCCATCGAGGCGCTAGCTTGCTGTCGTGCTCTTCCCTCTGCCTCCGACTCTTCTTCCCACTTCTGAGCCTGTGGACCAGCAGCAGCCCTGGGCTCGTCAGCAGAGGCCTGGGGTGGATCACAGAGGCAGAAGCTACAGAGGCATCTGCCCAGGGAACCCCACTTAAGCTCTCCCTTCACAGCTGCACTTTGGTGGCTGGGCGTGTTTGGCTTCTCACACTGAATGGACGTTGATCCCTCCTTTGGGATCCTCCCCTCCCCTCCCCTTCTCTGCCGGACCTGCACTTCTCCATCTCCCCCTACACTTGTGCGTGGTCCGATTCCTCACCCATAACTCACGGCTGCTCTACCTGCCGGCTGGAACCCTGACGTTTGTGCCCAGTAACTGAACAAAGCTGAGTGGCGGCTTTGGAAGAAAGATGCTTCAAAAAGAACCAAAGTGAGGTTCTGAGAGATCTAGACTTTTACCATTTAGGCAAACTGTTGAGGACAAAAACTGAAAGAGAAAGCATCCCTGAGGAAGCTGGAGTCCTAGCTCTGGTTCCCTTTCACATCCCCTGCCGCGTTCATCTTCCTGCTCTTAGTCCTGCAGCCAGCAACCAGCTGACTTTCACGTAGCACTTGGTACGTGCCACGCAGCCCTCTAAATACTTTCATGTGTATTAACTCATTTCATTTTCACGAAACCTTGTAAAGCACATGGTATTGTCCCATTTTATAAAATTGAGGCAAAACTCATATAATATAAAATTCATCAATTTAAAGTATCCAATTCAGTGGCTTTTAGTACATTGAGAACGCTGTGCACCTCTCACAACTGCCTGATTTCAGAACACTTGCATTGCCCTCCAAAAGCAGTCCTTTGGGGGTTAAATAAACCCTAAACTCATTAAGCAGCCACTTCCCATTCTTCTCTTCTACTAGTTCCTGGCAACCACTCATCTGCTTTCTGCCTCTATTGATTTGCCCATTCTGGAAAGTTTATATAAGTGGAGTCAAACAACATGTGGCCTTTTGTGTCTGACTTCTTTCACTTAGCATAGAGTTTCTAAGGTTTGTTCATTCATGTTGTAGCATGTATCAGGACTTCATTTCTTTCTATGGATAAATAATGTTCTATATTATAGCTATACCACATTTCATTTATTCATTTATAAGTTGATGGGCATTTGGGTTCTTTGCACTTTGAGCTACTAAGAATAATGCTGCTATTCACATTTGTGTACAAGCTTTTGTTTGAATATACATTTTCTATTCTCTTGTGTATATGCCCAGGAGTGGAATTGCTGGGTCATATCATAATTCTATGTTTAACTTATTGAGGAACTGCTAAACTGATTTCCACAGTGGCTGTATCATTCATTTTACATTCTTATATAGCAACGTAGGGAGTTCCAATTTCACTATATCCCTGCCAACACAGGTTATTTTCTGTTTTTTTTATTATAGTTATCCTGTGACATAAGATGATATCTCATAGTGGTTTTGATTTGCCTTTTCCTAATGACCAATGATGCTGAGCATGTGTTTATGTGCTTATTGGCCATTTTTGTATCTTCCTTGGATAAATGTCTATTCAAGTCCTTTGCTCATTTTTTGACTGGGTTATTTGTCATTTGTCATTAAGTTGTAAAGTTTCTTTATGTATTTTAGCTACTAGATTCTTATCAGATATATGATTTGCAAATATATTCTCCCATTCTGTGGCCTGTCTTTTTATTTTCTTATAATGTCCTTTGATGCACAAAAGTTTTTAAATTTGATGAAGTCAAATTTATCTATTTTTTATTTGTTGCTTGTGTTTTTATTTTCTTAAATAAAAGAAAATTGCATAATCCATTGCCTAATCCAGGTCCCAAAGATTTATATCTATGTTTCCCTCAGAGAGCTTCATAGTTTTAGCTATTACATTTAGATCTTTGTTTCATTTTGAATTACATTTTATAAATAGTGTGAAATAAAGGTGACACATGGATATCTAGTTGGTCCAGCACCATTTGTGGAAAAGACTATTCTTTCCTCCATTGAATGGTCTTGGCATCCTTGTCAAAAATCAATTGACCATAGATGTGTGGATTTATTTCGGGAATTTAATTCTAAGTTCTTAATCTATGTCTGTCCTTATGCTAGTACCATACTATTTTGATTATTGTAACTTTGTATTAACTTTTGCAATCCAGAGTGTGTCCTTGGGGTCCCTTGCAATTTCATTTGAATTTTAGAATTAGCTTTTCTATTTCTGAATCATTGTCTTAACAATATTAAGTCTTCCTATCCATGAACATAGGATGCCTTTTCATTTATTTAGATCTTAATTTCTCTCAACAATGTTTTCTAATATTTAGTATATAAGGATTGCACATCTGTGGTTGAATTTATTCCTATGTATTTTATTCTTTTTGATGTTACTGTAATGGAATTATTTTCTTAATTGCATTTTTAGGTTGTTCTTTGCTAATGTATAGAAATACAATACATTTTTGCATGTTCATATTGTATCCTGCAACTCTACTGAACTCGTTTGTTAGTTCCAATAGTTTTTTTAGTGTATTATTTAGGGTTTTCTATATGTAAGATTATGTTATCTAAAAATAGAGATAGTTTTACTTCTTTCTTTCCAGTTTCAATGTCTTTTATTTATTTTTCCTGCCTAATTGCCCTGACTAGAATTTCCAGTAGAGTGTTGAATAGAAGTGATGAGAGCAGACATCCTTGTCTTTCTCCTGATCTTGGGAGAAAAATTTTCAGTCATTTATCATTAAGTATGATGTAAATCATGGAATTTTTATGGATATCTTTTATCAGGTTGAAGAAATTATCTTCTATTCCTAGTTTGAGTCTTTTTATCATGAAAAAGTGTTAGACTTTGCCAAAGCTTTTTCTGGATCAATTCAGATGATTATGTGTGTTTTCATTTTATTCTATTAATATGGCTTATTACATAGATTGATTTTCATGTGTTGAATCATCCTTATTCCCATTTTATAAGCAATAAAACTGAGATTCAGAGAGGCAAAATGACTTTCCTGGATCTGGGATATGAACTCAGGGAGTTGGATTCCAGAGGCTAAGCTTTTAAAAAAAAAAAATTCTAATCTCATGACAGATTATAGAGGCCAAGCTTTTAACCACTATTCTATATACCATTTTTACATTGTAGCATGTCCCAAAACACAATCTTAAATTCATTAATCATTTTCTTAAAAGTTCCACTGCCTATTTTAGGGTTTTACTTCAGATCTGCCTGTTTTGTCCTCACATTATAATCAGAGAACCATGAGAGCTCCGATCCCTTTACTCACTTTCCATCCCCACTGGGGCCATTCTAGACATGATGTTGGGAAATGAACAAAAATGAAATAAAAATAACATCCACAGATAAAGATACAATCTTCAGACAGAAATTACAAGTTAGCCACAGAAGAAAAAGAATCATACAGACATTAGACTTCTCCTCTGCCATGCACTGAGTACACTGAGAGGACAGCACTGCACCCCAAATCCTTTCCGTGGCCAAGCTGCCATTCTTGGATATAAACATTTAAAAAGTTGAGATAAAACTATGTAGTTTTTTTTTTTATAACATGATTGTATCTATAGAAAATCCAAATATCTGAGTTAAAAAGCTGTAATTAATAAGACAATTGGGTAAGGTAATTAGATAATTGGATACAGGATACATATATAAAAATAGCTTTTAAAACACTCTCAGTAAACACTTAGAAATAATATTTTTTAAAACTCCATTTACTATGGAATACTTAGGAATAAATTTAAGAAGAAAGGCATAGAACCTACATCTTAAAATTTATAAAATACTAAAAAACATAAAATAAGATCTGAACATATGGAAATAACTATGATAACAGTAATAATTACTAGCACTAATACAGCACTTACATGGCAGATATTCTAGTAAATGCCTTACTTACCATGTTTTTGGATGAGGATACTTAATGTTACCAAATGTCCACTTTCCCTAAATTAATGCTTAAATTTACTGCAATCTAACTAGAGTCCCCACAGGCATTTTTTAATTATATAAACTACTTGAAATTATCATTTGGCAGAAGAAATGCATTTGGCAGAGAACAGCCAATAAAACAAGCAAGAGAAGTCCAGTGAGGAAAAGTTCTCTTCCCAGCCGTCAGAACACTATGAAGTCAATGTAACCAAGTCACTATGGTGTTTTTACAGAAATACACACGTAGATGAGTGAAACAGAAATGAGAGCCTGAATTAGGCCCTAGTACACATGTAACTGAAGTGATAAATGCAGTATTTTAATTCATTGGAAAAGAACATTAATAGGTATGCTTCATGTTGTTGGGGCATAGAGGGAGTGGAGTAGGAGGATATCTGGACAGGTCTGTCCCAAAAGGGCAGTGGTCTGTGTACCAGACCGACAGAGGGAGCAAGGGTGAAGATTTTGACACAGTGACCACTCCCACTAATATCTGTGGACCAAACAGTGCCCTGGGGTTTTGAACAACCAGATCAGTGTCTCTTGTCTCCTTGTGTGCTGTAGAGGTGGGCGGGGGTGGGGATAAGGCCACAATGGGGCTTGTCAGAAGTACAGCGTAAAGGGAACACTAAAGTCTCACCTTCTTTACGAGAAGAGGATGAAATTTGGGGAAAGAGGCTGATTTGCTGGGGTTCTTTGTAAATTCTGGGTATTACCCCTTTATCGGATGTGTAGCTAATGAATCTTTTCTCCCTTTCCATTTCAAAGCATGCACAATCTCTTTGATCAATAGAGTCCCTTCAAGATTGTACAGTGAACTCAAGTAACAAATAAAGACGCCTAAATTTTAACAACAGAAAACCAACCAGAAATCAAAGTCTAAACATGAAAACCACTTTCTCTTCTAGAAATAAATTCTCCAAAACTTATAGTGCAAAATTCGCCCCTCTCCAATTTCTCATTAGGCTTTAACCAGGCAAAAGGGTCTCACTCTAACTTCTTGATCACACACTGAGTGTCTTAGTTTCCTTGGTACTTACTAAAGTGGAATCAATCTAGTCCTAATCTCACACAAGTCCTACTTTCCAAATGCATGAAAGTCGGCATGTAAGACATTCATTCTTTTCTGTGTGCTCTGCATCCCCTCCTTTTGGTAACTGACTCCTCACAGTATGAGTCTTGAGGGGCTGTCAATCAAGTGCCTTTGCTTCCTCTGCTGTAGGGGTTAGACATGTCACCAAGATGGGCCATGGGTGACCTCATTCCTATATCCTGGACACATTGTTTTTGATTTGGGCTAAAACCCAACCAGTCCAATCAGAACCCTTTAGGGGGATTTACGTGGGTGTCAGCATACAAAAAAAAAAAAACATTGCTTGTTTTAGAAAGCAAGAGTTCTAAAGATAACATTGGCTTGGGGTTGCAGTGATAAGGGCTGTAGGTCTACAATGAGAACAAAATTCTGTTACCACACAGACAAAGCCTGACTAAAAATAAAGACAAGGAGAGACAAGCGGCTGAGTGATGGGGAGTGACAGACAGTCAACGATAAAGGGAGAAAATTCTGCAGACATTTATAAAACTCTGTAGGCATTCCAGCCTTTGGCTTGATCCACCCTAAGACTCCTCCAGTTCCGTGAATCAATAGCCTTCCTTTTATTATAACATTGAACTGGCTGAGGAGGTTTCTCACTCTTTTAACGCAAAGAGCCTTAAGCACTTGAGGCAATGAGGTGTGCACGGTTTCTATAGTGCAAGACCTCCCACCGCCACCGCCTTATGCACACACGAAATATAGACCAGGTATTCCTGCTGCAGAAATAGCATTTCCCAAGCAAAAGCACCGGTGTCACATTGCCACTCTGGAGCCACAACAAGGACTGTGTTATCTAGGGTGTGGGGCAGACAGAGCAAGCAGGACAGAAAGGAAGGAGAAAGCTCGGGTTCTGCTTTGCCAGGAGTCAACCTGTGGACTTAAAACTGGCCGGCAGAAATCTCTCATGATGGAGTGAAATTTGCTGCCATGAGCTTTTCCTGAGGCTTCCAGAAACCCGGAACTTTCTTAGCCTTGTGTGCTGCTTTTGTAGCTGCTGGACCCTGTGTCTTTACAGACCCTAGGACTTCCATAGGCACCTCCCTGACACTTCGCCTTTCCCAAGACTCTCCCAGCCTTAATTAATTCGCTCGTCCCAGGACAGGACGTCTATCCCTTTCTCTCATGTCTTTTCTCGTCTCCTTGAACTCTCCTTAAAAACACAAGGGTCCCTCAGTTCTGGCGCAGAGAACTGAGTCTGGGATAGCCAGCCCCAGGCACAAAGTTGGTTCTTAAAACTTGTACTTTGCAGTGAGCCCTCCCTGCCCCTCCCTCCAGCCCGGGTCCTGCCTTCCCCACACGCGCTCCACATTGAGGGGAAGTGAAACCACCTCCTTTCACTCCATGAAAAATCTCTCGATCCTGGGCCAAAATCACAAGCCTGCTATTTTGGAATGAGGTCCAGGGCATGTGTCATCTGACCCCAATTATCCAGCTCTCTTGCTAAATCAGTTTATCAGCACTAGCTGCCACAGCCAAGGCCTGGCCAGAGCGGGACCCTAGAACTGGGTCCAGAGCTTTGATCTCTCCAAGTAGTCCTTTGTCCCCAAATACTCATCTCTGTGCATCCACCCCCTTGGTTCCAGATTAGGCGCTAACACATTAATCATTCACTGTAGGGTTTTGTTATTATGATATTATTACATCCAGGGCCCATCAATGCCCAGATATTACTGAGGGACCTATACTAGGAACAGCAACAGAATTGTAATCAAAGTACTTATTACTTAATTATAATCAATGTACAAAGTGGCAAGCCCCTGCCATGCTCACCGTAGGGCTTTCTGACCGAAGTAAATAGGAAAGGCAGCATGGGCTTCTTGTTTTTTCCCTTCCTGAATTTAACATGATCAGGTTTTCAGAGCAGACCTCAAACTACTCACCCAAGTGTAGGTCCAGAGGAAAGAGATAAGAAAAAGAGATTTGATAAGTCTTCCCTGACCTGTCTGCTTGCCACGTGCACCCTGGAAGAGTTGGCTCATGGATGCTTAGCCTTTAATTCATAGCGATTCTGCCATAGTAACTCTAGCCTAAAAACTTTCATTTATTTATCAATTATTTACTGAGCCCCTAATATACATCAGGCACTGTTCTAGGCACTGTTCTAGGGGATGAAACAGGACAGGCAGAGTTGCTACTGGGCTTACATTATTGTGGGAGAAACAGACTACAATCGAGTAAGCTAATGAAAAATAATTGAAATGTGGGACGTGGTTTAACAGAAACCAACATGGTAGTGTGCTGGTAAGTGACGAGGGTGCTGAAATGACTTGAGTGGTACATGAAGGCCTTTCATAAGAGATATCTGAGCCAGATCTGTGGAATGAGAAGGTGCCAGTTGAGCAAGCAGTCTGCAGAAGCCCATTGGAGGAGAAAGATCATGTGCAAAGGTCCTGAGGCAAGGAAGACATTAACACATTCTCAGAATGGCCAGTGATGCTGGCGCACAGAGGGTGAGAAGGAGGGTTCTGAGAGAAATGGGAGTAGGTATTAAAGACAGATCATGTGGAGCTGACAAGGCCATTATGAACATGGTTGGGACTTTGGTGTTTATTCTAAGAGCATGGGGAAGCCATTGGAGGATATTAGGAGAGGGAGACAGAAAGAGAGAGAGAGAGAGAGAGAATTTGGTTTATCTTTTAGGAGTATTACTGTGACGTCTATTCAGATATTAAACTATAGGAAGGTGGAAGGGGACACATGTTAGAAAGTGAAAGCAGAAGTCCAGTTGGGTTTCAGGCTCTGAGCAACTAAATCAGCAAGTCCTTCCCCCCTTGGGGGTGGAGGGGATGGGAAAACTGTTGTCAGAGAGGAAAGTGTGGGGAGAGGGGACAGAAGTGCCTCTTCTACTAACCCTCAGGATTAGATGCAAACCGCTTACCCTGAGATACAATGACAAGATGTTGTGTGCTTTAGACTTGTAATTTAGTTTAGTCTTCACAAAATCCCTTCACACTAGGTATCTATCTCCCTGTTTTACAGATAGAAAAAGTGAGGTTTAAAGAGTTTAATTAAATTGCCAAATATCACCCAGCTAGTGAGCTATACAGAATTTTGACAGCCTATTGAACTATCATTGATATACAAAGGACTGCACGAATTTGACGTGTAAAATTTGGAGTTCGGACATACGCACACACCTGTGATACCATCACCACAGTCAAGATGATAGACACATGCAACACCTTTCAAAGTTCCCTTGTGTCTCTTTCGGTTTGGGGGGGCGTTGTTTATTTTGTGGTAAGAACACACTTAACATGACATCTACTCCTTTAATAAATTTTGAAGTGGACAGTACTTTACTGTTACTTATAGGCATTATATTTTACAGCAGATCTCTATAATTTACGCACACAGCATAATGAAAACTTTATACCCATTGAACAACAACTCTCCATTTCTCCCAACCCCCCGTCCCTGGCAGTGACGACTGTGTTCTCTGCTGTGAGTCTGACACTTATTGCAGACACCTCATCGAAGTGGGATCGTGCACCATTTGTCCTGTGACTGGGTCACTCCACTTCGCATACTATCCTCAAGGGTCATCCACGTCGTAACATGCGACAGGATTTCCTTCTTTTTTGAGGCTGAATAATATTCCTTTGTACGTGTAAACCACATTTTCTTTATCCATTCATCCCGTGGATGGACGCCTGAGTTATTTCCACATATTGGCTACTGTGAAAAATTCTGAAGTGAACATGAGAATGCAGATATTTCTTTGAGATCCTGATGTCAGTTCCTTAGTATGCATACCCAGATGTGGGATTGTTGGATTATATGGCAATTCTATGTTTAATTTTTTGAGGAAACCCCACAGTGTTTTCCACGGTGACTGCACGATTCTGCATTCCCGCCAACAGTGTACAAGGGATCCAATGTCTGCAGATGGGTTTTGAAACAGGAGCATCTGATGCCAAAGCCCCTGGTCTTTACGGTTCACTGCACCCTCCTGCTCAGGAGTTCCCGCTCAGCCACCCAGCATTCTTGGCAAAAACCAGCCTGCCATACAAACAGCCTGTGCTGGGCATTTCTAGTGCTCACTGGTCATTCCAGCTCTGCACTCCTTCCTGGATGCCCAGAAGATTATACTTCTTAGCCCCATGGCCAGTTGGACAGGGCTAGTGACCAGTTCTGGCCATGATCTGTGAGTGGAAGTGGCATATGTCACTCGCACACCAAAGCCCTTGTACTCTGTCTCCCTCTAACTTGGTGAACCTCAAGTCTCATATACCAGCTGGGTGAATAACATCAGGGACAATGTATGATGTTATAAAACTCATGTCAATCAGCTTTAGATGCATTTCTGGAACAATCCATGCTGATTTCCCTACATAAATTTCTTTCTCTTTCTCTCTCCTCCTCCTTTCAAATTCTCCCTGGCGCTGTATGTCTCCCGCTTACCCTCCAGCCTTCTCCTGCATTTTTGTTTCTCCTTTGGTTTATAACCTTGATTTACTTAAGGCTTTCATGAGTGACACTTTTTATTTATTCCAGAGAAACAGGAAGTAAAAAGTCAGATGATGAGAAGAGGCAGGGTGGGAAGAGTGGGAGAGGAAGAAGAGAGAAAAAGAGCACCTGGCGGTCTGTGTCATCCAGATACCTGTGTGTGCTCCCCACGACAATGGTCAGGAATCCTGAGAACTTCTTGCATCTCCTGAAATATGTGCAAAGAATCTCCACAGCCAAAACAGTTACTATTGTCCAAAAGTTGTGAGCAAAGTCCCATGGCTGGGAACATTAAGTTGTCACATACTCCAGAGAGCTTCCCAGAAGGCTCAGCCTTCCCAGTCTGGAAGACACCTGCTCCAGAGCTTATTAGGAGTTGGACGTGGCCCCACTATCATTACCCAGAGGGAATCCGAGGAGGAGCCTGGGGCTGCTCTGTGGGGAGGACGCTATGACTCTCCTCTTTTCCCACCATGCTTCAGCTCACCCCTGTCAGCAGTGAGATTGCAGGAGAGGAACTATTGGCAGAGATCAAGGTGCCTACAAATAGCAAAGACTGGGCTCTCACTCCAGCTGGACATCCACTTATGCTGCCCATGCCTATGGAGAAGGCATGGGGGCCAGGGAAGGGAGAGGACTGGAGGGAGATGGTGGGGTGGAGGAGAAGTTAGCAGTGGAGCAGCCAGCACTTCCCACCTGCCATGGCAAGAACGAGACGGTATCCCAGGGTCAAGGTGGCAGGTTGAAGCTGTCTTGTTACCCTGCTCACAATGGATATTTGCCATAAGAGGGCCCCAAGGAGCAAGAACTTGGATGGAGCAGAAGCTAAGTGAAGCCCAAAGAAGTCAGCCAGAGGGCATCCCACCTCAGTCCCCTCCTGGCTTCTCTCAACAGTTCACACATTCATCCCCTCCTCCTCCTCCCCCAGATGCACTGGGAGATAACTACCCAGGGACAGCTAGGAGAGAGCTGCAGCATCCACTACCTTACAAACAAGGTGCTCCCCCTCCTCCCACCCACATGCAAATCCCAGCACCCCAGAGGAGAGGGGAGAAGGAGTGACGGTGAGAAGTCCACTCATGCACCCCATGCTGTGGCCTCAGCCAAGGCCTGGCCAGTTCTGGGGGAAGGAGGAGGGGCGCACAAAGCAGAATGACAGTGACGCTCCCACTGCACTCTTTAATATCAGGAAGTGACCACAATATAGAGGGTCTGACACAGACATTCATGAGCGACAGAAATAGGAAATCAGGCAGAGCATTTCAGAGGAAGTAATTAGACAGAAAAACAAATTTGTGTTTATCCTACACCCAATTTTAACTTGGTAAAAATTAGGGTAATCACAAAGACAATGACAGTTAATATTTATGGAGGGCCAACTCTGTGCCTGCGGCTGGACCAAGCCCTAATATCGTCACCTCATTTTGAAGGGGCTGCCGTGGTGAGAACACTGCAGAGAGACCACGATGTGACTCACCAAGGTCACGCTGCTATTGGACAGCATAGGGACAGGACTCGGGCCTCACTCTGACCAAGGGAGACAATGTAGGGCAGCATGACCTTGTGGTGACGTGTTTCAGGGCTTCTGAAACAAGATACTGACACAGGCTGATACGGCACCAGCTGAGAAAGACCCAGACCTATCTGAATCTGACCAGCTCAAGCCAGAACAGACGCACTCTGACCTTACTCTGACTTTTCCCTCATGTTAATCTCATTTTAATGCTAAAATTCACACCTGGGGTGGAGATTTAACAAGCTAATGAGACATACGGGGCATGGAGAAACATGTAATACAACTATGCAGGTGCAAGAAAATCTCCATCTGTACATGCCCACAGGTCACCCTTTTCCTACCTAAGCCTCTTTAAAACTCTCCATGGGACGGCAAATTAGTACAACCTCTATGGAAAACATTATGGAGAGTTCTCAAAGAACTAAAAGTAGACCTCCCATTAGATCCAGCAATCCCACTACTGGGTATTTACCCAGAGGAAAAGAAGTCATTTTATCAAAAATACACCTGCTCTCAAATGTTTATTGCAGCACAATTCACAATCACAAAGACGTGGAACCAACCCAAGTGCCCATCAATTCATGAGTGGATTAACAAAACGTAGTATATGTATACTATGGAATACAATGCAGCCATGAAGAAGGGTGGATTAAGGCCTTTTGCAACAACGTGGATGGAACTGGAGACCATTCCCCTAAGTGAAGTATCGCAGGAATAGAGAAATAAACACCACATGTACTCTCTGTTAAATTGGAACTAACCGATGAGCACATGTGCACAGATGGAAGTAAAACTCGGTGGATATCAACCAAGGGGGAGCGAGAGGACGGGGATGGGCAAAAACCTACCTGATTACTGTACCTAATGGGTACAGTAATAATGGGTACATTATCTGGGTGATGGGCACACTTATAAGTCTGACTCAAGCATAACAAAATTGTTACATGTAACCAAAAACATTTGTACCCCCGCAATATTTTAAAATTAAAAAAAAGAAAATCTCTGTGAATTGCCGAGAGAACCAGCTTGAAGGACTATGTCCTTTGTGCTACCTCCTTGTGCTCCAGCACGAGCCCCAACCAAGCCTTGCCTGTGACTCTAATACATCCTCTTATCAATTTCTGTTGCCTACAGAGCCCAAGGGCCTGCGTCAATAACATTGTGACTCAACATTGAGGTACAAGTAGCCCTGCCTCAGAGGCCACGCTCTTCCTCAGGGTCAAGATACACCATTGCAGCCCCCAAAGCTTCCCACCAGGTACGCTGTGGCATGGGGGAGGCATCAGATGGTTGTAGGTGTGTCATCTGGGCAGCTGAGACTTCTGGCTTGAACAGCCTCTTCTCTGTACCCCAGTGTGCTGTGTGCCATCACATTATTTCTTCCCTGGGCTCCATGGTGTGAGGAAAAGTACAGCAAACATTGCTGCAGGGGTGAAGCAGGGAGTGAACTAACCACTATTAAGCATCTGCTCTGGAACAGGTTTTCCACATTCCAAGGACGGTATTGGGAGTCACATGAGTTATCGTCCTTGTTTCTCCTAATAACCGTGGAAGGGAGAAACGAGTGTCTGTCTTGCAATAAAGATGTTAGGCTCGGAGAAGCGAAAGAACTTGCCCATGGCCGTGAAGTGAGAGAGATTTGGAGCTGAGATGCAAGCCCGGGTCTTCTCATTCAGCATTCATGAAGCCATGAATGAATTCCTGACCGCCCAGGTCAGCATCACAGCCAGGCCCCCGGGGCTGCCTTGTGCTGAGGTTCAGTAATAGCTCGGAAGGTGAGAAGAACAGGAGGGTCAGAGTCAGCTGGCACTCAGCACCACTGTAGGCACATAAACAACAACTGCAGCAAGAAGTGACATGGATGCTTGGAAATCCAAGCAAATCTCCAAAGGGGCTGGCAGTGAGAAAGAGGTGAAAGAACTTGAAGGTAAGAAATATCCAGGGCCCAAATCCACTGGGGAGCTCCCTGGATTTCATATCTGGGATTTTCTCTGGTTTAAATGGGACAGAAGCCAGTCTTAGAGGACGTGATGAGAGTCCCCAGGGAGGGAACCAGGTGACAGTGGTTCCTGCAAGAAATTCGCAGCAGTTTCTGGTGAGCAAGACCTGCCATCCTTACATGAGAGGAACAGGAGGGCGAATTAAGCCATCTTCTGAATATCCCTGGAGGTTAAGCTCCTGGAATCTTCCTCTTCTTTTATGTTCTGACTCTACTGAGAATAAGAAGCAGATAGTCAAATAGAAGAGGAAAACCAGAACCTGCTGCCTCGCCCTTCACAGTTAGAGATCACAGGAACAGAGAATTGTCCCAATTAGAGAAAGAGTGAACTGAATTTCAAGGGGGCAATTGCAGATTCTGTCTGAGTGACAGATAATGAAAGACCTTTAATGGTGCTTTGGTGATTTTTGGATTCAAGTAGAAGAGGTTGGGAGGGCCAGATGAAATTACTTTAAAAGTACACACATTCACATGTGTACACACACACACCCTCCTTACACATATCTGCACAATCATTTTTACCACCTGAAATCTTACAGTTACCACGGAGGGCCAATCAAGGTGAGACCCACATTGTTGGCCCAATTTGCAGCTTGAGAATAATATGGATTTCTAGCAATCTGCTCTCTTTTTGTTATTTTCTTTTAGATAATATTCTTTTTTTTCTGAGACAGAGTCTCACTCTGTTGCCCAGGCTAGAGTGCCGTGGTGTCAGCCTAGCTCACAGCTACCTCAAATTGCTGAGCTCAAGCAATCCTACTGCCTCAGCCTCCCAAGTAGCTGGGACTACAGGCATGCACCACCATGCCCAGCTAATTTTTTCTATATTTTTTAGTTGTCCAGTTAATTTCTTTCTATTTTTAGTAGGGACGTGGTCTCGCTCTTGCTCAGGCTGGTCTCGAACTCCTGAGCTCAAACAATCTGCCCGTCTCAGCCTCCCAGAGTGCTAGGATTACAGGCGTGAGCTGCTGCGCCCGGCCTAGATAATATTCTTTTTGATACTTACTCTCACCTTCTGCAGACAGTTCCTATTTGTTCTGTCCTCTGTTTGCTCATTCATTAATGCATTCATTTGCTCATTCTTTAGACACAAGCTGAGTACCTTTTATGTTCCAGGACTCACGCTAGAACCAAAAAGACAAATAAAATGCAATACTCCTCTGCGGTTGGGACACTGCTGTTTGGCTTCATGAATGCTCTACTTTCTGCCAAATAAACATGACTCTAATTGGTAGATGCTGTGTCATTTGTCATGCAAATGTAATTTCACTCTGAACAAGATTTTGAATTGATGATTGAACTCATTTTTCATCATAAAAGCGTTACATGCACATGTGCACACACACACACTATATTTTCTTCATCTGCAAAGACAGGCATTCTGCCAAACACTGAGGGGGATGGCCATCTTTTTTGAAATTAATTAAAAACACTTATAATTAAATAAATTGGATTCATAGCAATACTTTTTATAATGTCAGTATTAACTTTCACGGTTTGGCTCTTACTTTCGTTTCATTTCATTTCAGCATCATTTTATGCTTGGAGGCTCTGGAGTGACAGAAAAGCCAGAATGGCCAACATTTCAGAAGCACTCCTTTTTTTTTTTTTTTTTTTTTGGCCAGGTACTGTTCTCAACACTTGGTATGTACTGCTTCTCAAAAACTCTAGTGGGTATATATTGTGTTATCTCTGAAGAACGGATGAGGAAACTGAGGGGCAGAGAGTTTGACTTGCTCAAGGCTGTGTGGCAAGTAATTTGGCAGAGGTGGGATTCCAGCCCACACTGCCTGGCCCCAGAGCCCATTTCTTGGCCGTTATGCTACATTGCATTGCAAAGTGAAACTAAACGCTGCCAATGGAAAGATGGAAGGGTAAAGTAGCCCCCAGAGAGGCAAAATTGAAAGATTTCTCCTTAACGTGAGTGGAAAAGTGAAATTAGAATAATTTGACAGACAAGGCTGAAGCTTAGTGGGAAGTTATTTTTGCTTGTCAAAAGAAAATGCTTCCCCACGCACAAGCACGCTCACTGCAATTACACACACTATGTAAACCTATGTATAGACATTGCATGTTACAGGTCTTTTGAAATTATAAAATTCAGAAATTAAAATAGCAATAAAATATAAAATTAATAAACTCAAATTACTAACCTAATTTTCATTGGCTAGGTGATGTTGTGCTGAAAGTAAATTGCTATACCAAGTGTGACAATGGTCTCAACTGCCACAGAAAGGCCAGGTTGCCTCGTGTTGTATGATCACTCCATCCTCCCACTGGCTCTCTCCACTGGGACCACCGGGAAACCTTTGTTCACATAGAGAGCCAAGGCACCACATGGCCTCCCTGGCTGGGAATGCCTCCATTTTGTATAGAAGATTACTGTTGTTCTTAGTAATCTACACAATGAAAGAAACACTACTTGTGGGGGCACTGAAATTGCATTGCTCCTGAGAAAGGGAAAAATATTGCAACAAAATGAGTTTTTCTCAGGTTCTCATCAGTGCTTATTTTACCCAGTGTGGTGCGCAGTTTTAACAAGCTTAGTTATCTGGGTTCTCAATCTATAGCAGATTGGAAGGAGCAGATTAAAAGAAGGGAGCGATACCGCCATAGGCAAGAGTGACAACAGTGAGAAATGCCAGCAGTCAGCAAGAGAGAACAACATCAATCATGGGGCCACTTACCGTCAGCCCAAATTGCCCCAAATACAACTGGCCCCATTATAGAACAATACAATAACTGACACTCCCAGAGGTGACTCTGAGTCACACAGGAAAGCTTAAATGGTTCCCTTCATGCTATATAAGATGTCAGAGAATATAAAATGCATGTATAAAAGATGTTCTTTGAAAATAATTAAAATAAGAAAGAATCTTGATGTTTAAAGGGCAAAGCCCCCAAAACTGGCCTATAAGGAACAGACCAATTCTTGAGACATTGTAATTGTGGAGAATTGTTAAAATTATGATGTCTCATTTGCATGTGTTCCCTCTTGTGTTAGAATGTAAAGAACTTGAGAGCAGGAGATACATGTCTGGCCTCTACCATATCTAAAACAGACTGCGTTGTGCATAGTGGGAACCACATGCCCTCCTTGTCATGAGCACTATGTGTGGCCCCAGGCTTTGCGCAAGTCTACAGAGTGGGCCTGTTGCTAGTCCCACAGGGCAGCTTTGCAATGTGTCCGCCTGGCTAGGCTGAACTACATTTCCCAGAACCCCCTTCTGGTGCGTTTCCGGTTAGGATGGGGCCAAGAGAGATTTTTCTCCAGGGGGGCGGAAGTGAATGCTGCCATTTTGTTTTTGCGCTTCCACACCTGTTAGTGATTTCCTGGCTAATCTTGTGGGCTTGGGAGTATGGTCGACCCCGCAGCTACTCCACCTTCTCCTGGCTCCTCCTTCAGTTTTGTCATTTCCTGGGCCAGGTGCATGTTTAGTTCTGTGATGCAGGGTGTCAGCTTCCCCTGAGGAACACCCACCTCATCAAAGTTGGAGGTAATGGACTCGACCCAGTTTCCGGTTGGTCCTTGCAGGCTCTCATGCATGCCCAGGGGTCCCAGCTTCTCCTTGCTCTTCTCCATCTTGTATCCATCTTTCCTTCCCAGTGCCCGCCTTGCAGATACTGTTTACCCAGCACCCACAGTTGTATAAAGCCAAATCTAGTGATTCTTCTTCCCTGACTGAATCCTGACTGATGCACCCCATTTTACAGATTAGAGAAGTGAGGTCCAAGGAGGATAAGTAATTTGTCTGAGGCCTCAAAGCCAGTGAAGGGGTAGAACCAGCCTTAGAACTCAATCTGACTCCAACATCTGTGTTCTTACTCATTAGGTCATATGGCCTCTGTAATAAAAATTGATTAAATGAGTGGATTCAAATAAATATAATATCTAAAATAGTAGAAGCTTCAAAGTCAGAAAATCATTTCAATTTCTTGAGTACCAACTTGGTGCCCAGAGAGTGTGGTCCTGGCATTGAGCAAACCAGCTGCCCTATTATAAAATCCAGTTTATAAAGTATCACCGCAGGCTCTTTCAATCCCATCTATGACTAAACAGCCACCAGTCAAATCTAACTAGAGCTATAAGCATAACTTTCTCCTCCTTTGAAAACACTTCTGGAAGCATCCTCACAAACACAACTGTCTAGTGGAATGTGAAGGAAAAGATAAACATGCATACATTAGTGTCAGAAAGGGCTCTAGGGCAGTGATTTTATTTTCCATTCAATGTGTTTCAGTTACTGAAATACATGACTAGTCATTTCTACTTAACGTAACAATAGAGAAGATTAATCCAGACACGCCGTATCTTCTGAACAGAGGCATGCAATTTTTTTATACACCAATGTTGCCAAATTCTAAAAACCATTTTGACATGTAATTTTATTTAGGATTTTTAAATGGAGACATACCTCATTCATCTTGCTTTGGGAGTTCCTAATGTCAGGGTAAATGCTCTGATCTGGAAGTCAGAAGATTTGGGGTCTAATCCTGGACCTACCATTAGTAGTTTTGTAACCCTGGGCAAAACACTTCACTTCTCTGGGCCTCAGTTGGTGAAAGGGGCAGCCTTGCAAAATTAACAGGAAAATATCTAATCCTGCAATTTCCTAGTAACAAATAAAGATCAATCCTATGAGTTCTCTCACTAACAGACACCCTGCAGGAATCCTGTTTTGCACAACTTCTGAAAAGAGCTGAACAGACGGAAAAGAGATGTAAGTCTCTCTCTTTCAAAATTGCTTTGACAATCTGCTTTTTTATTGTCTGGAAAGTTCCTGAGTGAACAGCAGGGTGTGAGCTTCAGGCCTCAGCCATATCTCAGGGGCAGAGTCACATCTGCGATAATCCCATCTCCAAGGAAAGGTGGGGAAGCCAATCCTTGGACTTTGATATCCTGTTGCCTCTGTGATCATCCTGCCACAGAGAAGAAAGGAACGGATGTAGCAGTTTGTCGACTATACGCTGCCTGTTTACAACCCCCTTAGAAAGCCTCAGTAGCTGGTTTTCGAGGCCAGCACAGTCTTCCTTCCAGCACATTTGTTATGGTCCTTTTCTGCTAGCTCTCCACCCTTACAGTTGGCATATCTATAAAGCAAGGGTCTCTGCATCACCTTTACAAGTTTCCAACTGTAACATCTTCCAATTTGGCTGATGGTTAGCATTGTCCATTTAAATACAGGACAATCAAACATTAACTTAAAGTTTCATAACATACATTCCTTGCAGAAAGTATGTAAAAATTAAATAAATCACAATTTAGTCATATGTAAATCCAACCCCAAATTGGTAAGAATACTGACTCTTCTTTGGGTCTAAATCCTCCAAAACTGTTCCTGTACCAACTTACAGAATCTCCTTCTGGAAAACTGAGTAAGATCCTCTCTGATTCTTGGAGCTTAAGGAAGGCCCAGGAAGAGTAACGAAATAAAAAGGATGTGTCTGTAATTTGAATACGGCATTTCAAGTCTTTTGAGATGGTCCACATAACATCTGGAATTATACTAATGGTTTCTTCCTGTGAATCTAATATGTGCCAGAACTATGGTTCCCTGTAAGTAACCCATGAAAAATAGGAGGTGTGATCTCTACTTTTAAGGTGCTTATGATCTTGTGGAATTTATATTAATGAAGTAGGGTCTTAGAGTTAGAAGGCGGCTTAGAAATGATCTAATTCAGTGGTTTTCAAACTTTAGCCTGTATCATAATCACCTGGATTTCCTGCTAAAACACAGATTTCTGGGCCGTACTCTTGAGTTTCTAGTTCAGTATTTCTGGGGAGGAGCTCAAGACTTTTCATTTCTAACCAATTCCCATGTGATGTTGATGCTGCTGATCCGGAGGCCACGCTATAAGAACCATTAGATTTGGAACCTTCTCCCCAACCGTGCCCCCTCCTATAATGGAGATTGTGAACATTCCAGTATTGCCACTCATGCTGTTCCGATCTGGTCCTAAACTCTTAAGCAGTTTTACAAGCAACCCCCTGTTGCAATACCAAAAATTAAGAGTAATTTTTGTTAACACATCTCCCCCAGAGGCTTTATTTTCTATAGTTTGGAGACTTAAATCTCCCATTAAGTTGAGCCAAAATTGATAAGATTTCTAGATTGCTTCAAACATTGATTTGTTGTTTATATTACGGGTCTGCTTCAGTAAGGATTGAACCACCATCTTTTCCACTTTGTGAGTCTTTGAACCTGATACAGACCAAGTATTTTATATGATGCTTAAACAGTGTGGGAGCATTTATAGTCCCTTCTGTGATAGGGTAGGTTTTTCCAAAGTGAACATCAAACTCATGTCAACGGAAAAGAAGCCAAACTCTGTAAAATAGTTTAAAGAGGTTTATTCTGAGCCAAATTTGAGGACATGGCCTGGAGCCACACCCAAGAAGCCTTGAGCAAGTGGACTGGCTGTGGTTGGGTTAAAGTTTGGTTTTATACATTTCAGGGAGACAGGAGTTACATGTAAAGTCATAAATCAGTACATAGAAGGCATACGTTGGTTTGGCCCAAAAAGGTGGGACATCTCAATGCAGGGGGACTTACAGGTTATAGCTGGGTTTAAAGACTCTTTGCTTTGTAATTGTTTAAAGAAATTAACCAATTACAGGTTTGTGTTGAATAGCCTTAGGCCTGTTAATGAGTTACAATGGCTAGGTACAAGAAGTGGGGGACATGATCAGACGTGTCTGACCTCCCTTCTCATGGCCAGCAACTCAGTTTTAGTGTATCCCCTTGGCCAAGAGGGGGTCCATTCAGTCAGCTGGTGGGGGGAGCCTTAAGATTTTATTTTAGTTCACACTCACTTCACTGTTGGTCCTAGTTCCCCCCACTCGGAGCATCACAGATCAAGTCTTTAACACCTGTGCTTAGAAGTTGTTTCCCTACCCACAGGCAGCTATCATGTCCTCTCATAAACACATCAGTCTCTCTCTTCTTTGGGTTTATCACCTCTAGTTATGTCTTCACTCCTGTTCCTGAGCTCATAGGAGTTTGGGGGTAGACTCAGACTAAGGTTAATTTTTTCATCAGTTCAAAAGTATTCAGTCAGTACTTCCTACAAACCAGGCACTATCCAAGGTTTGGATAGAGATGAGTAAAAGGTAGACTCTGTCTCAAACTTCATGGGGTTCACATTCTCATGGGAAAAACTGATTATGTTTTATACTGTTCTCCTTGACCTTTTATTCTTTTCTTCATGAGCATATTGAATTTTTCTGTATACTTTGCCATGCAAAAATTCAATTCCTCCCAACATTTTAGCATTATTTCACCTAAAAGGTTCAGATCACCTTATGTGAATTCATTCATTTATTTATTCAACATCTATTAATACTTATTGTGATATATTGAGGTTCATTCAGAAGTGAAATAAAAATATATGGTAAGATCTCTGGAGGAATCTTTTAAGAATTTAGAGTGTAACTGAAACAAATGGGGTTCATTTGGAAAACCAAACACCAAAGCATGGGGTTTGGGAGTGAGAAAGGTTTACTGTCAGGTGGCCAAAACAAGGAGACAGGAGTGGGACTCAAATCTGTCTTCCTGAGCTTGGGTTGGAGCAGGTTTTATACTCAGAGGATAATGAGGCATGATCTGATTGGATCTTGCAATGGGGTAATGCCAGGAAACATACTCTGACTTGATCTTGCCATGGGATGACACCGGCACTTGATCTGATTGGATCCTGGATCCTGCATCCTGCTACGTGATGTCTATTTCTTAATTCAGTCCCCACTCCTGGGTCCAAGCATGTAGGGTCCACCTGTGATTGCACACGTGGTTCTTCTGGGCATGCCCAGGTTATGTGACCTTCAACGTGGAGGTCCATGGCCACCAAAAAACAACTTACAACTCTGTTACATAAAAGTTGAACCAGATTGGTCGATGCAGTTACAAGGGTAGGGTAGATGAGGTGAACTGTAAAACTGTGATAGCTTAAAAACATGTCCCCCCCAATTTTTTGACACTCCTCTCATTAAGAGGTGGGGCCTGTGTCCCCTCCCCTTGAATCCTGACAGGCATGTCACAGCTGTGACCAAGAAAGCACAGCAGAAGAGTTGTTTTGTGTCTTCCAAAGCGATGTCACAAAAATCAATGCAACTGCCACCTTGTTGACTGGGACATTCATGTTTGAAACCATGAGTCCCACATAAGAAGCTTGACTATCCTGGGGCTTCCGTGTTGTGAGGAGGTTCAGGCTGTGCAGGTATTCCAGTTGAGACAGTCCCAGCTAAAGTCCTAGTTTATAGCCAATAGCAAGTGCCACACATATAAATGAAGACAGCGCCAGATGATTCTAGCCCCCAGCTATGGAATCTTCCCAGTTGAGTCCCAGACTTCCTGGAACAAAAACAAGCCATTCCTGCTAGGGACAGGCCACAGAATCTGTGAGCACGATGAAACAGTTGTTCTATGTCACTAAGTTTTGAGTAGTTTATCATGCAGCAATAATAACCAAAACAAAAACATACTTCTCTCTCTGTCACTCTCTCTCTCTCCCTCTCTCTCTCTGAATAACCACCCTCATCCACAAATACATCTAGGTCTCCCAAACTTCACTCAGTCCTGTTGCCTCTTCCAGCCTTTGCCAAACCAGGCAGTGAACATGCCACAGAAACAAAACACAGAGTGAATCACGTTATAATTATCACACCTGTGAGAGTCTGCCCATGGCAAAAAGATTTCCAAGCCCCAGGGGGATGACCTGCTTGTTTCAGACAGTATTATAAACAAGTTTTACAGTCCTGTGGAGAAATGACTCTGTCCTATTTATCAAACAAGTGATCCCAAGGTAATTTAGAGACTCTGTGATTCTTGCTTAACTCCCAATATTCTGTCAGGGAAAATCGAAATGAATTATCCCTTTTCGGGGTAGGGGGGTGAGTTAAGGTGCTTTCAGATTAAACCTGGCTCATGGCCCACCGTCATCCAAACTGCCATTTTTTCCCTTTGCTTTCCAGGCATACAAGGCTTCCCATCCTAGTGGATATCAGAAGATGAGAAATCTTATGTTAGGGCAAGAGCACCTCTAGAATCCTGCTAGCATGCTAGCTGAAAACTGAAGACCCTACAGTCACCACTGGCTGGTCAGCAGAAGAAATACAACTGAGAAGAAGGCAGGATTTGGCACTGGCATGTGCCAAGGGTCACGAAGCCATGGGAGTGACTCAGTGGCAGAGAAGAGGTGGTAGAAACACTCACTTCCATCCACGTGGTTGGAGCCGTGGTCAGAATGGGATGGCAGGAACCTGCAAGGGGGTTGAAAGGAGGCTCAGCTGCTCAGAGAACTGCGGTTTCGGGAGAAAGGACAGAACCACCAGGGATGAAATCCCCTTGGCTCAACACACACAGTGTGAGTGGCTGCATCCTAACCAGCGTCAGGCTCCAGAGAAAACAAAAATCACCCCTATATGGACAGTTATGGTAACAGAGAAAATGAAACCTAAGAAGAGCTTAAGATTTGTCCACAAGATTTGTACATGTCCACGTACATGATTTCGATCATGGGTCATGTTTTCATAGGTGTATACATGTCTAAATTTATCAAATTCTGTACTATAAATGTGTGCAGGTTTTTATGTAATAATTATACCTCAATAAATCTTCAAAAAAGAAAGAAAAAATCCACATATTTGGACAAAAAATGTAATCTTTTGTGTATTGAAGGTACTTTCTGCATCTGAAGATGTAGCTGCATCACCGTCCCCATCATCTGATAGCCCCTGAGCACGCCACTGCATTCCAGGGAAAACTAGAATAGGATTAGCACCTTGCCTCACCTCAAACACTCCTTCAAACCACTAGACAGAATTTCCTTAAAGGTAAGATATTCTCCTGTCTCTTTGACATTTGGTTGAAATATTGAAAATAAAGTATACCTAGCAGAAAGGTCTTGGCATATTTATTTCTGTATTTTTGTCGGGAAAGAAAGACAAGCATCTCACTGTAGAGGTAGTGTGATTTATAACAACAAGAGCATGAGAAAGTGGGTCATCTTCTTTTTAGAGTTAAAGGCCTCTTCCAATTAACAGTTAGCATGGCTTGTTTTTGAAGAGTCGAGGACAGGAAGGAGACAGTTGCAAACACTGTGTACCCGTGAGGGGTGGAAGACAATGTGTTTGGAGTCGTGGGCTGTGTCACGGTTTTGCAAGCCAGGAGGATTGTCACAGACACGATACACAGTCATCACAGACAGATGTGCATAAGAGAATTACACATCTAACATTCAGTCAAAACTGAGCTTCCACACAGACCCCCAAACCCAAGACAAAGGAAGTGCCTTAAGGCTGAAGGTATTGTTTTCCGGTGCTCAAGTCTCCCACTCAATTAGCTCATTTATAAACATTTACTGAGCAGTCTGTTAGATGCCAAGAACAAATCAGGGATAATGGAGACGAATAAAACACATCCTTGACAACTTAGAACTCATGTGCTACCTGAGGAGACAGAAGAAAAAGCAATTAAGACACAGCTTATGAAATGCTGAAGTAGAGATATGTTTGAGGGACAATAGGAGAAATAGTTCTGGATGGAGAAATCCAAAAGTGCTTGCCACGGAAGAGGACCACTGGGCCAGGTGTTCAAGAGGAGTAGAAGTTGGAAGGGTAAGGAGCATGTATTGGTAGATTCCAGGCATAGGAAAGAGAATTGGGTTAACACACAAAGGGTCATTCATGAGCCGTGTCATATGTGTGGGTTAACATGTAACAAATAATTTGGTAAACACTAGGCAGTTCTGTGTGTCCAGTGTAAGACTATTAATGGCAATTGTAGGGGTGGAGGGCAGCAGGGTCAGAAGGGGCAGTGGGGAAGGCCAAGGACAGTGACACTGGTAGACCAGGACATGGGCAGCTGCACCCAACAATGGGCTGGGGGCCACAGTACACACCTCATCATCCCACAACCAGGAACAGGGACACTTGACAACCAGGATGGGTGCTGAGCACAGTGGCTTTGTCACGGAAAAGACACTACCCATTCCTGAAATTGCTTTTTTGCTCCACGACTCTAGATCTCTCTCTAGTTCTCATGGCATAGGAAAGTGACTCCCACTGCTGGGAGCCACTTGAAGTCCAAGCAGGTCCTTGGCTTTGAACAAAAAAGAATTCAGGGGCGAGCCAACAGTATAAAGTGAAAGCGAGATTTATTCAGAAACTATAGAAAGTCTGCTCCACAGACAGAGCAGAGGCAAGCTCTCCTTGCAGAAGAGAAACTGGCCGCCTGGTTCTTGTCACCTTTCTATTTAAGCAATGGCTTAATTATAGGCTAAGCAAGGGAAGAATATTCATGGAAGGGGTGGCATTTTCCTGGAATCAGGGTGACACCCCCTATTTCTCCACCATCTTGGTTCCAACCGGTTAGAAGCCTCCATCCTGCTTTGATCAGAGTAATCTGAAACTTTGTTTTGAGACTTCCTGATTCAGGTAATGCCGTGGTAATGACCAAAGCAATGCCCAAGGCGATGCCCAGAGCAGTACCTGCCAGTTCCCTGCCTCACTCAGACCACCCTCAAGCTTAAGGCCCCAGTGAAATGATCTCAGAAGAATCCACTCATCCATTTTGGGGAAAAATTTTAGACACAGATAGACACTTTATTGTTCAAATATGAAAAAAAAAAACAGAAGCAAAATAATATGAGATTTGTGAAGAGATTCTAAATACAGATGGATAGTATAATCCTTACATAGCAATAGAAGAGCATTCTTTTTAAAAAAAGATTTACTGCAGGAAGCAGACAAATTTTAGACATTTGTCATGTATTGTCAAGAATATTAAAACAAAAGACAACAGAGTGAGATCAAAAGGCAGCTGCTAAGACGGAGTTATGAAAAGGGAACGAGATGAGATAAGCAGAGAATGTGACTATTAAACATGTAAAAAGAGATTTTTTGAAAAAGGTATAAAAAGAGTAAAGAAAAGAATCAACAATGCAAAAACTCACATCAGCAATGTGGAGGACAGTTTTGAGGAACTTACTGAAAACCAAGAGGAAAAGGAAAAATAAATTCATGAAAGGGGCAAAGCTACAAATACACAACAGAGAAGAGAGACCCAAAATACACAGTGACAGTGTATTTGATGGAGAGCTTTGGGGAAATCAAGCAGAAGCAGATAAAGCTACCCTTAAACCGAAGACCTCAACCTGTGGACCAAAGGGCTTCCATTAACACTAGAGTTCCTACTAAATAGAGATATATCTTGAACTTGAGGTTAAACTAAGATTTAACAAGTTGCTTCCTTTCATATTTTATACAAACAGATTAACTTCAAGATTATCCTCTGTAACTGCAGTCCTCAACCCCCCAGGCCATGGACCTGTACCAAGCCATGGCCTGTTAGAGTCCAGGCTGCCGAGTTCCACCGAAACCCCCCAGCTCCCCACCTGTACTCCTCCCCTGCCCCACCCCCAGGTCCATGGAACAGTTGTCTTCCATGAAACTGGTCCCTGGTGCCAAAAAGGTTGGGGACCCCTGCTCTATAACATTAAATGGCAAAGGTAATAAAAAAAATTGTATGGAGGAAAAAGGATGAGACCAAAATATTCCATATGCACCCATGTTAGTTAAGATACTTCCCATCGCAAGGGACAGAAGCCCCGAGGAGGAGTAAAGGAGTCAGACTGGCAGTCGCACAGCTACCCCATAGGATGGGAGAAAACTCCCCGAAAGGACTGGGGAACAGGAGATGGGAAATCATGCCAGAAAAGCCACATCCAAAACTGCCAAGCTCCACTATATTCTGTCCTATGAACTCAAATTCCAGTACCCTTCTTCCTTTATATTCATTTCCACAAAATAGTCTCCACTGACATGATGCTACAATCCAAGATATAATCAAAACCCCACAAATCTTTTCCGTGAAGGAAGACAACCCAGCATTTCATCCGGTTACTATGAATACATCCACCTGCAAATCCAGTATGTCTGGAAGATGTGCATCCCTCTCATTCAAGGTCATATGTGGGTCCCCAAACTCATGCAACTTAAGGCTCCATGATAGATTTGGCCACTTTTGATAAGCTTAATGTTACAATGAGAGAGAGAAAATAGGATTAACACAATAGTGACTCTGATTTAGAAAAGAGGAGGGGAATTGACTTCAGTGGTCACTGGACCATAACTGCTACTGCAGGAGAGAAACAGAAAGGCTTCCTGCCTAATGGTGGAAGAAGTCTGCCAGCCACATCAGACAGCTTGGAAGCAAATGCCCCCTGCACCCCCAAGGGCAGTCTTTGGGTGAGACCACAGCTCTAGCCCACACCTTGAGTGTAGACTTATGAGTCTGAGGGACTCACCTGTGCTCTGTTGGAATTCCTACCCTCCAGACACTGGGAGATAATCAGTTTGTTGTTTTAAGCTGCTGAGTTTTATGGTAATTTGTTATGCAATAACAGATAATTAATATAATTTCTCATCTCCCTGTCCTACCTTGCATTAACTTGAGTTTGATGCAAAGAATTTTTCATGCTGACCTCACGGGATACCATCTCATATAGCTGACTGCAGCAGACCACAGTCTTATGATACTCTCCTTTCTTGCTTTCAGACAGCAGCAACTAAGATTTGATTTTTTAATGGAGAATATTTGCTCATTTACCAAAGAAAGAAAGAAAGAAAAAGCTGGCCTATTTCAACATTCTGTCGTCTTTCTAAGCACCAGTTTCAATAGGCACTTGGACCAAGTCCTAAGACAGAAATAGCTTCAGCTCTACAGGTGTTGGCTTAACTAGTTGCTTCACTGTTGCATGATAAATACTGACAAATTTCCAACCAGGACTTGGAGCATCCTCACCACCTTGGAAACCACCTCAACTAAGCCAGTTCCCCATTAGGGTTTTGTAACACAGGCCACCCTAAGTGAAAAAAAAGAGGAATTTATTAACTGAGATGACTGGTAAGTTCCATGCTAAATCTTTAGGTAGAGTTAAATTCAGAAGCTCGAGTGATGACATCAGCCATCAGAACTTTGTATCCACCTCTCTCCTTAGCTTGCTGGGCTTCAGCAGACAGTCTCACCATAGAGAAAGCATGATGTCCCCTGGCTGCTCCTACTTTCATGCTTCTTAGTATAACCTCAGGGGAAAATAGGACTCCAATAACCTCACAGCAATCTCCGCAGTTAAGGATGGGGTTCTCATGGAAGGGTGAGAAGGTAAATTCTGTAAAGGCACTTGACAAAGTGAGGCAGAAAGTCTGGTGGGAAAACAGAAACCTTAACCCTCCACTTCACTCTTGCTACTCAAACTGTGGTCCGTGGACCGGCAGCATCAGCATCACCTGGGAGCATGTTAGAAATGGAAACGTAGCATCTCAACCTCCACCCAGACCTTCTCAGTCAGACTGTGTTTAACAAGTCGCCAAGTAATTCACATACACACTGCAGTCCAGAAGTGCTGTGTTAATGCCACCTAAGGAGCCATCCCAGTGAGAATGCAAAGCAAAACACTTATATGCCGGGACGTAAAAAGTATGATACCGTCTCTCCTCCCTGAAAGACGAAATTCAAAGATGTCCTGTCATTTGGGAGATAAATAGAGAATCCAAGAATGGGCATGCTGAGATTTAAAAGGACAAACTGTAAGATGTTAAAGCATTTAAAGATAGGATTATAAGTAACAGGATGTGTTCTGAGCTGCAGATTTGCTCTCTGAGCCTCAATTTTCTCGTGTCTAAAAGGAAAGGGATGTTCCTTCAGAGGTCCTCGGACCTGGCTGCACATTAGACACCTGGTGGCCTTGCAAACGCTCTCCCAGGCCCCGCTCAAGCCAATTGAACAAGAATCCCCAATGATGAGCATGGCCTGCGCTACCTTAGTTGTTTAAGCCCCCCAGGTGGTTCTAATAAGGGTCCATGTTTTCATTAAAGCCACACCAGTGTGATATCCCAGAAAAGGCTAAGAACTAGCTCCAGCATTTTTTTTATTAAAGCATCCTAGGTCCTGCCATCCCTGTGTAGTAGGCTCGTCCTCATGACTGCGTGGTGGATGGCATCTTTTCCCTGTTATAATTCTCAATGTTCTTTAAGGAGTTCATAGCCTACCGAAGGGAAGGGCTTTTTTCTAAGGTCAGGTTCTTTATGGGTTTGTGCGTGTAAGTTTGGGGGTAGAAGCTGAGACCATCATTCAGTCGGAGTGTTGAGTGACATCAAGACTGCAAAGGAACAGGGGAGGCGCTCTGCATATAAAAGGGAGAATCTGGAGTTCTTTGGAGGTGGGCAGAGAGGAGAGGCAGTGCAGGAAGGGATGGGGAAGAATAGAAGTGGGAAATTGTGAAGACAGCAGGGCTATCTTGAGCTGATTCCTCCTCCTGAGCCCCACCTTTTATTGAAATATACAGCGTGGTTGGTGGCAGTGGATTTCTTGTGGAGACCTCAAAGGGAGCTGAGATTCATGATGATGGGGAGGAAGGGCAAACAGAGACAGCATCTGCAGGTGAAGTTATTGGACCCTGGGAGACACCTAGGCTAGGACTAGCAGAAGAGCTTTGGGAGGAGAACAAAACTCACCAGTGCACACAATTGCACCCAGATCACCGAGGGCAGTGGGTCCCCTTATGACAACTACATGTTCTTCATTTCCTCTCTGAATGAGCTCATCCTGGCTCTACCAGCCCCCTTCACTCTGTCCTTCTTGCACGTGGCAGCGCTGAGGTGGGGCTGGGATACAGTGGGAAGCAAAACCAGACAGGTCATGAGGCTCGATGTCCAGCGGTGAGGACAGATAGCAGCCCAGCCACCACAGGGGGAAGTTTATAATCACCAACTGAGGTAAGTGCTGTGAAGGGAAGGAATATGGCTCCATGAGAGCAGGTAGCAAAGGAACCCAGGACGGACAAGGTGATCAGAGAAAGTCTTGTGAGAGAATGATGTTCTGGTTTAGGTCATAAGGAAAGGGGGTGTGCAGCATGCTGTGGAGTCTGGTCTTCATCCAGCCAAGGCCGATGGTGGCTTGGATCCCAGCAGTAGCAATGCAGGTGGAAAGACATGATTTAGCTTGAGAGAGACTCAGGAGGTAAAACGGGCAAGACTTTGTGTGGGGTCCAAGGAGGGTGGCGCAGCTGGGGAGAACAAGGTTTTCTGCATCTCTGGCTAGCGCAGTGGGACGGATGGGGGTGCAGAGGGACCTTCATCCTGCTCGGCCACAATTTAGTCCAACTGTGATGGCTTCGAAGGCCAGCCCTGCACCCTCTGGGAAGGTGCAAATTCTTGCCTATGTAGTAAAGCCTTCTCACCCCATGATGGTATTGTTCTCTGCCTTCTGAGTCCAGCAAGGGAGAGGACACCAGCACCCAACTCTCTGTCCCTCTTTGAAGGGTGCTGAAGTCCTCGCTTAGGCCACCAGAAGAGCAGAATTGCGCTGGCTCTGCTCCTCAACTCTGGCTGTCTCTGGTCTCCCCGCTGCTGGGGATGCAGACACGGAGATTTCAGGGAAAGGGCACTGGTATGTGCCTCCAAGCTTGGCTCTGTCTCCAACAGTTTGTGTCCCTCAAGGCAGGCCACCTCACCTCTCTAAGTACCAATTTCCCTATCTACAAAACAGAGAGCAGTTTTTGTGCCTTGTGGTTTTTCTGTAAGATGCAAAGGAGTTGACATCATCTGTCAAGCCCTCCTTGAAATATTGCCCTCGCTTGGCCTCTGGGAGCCATTACTCTCCTATATCACTGGCCACTGCTTCTAAATCTTCTCTGCTGAGTCCCACCTTTCTCCTCAACCTTTACAATTTGAAGATACCTAAGGCTGAGTCCCTGGACAGCTCCCTCCTCACACACTCCCTGGTGGTCCCATGCCACCACCTAGAACCTTTGGGGTCACCATACCAGAAGGAGAAGGCAGGTCCAGAGGGTCTCAGGTCTACAGTTAGGTGCACCACTCTAAAGAGCAACACACATCACTTGTGTTCCCAGTGCATTGGTCAGACTGGTCATTTGGATGTATTCTATCTCCATGGGGCCAGGAAGCTCAATCCTGCCCTGCTCCAGATGTGGGGAGAACCAGAAACATTTGGGAGACAGTACCAATGACAACCACACAGTACCTGGGGTTAAGAAGCTAGCTCCTGCGTGCTCAGCCCTCCAGAAATTAAACAAATAAACACCCTTTGCTTCAAGCTCGGAAGCGGCCCCTCGTCCCTTCCTATCTAATGTGAAAATGGGAGAGGTGAGAGGTCCTGTGTCGATTCCAGTGGGAGGGTCAAGAGAGGAAGTGGTGGCCAAACAGTCCTGCAGGACAGATCTCGTTGCTCTCTGTGGACAGTTATTGAGTGACAACATTCACCATGACGGATGGCTCCGGAACCATGACATTTCAATGCTTATCAATTCCCTCATGTGCTGGACAGGACCCAGGAGGTGCTCCGAGCTGGGCACAGAGGCAGAATGGCCAGCTGGGGGCATAAAGTGGGGCTGACAGATGCCCCAGAACCCAGCCCGCCAAGGGCACGGCATCCTCCTCAGCCCCGCAGGACACACGTGAAGCCTGACAGTTCAGCTCCGCCCCAGTTAAAGCCAGGCTGCATCAGCCCAGAGGGACACGCCCTGTGACTGGCTCTTCGCTTGTTCTCCTTTCTTCAAACTCACACCGAGGGTTTCTTTTCTTACTTTCTTTTCAGCTTTGTGATGAATGTCAACGGTAACAGGTACGAAACCTCCCACCCAGGCCCTTCTCCATCCACGTTGCCCGAGCCCAGGAGCACATGCCAGCTCTGATCTCCGTCCACGCGTGGGGCCAGGCTGCAGCGTGGAGGGCTGTTTTGGATCTTGCTTGAGTCAGGGGTGTGAGACCCCCAAGACGGGGTGCTGCTGCTGGGCAAGAACAGCACAAGGACTCAAAGGAGGCCTTGAGGGGGGCTCACACAGGGAGAATCTGGTGTCACAGACTGGACCCCTGGAAACCATGCCAGAGCTGGCCTGGCCACCTTGCTGCAGGGCAACCGGGAGGGGCAGCCATGAGCTGGCCTGAGACACACAGCCGGTGTTGGCAGAATAGGGCAAGGTCTCAGGAGTCCCAGCCCAGTGCCCTCTGTGCTGCGTGCAGGAAGCCAAGACACCGCTGGGTCATCCCTGGACTTGTAACCCAAGAAGAAATTGAGAGGGAAGCTGCTGGGAGGCCATTGCTCAAACTCCTGAGGATTCTAAGGAAAAGGACTACAGGTGCCCCAGGGCCACGCCATGGAGGGACAGAGGTGAAACGAGGTTATTCCTTCTGTAAGATGAATCCTACCTTGATTTACCACTCAGGCTCTCAGGGGAGCTTCCATTGAAATTTAGGTTTTACTGCTTGCATATGGCTGACAATAAATAGTTACATCATCATCTTTGACCTTAGAAATGTTTTGTCTCTAGTACTCTATTTGTGATGACTCTTTGAGTTGTGACACAGGTTAAATTGGATTGGGAGGAAAAAGGTGAATTATTAGCCAAATAAATGCAAAGTCAAGGATGTCGCTTGATCCAGGTATCAGCTCAACTGCTGGCATCAGGATTCAATCTCTTTATCCTCCCCCATCCCCCCACCCTGCTCTCCTTTGTTTTTCCTTCATTCTATGCAACTGACTCTTCTCATGAAGTGGCAACATAGCTGTTGACAGGACCAGATACTCATTTTTACAACATAGCACCCGCAGCAGAAAGACAGCAGCTCAGAAAGTGTCCCACGCTTGCTTCCCCCTGGCCAGCCTAGGTCATTTTTCTATCCCAAGCCAACAACTGTGGCCAGACGATGCAGGGCAGTTGGCCAGCTCCCCAAGCCCAGAACTGGCTGGTGGGGGCTCATACTCCCCTCGAATGGCAAGGACCGAGAATGTCAGGGGACTGACTCCTGGAGAAAATAAGGACGCTGTTCCCAAAGGGAGCATGGGTAGCCGAGCAGGCAGAAACTGCAGCCGCTCACGCCAAACACCTGCTCATCTGCCACGTAACTCATTTCTGAAATGCGGGGCTGCATCTTCCTTCCTCCCTCCCTAAGCAGCCATTGGTTACTGCTATTAAAGGGCTGTTTGGTTGAATTCCATGACTTTATTGTTGAGTCTGAACCCACACAAAACACCTTCCCTCCCTACTTGCTCTTCGGTGCTCTGGATGAAAAACAAACAAAAAGGTGAGTTTCCCTCCAGGGCTGTCCAAGTGTCTGTTCCCGGGAAGGATGATTCTAGTGATTTCTGGAGGAAATGCAGGTCCTATGTAACTACGGACTCAACTGAAGTTTTTCAAGCCTTCCTTCCAGTTGTTTGTAAAATACAGTTGCTTTGTCTGAATTTGCCTCATTCAAATTAAAAGTCTCTGCTTACCTAATCGTTTACAGAAACCCTCACAAATGAGATTAACATTAAAAAAACAAAAAACAAAAACAAAAGACAGCAAGATAATTAAGTCTGATTGCTCCTGAGCAGGTTGGCGACAGCCCTGGAAATGTGCCAACACTAATTGACTGGAGATATTTCCCGTGCAGTTAATTGCAAATGGTCATTGAAAGCCCTTGAAATTAACTCAGGTCCCCTCAGCTGAAGTGTGGAGAAGGGATTTAGAAGTGTGAAGGAGACCCACCGGGGACATCGGGTCCTGCTTGCCCCAGACTGACGTTCAACTGAAGTTGTCAAATCTCATCACTTCTCCAGGCCTCGGTCTTCCGAGCTGTCCAAGGGCTGTGGCGGACAGGAGAGGGGAAGTCACGTCAGAGCAGGTTGGCCTCCCCTGCTGTGATCTCCTCACATCCTGACTACTCTTTGGCCACGTGCAAGGCCTGTGCTGGGACTGACGGGGAGGAAAAAAGATGCCTGAGTCAAGTCCCTCGTCGGACCTGTAATGGATACAAGGCAGAGTGCAAGGCCAGGGCCGCCGGTTGCAGGGAGCTGGGTCTGGGAAAAGGGTGGATTAGCCTCCCAGGAAGAGCAGGAGAACCAAGCAAGGCTTAGCTGGGAAGGTCCCCTTTACGTGAGGTCTTGCAGAGGAAGATGTAGGCGCGGTGGGGAAGGGGGGAGCGGGAGAGAGCAGCCCAGGTAGAGAGGCGCGCGCCGTGTGCAGGGGGAGAAGCCTCCACACCCTAGTGAGGCCGGAGCATCTGTCCACGGAGAGACGTTCCACTCTCGGTGCCGAGGGACAGACCCTCCGTCCCTGTCTACTGGCAGGACTCAGCCGGGGCCAGGAACCTCACAGGAATCTGAGACCCCCAGTCCGGGAGGCAGACGCAGGTTTCAAGGCACTAAGTAGCCTGGCGACTGGGTTTTCTTTTTTTTTTTTTTTATTTCAGCTTATTATGGGGGTACAAAAGCTCAGGTTATATGTATTGCCCATGTCCTGCCCATCCCCCCGAGTCAGAGCCTCAAGCGTGTCCATTCCCCAGACAGTGCGCCTGGCACTCATCATGTAGTCATACCTCCATCCCCTCCCCCCCCACCTCCCCAAGTCAGCACCTTCAAACATGGCCATTCCCCAGAGGGTGTGCAACGCACTCATCATGTAGGCATACACCCATCCCCTCCCCCCACCCCCGTCTCAGTCTGATATCCAGTTCTTATCCTTCCCCGATGGGCATTTAGGTGATGATCAGGGAAACCAGTTTTCTGGTGAGTACATGTGATGCTTATTTTTCCATTCTTGGGATACTTCACTTAATAGAGTGGGTTCCAACTCTCTCCAGGAGAACCAAAGAGATGTCGTATCACCGTTATTTCTTATAGCTGAGTAATACTCCATGGTGTACATACACCACAATTTACTACCCTCGTGCTTGCTGCTAACTCAGCTCCCGCTGCCACAGGGCAGTGGGTTGGCATTTCTGGCTTTACTTTGGCTCCCAACAGCACTGCGTAATTTGCTACCCACATGTCTAGTAAAAATCCCCACCGAGGTGAACCCAGTTCGCCTGGCTGAGAGAGCACATCACCGACCGGGTCTTCGATCCTGTGTCTAGCGTCAGTCAAGTCAGACACACGTGGCACGGAACGTGGACACCTGTCAGGAACTTTCTGGAGCCGTTGGCCTCAACAAGCGGCTCAGAAGGGGTTTATGATGCCAGGTTGATTGGCATGTCTAATGCAAAAAGGATAGAAAGAGACAAAAGTAAATGTTCTTGGGCGTCGCGGCGTGCTCTGTCACAGCTATTCAGCTCTGCTGTTGTAGCACAAAAGCAGCCGTAGACAATACAGAAATGAGTGCGCGCGGCTGTGTGCCAATTAAGCTTTACTTACAGACACTGACATTTGAATTTCATATAATTTTAATGTGTCACAAAATATTCTTCTTTTTTTTACCATATAAAAATGTGAAAACTATTCTTAGCTACTGGGCCATGCACAGACTGGGAGTGGGCCAGATTGGCCTCTGGCGTGTAGTTTGCCAACCCCTGGCTTAAGTCAGTGGTTTTCAAAGAACAGTCCCTAGGCAAATGGACTCAGCATCACCTGGGAACTTGTCAGACATGAGATCTCTCAGGCCCAGGCCCAGACCTACTGAATCAGAAACTGGGTGGGTGGACCTCCAGGGGATTCGGATACACATTCAAGTGTGAGGATCGCTGGTCAGTGTCAGACTTACCTGAACGGCTTCCCCCAGGTGGGGATCTGACTCGGGAAGCAGGACAGGCAACAGAATGGCTGGACTGTCAGCAGAACCGAGTCTACCCCAAAGCACAGTTTCTCTTCATATTAACCGCCTTAATTCCATTCACTGCGTAAAATAATGAGAGGGACTGTGGCCGGCTTGCCCCAGCCACAAGGCAGGGGTCATCGTGACCAGGGTGTTTGCTGACCGTCACACTTTGTATTCCCAGAGTTAACATCTCCGATCTTTCGGGCTTTCACCCTCTGACAGTCTATGACCATAAACCTGTGTACGTAAGAGATGGGTGGGGACACGTGGCTTCCAATGCTTTCCCTTGATCCTCTCCAATATTGGGCACACGCTGATCTCTTATTCCTTTCTCTCTTCTTCCCTCTTTTTCTCCCTCATAGCTTGTTAAAATCAGCCCAATAATAATAACAGAGCCTTGTAACTAACTCTTAGTGAATGCTCATATTGTACCAGGTGCTGTTTTCAGCCTTGTGCATGTATTAACACAATTAGTCCTCGCAGGAAAACGATGAGGAAGGCAAAAACTATCACCCTGATGAAACTGTGGCACTCAGAGGTTAAGCGATGGCTTAATGTCAAACAGCTGGTAGTCGGAAGTCCCTAGCCCTCTGATTTTGGGTACTTGCCCCTCAGCCATGCTGTAGATTCGCTGAGGGTAAGGTTTTTTGGAGTGGCCGGAGCCAGAGAAAGAAAGACGAGCAGAGTTGAAAGGGATAAGTAAAGAGGCTTTATTAGGGCGGTCCAGGGTGGGGGTAAAGAGTCCCAAGAGAGGGACCCGGGCGAGCCTCACAGTCTTGCGGAGTGGGACCAGAGAAGCCGCATGGCACAGAAGTCTGAGTGGGTTTATATACATTTTTAGGGCTGGAGGATGGGAGCTTCTTTGGCCAGGAGATGTCCACTCCAGGAGTAAGGAATTTCTCTGTTTCAGTTTTGGGGCGGGTATTGAGGAACAGGAGGGGCTTCCTCTTTTTCATTAGGGAAGGGCGGGGTGCCTGCCACCAGCCTTACACTGAGCCTGGGGGAAACTATCACTAGAGGATGACAGGAAGCCACCTCAAATTTCTCTTTGGAATGTGAAATGTTAAACTTAAAACTTTTCGGGGAAAATATCTTTGTTACCTTGGAGCAGATAATGATTTTTAAACAGGACATGAAAGGGCTAAGCATAAAAACAAAAAAGGTTGACACACTGGTCAACATCGAAGTCAAGAACTTCCACTTATCAAGAGACACTATTTTAACACATGCACTGCCCTGTGAGTTGTATTTAACTCACGCTAGTTTTGAGCCCAGGGCCTCGGGAAGCACACGTAACTCATACGTCTCTTCACCTTGGGAGCCAAAAGAACAATTTTTCAAGTTCCATATAAACTCACACACAAAAACAATGAAAAATAACAAATTTTTTATTAGGATTATTTTGTTTTCGAAGTGTTTATTCTATTTTTGTAATAAAACACTGTGGCCCCAAGGAAAAACTTTTTTTCTAGGTGGCATTCAGTGTGTTAAAAAAAAAAAAAAGACACCGTTTAGAGAATGAAAAGACAACCCACTTTTTTTGAATGGGCAAAATATTTGAGCAGTCTGGTCACAGAAGAGATTATCCAAACAGTCATTAAACTTAAAAAAAAAAATGTTCAACTTTATTAGTCATCAGGAAAATGCAAATTAAAACAGTAATGTGATACACTACACCACTACCAAATGAAAAACTAAATAAAACTTTTGTTTTTTAATAAGCGCGTGTGAGGATGTGAAGCAGCCAGAGGTCTCGTAAACGGCTGGTGGGAGTGGAAATTGATATGATCCCTTTGGGTAAGTGCTGGGCAGCACTCGCCAGAGCTTAAGATGTGAGCACCCTATGACCCAGCAATTCTGTTCCTAGGCGTATATCCCAAATAAATGTGTACACACATCTACCGGAAGAAAATGCACTGGAAATCTCAGAGCAGCATGATTTGTAACAGTCCCCAAGTGGAAACTACCCAATACCCATCAAGAGTAGAATGGATACACAGTGGTATATACACACAATGGAACATTATATAGCAATGACACACTATAACAACACAGAGACACGATACTGATGAATTAATCTTACAAAGAATGTTGAGCAAAAGAAGGCAAACACTACACACACACACACACACACACACACACACACACACACACAGAGAAAGGTAATCTGTGCTGTTAGAGGTTAGAGTAGTGGTCTCCCTAGTGGAAGAGGGGGTTAGCGACTGGAAAAGGCATCATGAGAGTGCTAGTCATATGGTCTTTTGATTTGGGTGTTTGTTATACAAATATGTACCATTTGTGAAAATTCATTATATAGTATTCTTATGTGTTTTCATTTTATGGTATATTCCTATATACTTATTCTTTTCTCTATGTACGTTATACTTCAATAAAACATTTATAAAATATCTGGTAGCCAGACCGATGGACTATAGTTTGTACCTGATCCTCCTGTCCTGAGGTCGAAACAGGTTTGGATGTTCTAACCCAGTGTGTGGGTAAATATTGGCAACCTTTTGTGGAGTTCAAGTTAAGTGAGCAGTTAGGCCCAGAAAGATCTCCAGTCTCTGAGCTGGAGTGACAAAGACGCCCTTTCTGAAGGCGATTCCCAAGCACGTTCCAAGCTGAGTGAAATCTTTCAAATGTTTCGTCTTGTTCTGGTTCCACGGAAAGAGAACTCTACAGTCTAGTCATCTCCTACATCCTGACTGTCAGCGAGTTTGCCTTCTTTATTCAGAAAGGCAGCTCCCCTTCGACTAAGCTGACAGGGAGTATTTCCTGAGCCCTGGCTCTGCAGCCTGACATCCAAACAGACACGTGAGCTCACTCAGTTTTCAGCCGCTGACATTTGTAAAGATCAGAGGCTGAAGGCAAGTAGATACGTCTGTCTGGACAGCTTGTCTTGCAAGTTTAATTGCGAGCTGAATTCATTGCCAATATTTGAAAATTTCATCTAAAACTCTAGATTTCTGGCTTCTCTGGGAAAATCAAGTGCCATCCACCTTCCCCAAGGCCCACACCCAGCCCCCTCCCCTTGGCTGCCCGATGTCAAACAGGTGGTAGGAACCCCTGGCAGTCTGATTTCATCAAATAGGTAGTAGGAACCCTAGCAGTCTGCTTTTGGGTGCTTGCTCCTCCTCTTACGGAATATCACCTCTCAGCCATGGAGGCCTAGTCAAATTGCTCTTTGAAATGTGAAAGGTAAAACTTAAAGCTTTTCAGGGAAAACGTCTTTGTTATCTTGGAGTAGATAAAGAATTTTTAAACGGGACACAAAAGGGCTCAGTGTAAAGACAAAAAAAGTTGATAAACTAGCCAACCTTAAAGTTTAGGAACTACTTATCAAAAGACACCACTTAGTGAAAAGATAACCCACTTTTTTTTTAATGGGCAAAAGATTTAAATTTGGGCCCTAGAGATGTGGGGTTGCAGCTCCCAGTGTAAAAAGCCTGAAAAAACAGCAACACAAAGGTCCCTGTTCTGATGGACTTTATAAGACACGACACTGGGCATTTTGTTAATTAGGTCAACCAATATTGACGGGTCAGGCCCAGTGTTGGATGCTAAGCCAGTGATTTAAGCATTTGGGCTTTAGTTTCAGCATCTCTAAAATAACAGAATTGTAACCATTTTCTAAAGTCTGTTTCAGCTATAAATTTTGATCCCTCTGTTATTTCAATGAATGCTGGAGAAGTGTAATGTAACTGTGTCCAGGTAGGTTGGTCATTCCAAAATGTGTGTAATCAACCGCCATCATGGACATTGGGGTCCTCTCTGGCCTTGTTTCTTGAGATCTGGGTTTAGGAGCATCATATTATTAGCCCCAGGAAAAGAAGGACCATCTATGAAAGCATCCAACCATCAGAATTTTATTTCAAGAAGTCAGGAATGGTTTCATTCTAGAAGCCTCAAGAAATTTCCCCTCACTCCAGATCTGCTGAATCAGTCGGCATCTTAAGCTCCTGGGGTGATTTCTATGCCGTGCATGATGAAGGCATCCTGTTTTGGAGGATCCCCTGGGCCGGCTGTTGTACTCTGGACCTCCAGGAAGAGTCATGACATTCCACCTATGTCTCTGCCTACCCCAGCCAGCAGGCGGGGGCAGGAGGACTGTCACGGGATTGTTCTCAATCTTCCTTCAACGGCAACCACCGTCACAATGACATTCACCCTCACGTGCCCGGGGACAAACCCCAGCGTGCTGGCCAAGCTCCTGGTGGCTCCACCTTTCCTCTCCTACGCGAGAAAACATCTAGGAATTCTAGCAAGTGGAGGTGACTGCCCCAATTCGTTACACATTTTCAAAAGCAAATAATGTGCATACTTTCCTCCTGTCACTACTACTGAGCAACAAATTACCGGGACCCTCTGCACAACCACTCACAATACATGGCTGAGAACCGCCACAGCAGAGCCCGGGAGGAAGAGCACCTCCCTGGGAGGAGGAAGAGCGGCAGTGCCGGTCCCCTTCCAGGCGATTGCTAATGAGCCTCCCCCGCCTTTAACCTCCCTGCCAGAGAGGCGAGCTGGTAATGCGATGAGCTGTCACTGTTCATTACGGGGACAGCCGATGGGCCCAGAGGTGTTCAGGGGCACAAACAGGCTGTGGGGGCAGCAGGGGAGGAGCTGTGCAGGGGCAGAGGGCCTGAGGAAGGCAGGCAAGGGACCAAGGGCAGCCTGTCCCCAGGTCGGCCTCTGCCCTGCGTGTCTGCCAGGCAGCTGTTCCTCGTGCAGGCTGCAGAGGGCTTGCTTCCTGCACAGGGATGTGGGGGCCAGCCTGGGGATCACTGGCCAGGCAAGACCTGCACACTAGCCCGACCAGAAGAATGAACCTGGGAGTCTCTCCAAGTGTCCCAGACAGGTCAAAATAGATGGGAGTTGGGGGTTGGGAGGAAGGACCAAGCATTTCTGCTGGTCCTGGTGAGAATTCCACTCTCCTCCAGGGAAATCAAAGACCGCTACCCCATGTCTCTGGTGAGCTGCGGGTCCTGGATCTGACAGCAGGATAGAACCACAGGATTTGATCTATTCCAGAGCCCTATAACCAGGAATAGAGTCAGTGTCTCTTTGTCACAAACTGAGGCCCCAAATGGTGAAATGACTCACCGAAGGTCATTGGACCAAGGTTATATGGAAAGGGGAGGAACTAGAACTCTGTTTGCACTCCTGTCCTCTCATGTTGGGTAGTTCTACAGCCCAGAAACTAGTGATGGTGGCAGCCTCGGGGCAGGGAGCAGGAGGGCTAGATGTGTGCGCACCTGGCTAGGTTTGCTGTGCACTCCTCTCCTAGGGTGCATTGCTCCTGCAGGCAGCCTCTAAGA
This sequence comes from Lemur catta, assembly GCF_020740605.2. Classification (NCBI taxonomy): domain Eukaryota; kingdom Metazoa; phylum Chordata; class Mammalia; order Primates; family Lemuridae; genus Lemur; species Lemur catta. The sequence goes on from NC_059142.1 coordinate 8,495,293, forward strand.
AGCCAGCTCATCAACTGTCACATCAAGATTCTGTTCCCTCCATCTTGTATGTGAGTATCCCTTCATTAGCTTATAAAGTTCTCAGGGGAAAGGCTCTGCATAATGTGCCTTTTTTTCTCTCACTGCTTCTAGTAGAGTCCAGTACGTGTTACACATTCTCAGTGTGTGTCCACTGACCAAACGCATTGGTAAGAGTCACCTGAAGATTTTTAAACAAAAAGGACCCAAGCAAGGGAAAGAGGGAGGGAACTTGGAAGGACCCAGTTCCAGAAGCAGTTCTCGGCTGGGCATGGCGACTCGCGTCTGTAATCCCAGCACTTTGTGAGGCTGAGACAGGAGAATCGCTTGAGGTCAGGAGTTTGAGAACAACTTGGGCAACATAGTGAGACCACACCTGTATTTTCTTTTAATAAAATTCAAAACCAAAAAAACAGAAGCCATTCTTGATCTGCCAAACTGCTTCTGTATTTCTGATCTATGAGCACCTTGAGGACCGTTGGTTATTTTTATATTTCTGAATCCACTCTCCTCGTCCCCCAATTCTAGCATACTTCCTGGCACGTGGCAGGTGCTCAGTGAATGCTGGCCAGTTGCATGCAGTGAGGGAAGGGAAAGAGGCACAGAGGAGAGGAATTAAAAGAAGGCAGGACAGAGGTAGAAGGAGTGAGGGAATGTGCCGTCATCACCTGTTTGGCCTCAGCCCCATTCCTGCCCTCTCGTGCTCCGTCCCAGCAGTGGCTGCTATAGGTGATGGCTGGAAGTGGCCAACCCAGAGATGGCCCCAGATCCTCCGGCAGCAGCAGCAGCGGCAGCAGCAGGAGGCAGCCGTAGCCTCTAGTGGGCTCTTGTTGCTGTCTACAACGCATCAGTGATTCTTTTGAGTAGCAGCTGCAGGCTCCAGCAGTGCCAGCCACCACCGTGCTGCTGGGCTCTGGAACCTCTCGCTTGGTTTCCAGGGGCTCATTTTCCTCTTTGTGGTTCTCTCAGTCCTTCCAGTGCTTTTGTAACATGTTCCATCTAGTGGTGCCCCTATGTTTGAAACACTTAGCACGGTTTCTGGTTTTCTGGCTGGACTGATAAAGGAAAACAGCCAGCAAAGAGAGCACAGAGGAGGGGAAAGGTGATGCGGTGTGGCCAGAAGCAAATGTCAGTTCTGATTGAAAATGTAAACGCATTCAGAAGGCATCGGCATCCGATCCCAGCACCGTTCACCCGCAGGGCACAGGGAAACACACAAGACCATCCCCTGGGGTTTAGGCTTTCCAGTGCCCCCCACGCCCCCAGCTTTCCCAGACAAGCTACAGTCTCACGCGCAGCCAGGCCAACAGCTCTCTGGTGCCACCTGAGACTCTCGCACCTGTCCTTCCTGTCTGACGGGAGGGCTCGGCTACCACCTGAGCTTCGTCAGCTCTGAAACCAGATCTTGAATTCTTGGCTCCGTGTGTCATGAGAGATCCCAGGAACTCCTCACAGGCTTCCCTGGCTTTGTTAGAGTTTACATCCTTTGTTCTTCCTGTAAATAAAAACTGATGAGGCAGCAGGTGCCTTCAGTGTGCAAACGCCTGCTTCTGCAGCAGGTCCCTTCTTCATTCCCAGCCAAAGCCCTGGGTGGGGGAGGGCAGGAGTGGAGGGGAGGGAGCCAGCAGGGGCTGGGGAGCCCCACAGGCTGGGTCTGGCAGCTGCTGGCCCAGAGAGCCCCGGCATCTCTCCTCATCCGGGCCATGGGATGGGACATTGGTTCTCATCCACCTCCATGCGGCCAAAGCCTCCCCGTCTCAGCCTGTCCCCTTCCCTTGCTATGTTCTTTTTTTTGACTCTTTCCCATTTGCATTCTTCCTCTTGTCCCCTCTGCCCTACCTGAGATGACTTCATCTTTCTAAAGGGGGAGCTGAGGCCGTCAGCTGAGAATGTGCGGGAGGGAGGGAATGGTGTCAGGGGCTTGGGGACCGTGGGGAGTGAGCCCCTCATCTGATGGTGAAGGGAAGCCTTGATGGGAACCACTAATGTGCCCGTTGAGATCCAATAGTCGAGATCTGTGGGTGAGCCACCAGGACTGTTCTATAAGTCTCTAGAGAGACCCTGCAGCCAGGGGGTGGAGAAATATGACCGTGCGACTTATCCAGAGCAGGAGCTCAGCAGAGCCATGGTCAAGGAGACGAGGAACTCAACAGGAATTTTGCACGCAGTGTTGAAGTAGCTGACCGTGAGGTTGGGCTCTATAAGGGAACAAATTGACCTCCACCAGCTCCTTCTGGAAACCCCCTGACCCCCTCCTCCCAAATACACCCCCTAACACAGTCCCAAGCTGACAGCTGATGCTCTCCTGTGACTGGCCACACTTCGGGAAATTACTCAGAAGTCTGGGTGATTACCATGCTCAGTTGTGTCCAATAAAAATGAGTAAGGGCTAAAATATAAAATCACACCTGTTTTGGCCCTATATTTGGGCTGGTTCTTCACTTTGTTTTCATACGGAACATTGTGCCGATTCCTAAGTCTTTGAGCTGTTTATGGGAAAGAGATTGTCCCTCACTCCCTCCCACACCCATACCCGGAATCCCAAATCAAGGGAGTTGCTGGTTTGCCACAGCACGTTTCCTGGGCCCTCACTGGGTGGCCTGAGCAGGGCTCCTTGCGTTCCCCGTGTCCCGTGGCTCCATTTGGCTCCACCTGGGCAGGGTCCAAAGGGATTAGGCCAAGTCCCTGCAGGCGGCTCAGCTAGAGAAGGAGGCTCGAGTCTGGGTTCTGATGGGCGGGGCAGGACTGGCTGAGAGGAGGGGCACAGAGACGGGGAGGCCAGCCGGGCAGGAGGACGCCGACAAATACTGAGGCAGCCATCTAGATGCCAGAGGTGAGTTTCAAGAGGGTCTGAAGGAGCAGTGTATGTAGGTCCAGGTTTAAAGGTGGACACGACCCCGGGAATTAGCCGGAGTAGGATGTGTCCCACAGGGTCCCATGAGCCTGGGCAAGCAGGACTCCAAGGCCATGAGCCCAGGGAGGTGGCAGACGCCGAAATGGGCAGGACCACTGAGGCAGATTAAAACTGTGGGTCATTTCCCCTTGGGCTTGAGGAGGGCAGGCGGGAGAGAGCTGCCTCTGGGCAAGGTAACACGGCTGAGGTCTCGTGGAGTTTGTAGCCCAGGAGCCAGGGGAGGTGTCTGAGAGTGAGAGGAGGCAGGCTGGGAAGTAGTGAGATATGCTGACTGCAGAAAACAGCACGTCTAGTTTAAGCAGGACATATTGTTCGGGCTGGTGGGGGTGACAGTGAGAGGCATGGAAGACGACAGTTTGAAGGAAACTTGTTTTGAGATGGAACAAAATACAACTTTCAACATGTAAAATAACAAACCATCCTGAGGGTTAAAGAGCCTTCGTCAGGATGACATCAGAAATGTAGAAATGAGTCTATTAATAGAAATTTATCAGCCCTGATTTCCTTAGGCAGCTTTTGAAAGAATTTACATGAAGGGTATATATATAGGGACGCGGTCTAAAGACTAATTTTCTCCAAGCACTCTGGTTGACAGAGTAGAAGAAAAAGAGTTTGGCTAGATTAGGGTAAAGATAAATGAGTGTAAATTATGTGTTAGGTAGTTTATCAGTTTGAGCGGGGAGAATTAATCTACGATGTGTGTGTCTCTGTGCGTGTGTGGATATATAACTCAGAAGTGGCAGGGAGGCAGCATTAAGGTTGAGAAATGGTGCAATTAAAAGAGTCAAGAATCACCTCTGTGAAGGCTCCTGCATCATCATTAATTCAGCCACATTACCTTCCACAAACATTGCACAAGGTCCCATTTACAGCCTCCAACGACTCACAGAGGAGGACCAGCTGCCAGCAGCAACTCTGAGGCTCCTTAGGGAAATTAGTGATTTTCCTACTTGACAAACCCCTAATTTAACTAAGTCCTGCCCAGAGCAGCTGTAACTGCTTATATACCCTAACCCTGGAGGAGCTGGTGGGGAAAACACATGGGAAGGCAATTAGCCAACTACCTAGTGGTGGCCAAGGTTTCTGTTTCCATAGGTTGGGGCTGGGGCCCTGGGATTCTGCATTTCTAAGAAGCTCCCGGGTGGTGCTGGCACTGCTGGCCCCTGGGCCACCTCTGAATAGGGAGGATCTGGATGCCTTGGTTCGGAAACACTGGTGTCACCTGGGAGCTTGTTAGAGATGCAGATCTGAGCCCACTTCAGACCTCCTGAACCGGCTCTGCATCCTAACAAGATCCCTGGGTACTCTGCAGGCTCTTTCATGTTTAAGTGCTCTTTAGGGGGTCCCCTTGGTTTCCTTAGAAAGATCTGTGATCCCCCTGAAGTGATATGCAAAATTGCATGTGTGCACTTATGAGTGTTTAGGGTACCTGAATCCTGGCACAAATTTCTCCTTCTTTTTAGGTTCTCAACTGAAGGAGAGATAGTCAAGGAAAAATAGTCAAATAAGAAACTCAACAGAGGGGAAAAAAAAAAAAAAAAGAATGGAGCTGAACAGGTCTTCCTTATCTTACAGAATGTCTGGGTCTGTGGGACAAACCAAATGCCCTTGTCCCATAAACCACATGAGCGAGGAAGGCCAGTCTGCCTCACCTTCCCACATGCAGCTGGAGATGCCGGAAGAGCGTGCGGGGCCTGGCCAGCCAGCCCAGAAAGCCAGGCAGGCAGGGCCTTAGGTGTGTCCAGGTGTGCTTGACCCCCAGGGACCTGCCATGCTGGGCACCAGAAGTAAAAGCAAGAAGTGATCTTGGTTCTTGTCCTTACAGTCGCTAAACACACCCAGAGAAGGCAGGACAGTCAGGTTAGCAACTCCTCTTGCCTTTGTGAAAAGCTGGTAAGTGGAGCTGGCGGAGAGACAAAGTCCCCTCACCTGGCCCCGTCCTAGATGGTTAAAGGGAGCAGAAGTCCCCATTCCCTCCGGGATGAAGCAGAAATATTGGGAGGGAAGTTTCTATTGCAAACATGGGGAAAGAGTCTATATTCCCAAAGGAATCCATGCACAAGACAAGCTTAAGATGCTCTAATCTGGAACCTTCCCTGGCCACCACTTGAAGCCTGGGATAAAGATGTACCAGAAACCTACAAGGTGCCCTGGGCCAGCTCAGGCTGCTGCTGGGTCCACAGAGGGCTAAGCAGAGACGATCAACCGCTCAGTATGTGATCAGCTGCGGGGCAGCAGCCACCACCACAGCTTCCTCCCCACAGCCCGGAGATGCTTCCAAGGTGGGAGGGAAGGTCGTTAACCCCACTGATGTGCCCTCTCCCCTGCAATGCACCTGCACCCACCACCGCTAATGCCTCCCTCCACCTCCCCCGCTTCCCCAGCAGATTCCCCTCACAGCTGACGAAGCTTAAGTTTCAGCCCCACCTCCCCCATCCACAGGGAGCCCTTCCCCAATCCTGACCCTTGTCCCCTTGTCCAAACCCTCATAATGCTGAGTGTCTCTGGGGTTTGCAGAGTGTCCCAGGAGGGGTAGAGACACCAGGCTGCCATCAGGAAGTATGTCTAATTCAGCTTGTTTTTTCCTGGTTGTCAGAAGAGATTTTAAAAGAAAGGTTACCGAATTCCCAAGGCTCTAGTAATTTGTTTTGACTTTTTTTCTCATTCTAAATAAATATTTACTTTTCTAATCAAATTTTCTTCTTTCTCCTGAAGCAAGCTCCCCAAATTATGTAAGCTTCAGCTCCCCCGGCCCCTGCACCTACACCCAGCCACGCTGCAGTCAGGAAGAATGACAAGCAGCCTCTCTGTGCAGACAGCTGAGAAGGCCGGCTGAAAGGGTGCCCCCTCCATTCCTGTTTTTGAAAGAATGAGCTTTCTCAGAAGCACCTTCTCTTCTCAGTCCTAGTAAGAAGGATGGACCCCAACAGCGTCCTCAAAGGGCTTGCAGAAGATGGGGTTGAAGTTCAGTATCCTAGAAGCAGTGCAGGTTCCCTCCACTCCCTTGGGAAATGGCTAATTAAAAACAAATTAAAAAAACCCCACAAACCCAGCACCATCCTTCACGCCACTCATACCTTGAACGCCTCGCGCTTGTTCTCTGTTCCTTAGAGCTCAAGCAGCCAACTTGCTCCCACGCCGGGGCAAAGTCACCTGGGAGTCTGCCTGCTGTCATCCCACCCTTTCTAAAGGCCCATCTTCCTGCCCAGGCTTTGAGACACCTTTACCTCCAGGACGAGGGGACCAAGAGGCAGGGACTCACCGAGGGCAGTAAAGCCATGGTCCATGACGCGTGTCCAGGTGGGCTGGCAGGGAAATTGCCTTAACTTGGCCATTTGAGGGAGACCCAGATGGACAAAGGCTGGGCATTTGGAATTGGTAGCCATCAATGCCAGGATTGTCACCCGGCAGTGAATAATGCACTAAACTTAGGCAGGAAACTTGCATTCAAGGCCTAGTTGTGTGCAGCTTCTATCATTTCACTGTGGCTCATTCACATTGTCCATATGAAGATTAAGTGAGATTATGCACACGGGCACTCTTCATAAACCCAGTGGTTTTATGCTCATAGGTGTAGCCGTTCCTCACAAGTCTGGGCTTCCTCACCGCAAAGCAACCATGGCAGGGAGATTCTGACGTGCTATTTAAGTGTGTTTTTTGTCAGACTTAACTTCACCATTCAGTCAACTAGATATTCTACGTAGCTGTCTCAGGAGAAGGTGGGAAAAATGGCCAAGTCTTGCTTTGGAGATTTCAGATGTCAGGTCTCAGGAGGAAGGAAGGTGACATGGCCTTCAGCAATAGATTTCATGCAGACAGTATTGAAGAAACGCTCCTCTCTCTCTCACCCCCAATGCCAGGCTGCGGAAGGAAAGAGAAGGTGGGCTCTGGACAGCACCTAGAGGGACCACACAAGAAGACCTGGAGCTTCCCAGCTTCCACCTTGTGTCATAAGAAGCTCTGAACGTTGTCAGGATGCAGTAGCAGCACGGAAGCCAGGTGGGGCCCTGCAGACCTGGGTTTCCATGGGCACGAGTACTGCTGCCCCCATCAGGTGTCCAGTGGAGCCCAACAGACACTGGACAGCCATCCTGCAGAAGTGACACCCGGTGTGCCCTGGTATAGACATACATAGATACACACATAGGCTGTCATCTAACTTACTCCACGTGGACAGTCCTCCTTTGAACATGACAAGACTTTTGTAAGACCCCAGCTGAGAAGGCGGGGCGTGGATATGCGGATGAGGTGGGTGGCAGCATGGAAAGGCGAGGCCCCGCCCCTGTGCCTCAGTTGGTGTTGCAGACCCAGCTTGAGCTCTGCCTCGGAGAGAACACGGGGTGGTAAGACAGGTACCACCACCCCACTTCGTCTTCTCCATATTATTCTTCACTGCCTGGAATAACTGCTTGGAATAATGATGGCGCTCAATAAATAATCTTTGAATGAATTAATTGTAGGAAATAAAGTGCAGTAGACAAAGGGGAGAGAAATGGGTCTGGGATGGAGGAATTACAGTTCAGTTTGGGAAATGTTAAATTTAAGGAGCCCGGAAACATCAAATTAAAGACACCGTGTAGGTTGTTGGATATTGGAGCTTGTTGCTTAGGGGAAAGGTCAGGGCTGAAGAGGAAATTGTTAGGGGTGTTTGCGTCCAGTTGATAGTTAAAGTCATGAGACCCACTGGGATCGCCTGGAAAAGCTCTCCAGAGAGCAGAGGGAAGATCCCGGGGGACCACCGATGTTTAGCAATCTGGAAAGGAGTAAAGAGCCAGCAAAGGGTGCTGGGAAGGAGTTCGTGGTCACATGGGAAGCAAACAGAGACATTGCTGTCTCAGAAAGCAAGAGAGTAAAGGGTTTTATGAAAGTGGAATCGAATAGCTGCATGCAATTTCGCTGAGAAGGTGTGTAACTTGGGTGCTGTTCTGTGTCTCCACGGAGTCATGGCTCACTGAGGGCCCAGCTTGTGCTGGTGCATCATGCTATGCCCAAAATAACAACACCCCTGCTCCGTTGTGACAAGGAGCAGCAGGGAGGCAGATGTAGCAGGGGACAAAGGGCCCACCAGAGAGATGTGACAGGGGACACAGGGCCCACCAGAGAGATGTGGGTCCCAGCCCCTGCTGGTGACACTGCTGCCTACCTGTGACTGAGAGTCTGCTCCATGCACAGCACATAGCATAGCATTTCCCATGTAATAGTCATAAATGCCCGAGGTACTTGTATTATGTCCACTTTGCGGGTTCCCCAAAGTCAGGTGCTGCCGATGCCAGAGACCAACCTGACTGAGCGTGGTGGCTAAGAGGGTGGACTTTGGATTCGGACAGACTTGAATTTGACTCCTGGTGCTGCTACTGGCTGACAACATCGTCACACCTGCCTGGGTCTCAGTTTTCTTACCTGTAAAATGAGCCAACTGGATTAGGAAATCACCGTCATCACTTTAAATACCACAATTAAAAACACGATTGTGGGTTTTGTTCTTCAAAGACACAGGGAAGAAGGAGAGGGAGGATTCCAGGACTTGAACCCATGCCTGAGACTTAGACGACAAGGCCCGGTGGTGTGTCCTGTCTGTAATCAATTGCCTTCCCATGGTCTGCTCAAAGAATGATGACCCGTTGTCACTGTTGCTGCCACCACTTCTGGGACCAGGACACCGAGAGCTGTCCCTCACCCTGTGGGCGCCAGGCGGTGTGAAGCCGACGGTGTGGTGAGGAAGGAACATGTCAGCTCTGCTGGCCTCAGGATGGAATGGTGGCTGGAGGAGCAGCCATCGGGGATTTTCTGCCTTTTTCTGGAAAGAAGCTAAAATAGATGCATTTGTTTGTTGGGAATAATGACCAGGAAGTCTTACATGTTTTAAGGGAACACAGAGAAGCTTAGTCTGAGGTAAGGAGGGCGAGGGGAGGCACGGGCTGCCCTCTGAGCAGTGTCCCTCACAATTGCCCGTGGTACTTCGGTTCCCTGAAGGATGTCACACACATTCTGTCCAAGGGCAGGGTCTATGGGATGGAAGGGCATTTATCCTGCAGTGCTCCAGGGGAAGAACGAGGACCAGTGAGTAGAAGTTACGGGGATGTCAGCTCTAGCTCAGCGCCAGACACAGAACAGCAGAGTGGCTGAGTGCGGGAGCTTTGGACCGACCAGCAGTCTGAATTTAGGTGTGTGATTTGACTTTCTATACCTCAGTTTTCTCATCTATAAAATGGGGATAAAGTATTTAAAGTGTTTAGCATTGCTCTAGGCCATCTGATCTTTGGTTTCATTAGCATTAGAAAGAGCATTTTAACAGAGTACTGCCATGGCAGTCAGAGGTCAGCCTCTGAGTCAGGAGGATTTGGGTAAGTGATCATTCCACAAGAAGAAAAGATCTCAGGATGGAGACAGCCCCGTCCACCCCCAGGACCGGAGTCTCAGCCATGCTTCTCTGTGCAGCTCGGCAACCAAGGCCCCCTCTGACGTATGCTTCCGAAGCAGACATCTTGTTTTGCTTTATTTTGCTTTTCTCTGTTTCCAAGAAAAGGGCAAAGAGCATAAAAATGTATTAAAAGTACTAGAAGTTCTTTACACGGATCCTCAGGCTAGCAGTTTCTGAGGTCTCTGAATGGGAAGGGGAAGGAACAGGGTGCCCGTCTCCAGCAACTCACCTGCTTAGGTGGAGCCAGGAGGGGCCTCCCAGTGCAGGTGCCAGAACTGTTATGTGATTGTTTCTATGGCAACCTGTGACTGACAGCTGCATCACAGCGGGCCATGGTTTACCTCTCCCTCACTGAGGCCAGAAGACCTAACCACCCAGTAGGGGCAAAACCTTGATCTCCAGTCCTTCTGAATTAAAATACCTGAGACAGGAGATACCAAGCCTGCCAAAAGAATTGTGTGATAGCAGCAGATCCTGCTCTTTGTATACGGAAGCACATGAGATAGGATAAACTGTCTAGCCATTCTGCTCAAAGCCAGGATGGGACGTTGTGCATCCTCCCTCCTCTGAGATCAGTTGCTTCATGAAGCACTTCTGTTGGGGGCTGTAGGCTTCAGGACCCCCACCAGGGAATCCGCTGGTCCAGACTCTAAGTGCTATAGGAGTTAGAAGAAGAGGGAGACCCCTGAAGATTGGAGGGGTCAAGGAAGGCTTCATGGAAGCAGTGGAACCTGAGTGAATCCCTGAAGGGTGGATAGGAGGTGGGGCAGGAAGATTTCCAGGGCACCTGGATGTCTCCATTCACTCCCTGTGTCCAGGTTGTTCTTGTCTGTCCTTGGCTCCCCCAAGAAGTTATGCTTTCTTACACACTTGTCTCCGCCTCCAGTCTAAGATGAAGACTTTTTGAGCTTTTCTGACCAGTAAGAAGGAGAAAGTCTTCATCTAAGTCATTTATTCTAAATCATCCATTCACATACCCTCCATGTGAGACAACTCTGCACGAGGAAAACAAAAGGCAAAACTCAGACCTTTGAGAACTGGCAGCCTTAGCAACTTGCCCACTTAGGTGGGCATGAGCTGCAGACACACAGCAAGTGCAGAAATTGGTGAAAATAGCACCTTATTAAAATAACACATTCATTGTGAAAAAATTATTAAAATGCTGAAAAAAGTGATATTATTAAAAATTATGCATATTGTATTATTTATATATAAACATTTCATAATATATATTAGTACATAGATGTGTTTTGTAAGTTATATTTAGAATCATTCCATTGTATTTGTTTTTTGAACCTAATGTCATGTTATTAGTATATTCCCATGTTCTGATACTATTATGGATTAAGTTGTGTCCCCCCAAAAAAACTTGTATGTTGAACATATGTTGAAGTTGTAACTCTCCTATTTGGACATAGGAGTGTTGCAGATGTCATTAGTTAAAATGAGGCCATATTAGAATAGAATGGACCCCTAACCCAATATGACTGGTGGGCGTGCTTATAAAGGGAAGAAATTTGTTTTTTTTTTAAAGGCTTTTAATTTTTATTATTCAAAAAAGCTTCATTTTCTTATTTAGCTTTCTGACTCTGTGCTTGTGCCTTCAACACTTTCACAACGACTTTCTCCTCCTCGGTAAGGAGAGCAGGCTTGATCCTGTCTCGAACACATTGAGCACACATGGAACCACCACCGGCCCTGCTGCGTGTTTCTTTGTTTTCGACAACCTCACGAGAACTGTAGGTCTCACCACACGAACCCCCCGAAGTCTGCCGGGGCACACGCCACATGCAGATTCTGGTGCTCTCCCAACCTTCTGGGTATAACGGTCAGCAATTCTATGACCAGGGGCTCGAGGCAGCCTGGCTGTGTTAGAGGCTGTGTTGTGGCAAAGCCTCCGACGGTGCCGAGCGCTGGACCGTCCCGAGTGTCTCCAGACAGCGTCCCCAGAAGAGGGAAAAAAGAGGGGGAGGGAAGTTGGACACAGACATGAAATATGCACACAGGAAAAACACCATGTGAAGATGAAGGTGGGGATCGGGGTGATGCTTATACAGGCCAAGGAACACCAAAGATTGCCAGAACATTCCCAGAAGCTGGGTGAGAGATCTGGGACAGATTTTCCCTCACAGCCTCAGGAGGAGCTAACTCTGCTGACACCTTGATCTCAGACTTCCAGCCTCCAGAACCATGAGACAGCAAAGTCCTGCTGTCCAAGCCACCCCGGCTGCGGTACTTTGTTACAGCAGCCCCTGGAAACTAATGCACATGCTGTTAAAAAGTCCTCACAGCCACGCCTTTTACTGCTTGCAAAGTGTATCAGTCAGGATAAGTTATGTTGTGCTGTAGTAACAGCCACCACCACGATCTTAGTGGCTTAACCTAACAAAAATCAATCTATCATTGATGTTACAGGCCCCATGGGTTTGGCAGGGGGCTGTGCCCCATGTAACCGCTTCGCACCATCACATTATGCCTCTGTCTTAAATCAATGCTTCCGTTTTCTCTGACAGGGGAAGAAAGGAGTGGGACGTTGACCACTGGCAATTGAATGCTTCCACTTTTGTGAAAGCCACAGTGGCTCAGATTTCACAAGCCAAAGGCAGCCACGTGGATGCAGGAATACACAATGCTTGCCTACGCCTCAGAGAGAAGGCGGACCCATTACTGCTGATCAGTCTGCCACACGGTGTCCAATGTGTGGATGAAGGTACCATGTTTGTTCTAACACTTACCTCCCTTGCGAGAGCTTCTGATGGAGTTGGCAGTCTGGACCAAACCTTTAAATAGGGGTCATGCTGGAGGTCAATTTAAATATGAAATGCCAGGGTTGAAGCCAGGGCCCGTAATTGAAGATGGGAAAGCTGGGGAGTTTCCCAGAGTTCCAGAGTTCTCAGCTACAGCAATGAGCAGGGAGCTGTGCAGGGACAGTGTGTCACTAGGAAGGACGTCATGTCACCACCAGATAACCGTGAACTCACGGAGTCTAGAGATGGTCCAAACATTCTTATGCTTGTCTATTGAGCCTCCCTTAGGTCCCCAGAGTCTTGATTGGAAGGATGTCAGGGTCTGCTTCCCTCTAACCTCCCCCCAGCCCCATCCTCTTTCCTCCTGCCATGACCTCTTTATTTTCCCTTCACCTCTGTCTGGCCCTTCCTCCCCCACCAGCTGCAGCTCCATCCTGGGGACACTCCACAGGCTTCTCAAATCCTGAGCATTTCCCCCCACTCAGTCCTGGGGTGGCAGGAGCTCGTTCTTGCGGCTCAGAAGCCCACCGTAGAAGAATTTGGATATTTTTTGATTCTTTGAAATGGAACATTTACACCTTGAGTCTTGCTGATATAACCCACCTGCGAGAGGGAACACAGGGGATTGCTAAGTGGTGCCTGAAGACGGAACTCAGGTCTCGGGCTCCACATCAGAATATGGTGTTGGGTGTGGAAGCATCACTGTAAAAATCTAATTCTATGGACACGTGGCCAGTGGTAAAGGGTCAAAGCCACATTCGAAAGGAAAGTGGCCCTCCTTCCCCTTGCTCATGTGACTGGCCAGAGTCCAAGCCATTAACTGAGTGACAGTTATGCGTGAGTGAGGCCACTCGGTTTGAAAAGGACAGGCACTATCAGCCCCACATCCACCTCTCCCCTCTCCTGCCATGGTTTGAATGTTTGTCCTCTCTTTAATTTGTGTTCAAATTTAACCGTCATTGTAAAAGTATTAAGAGGTGGGACCTTGAAGAGGTGATTAGGCCAGGAGAGCTCCACCCTCACCAGTGGGATTGGTGCTATGCTAAAGGGGCAAGTTCCATCCCCTCATCCTCTGTTGCTGTCCTGCTCTTCTGCCATGTGAAGACCCAGCATTCACCCCCTCCCAAGGCTGCAGCAACAAGATGCCCTCTTGGAAGCAGAGAGGCAGCCCTCGCCAAACACCAGTCCTGCTGGCACCTTGATCTTGGATTTCCCCATCTCCAGAACCATGAGAAATAGATTTCTACTGTTTATAAATGATCCAGTCCATGGTATTTTTTGACAGCAGCGAAAAACAAGCTAAGACACTAGCCCTCCCATGGGGTGGGACTGATGCGTGAACTCAGAGCCCACCTCCTCGGGCCAGGCCCGTGTCTCTCCCACAGTCCTGAACACTCACTGCTGCCGCAGTGTGAGGCGCTAAGTCCCCAGAGCTCCTATTAGGAGGAGACAGAGGCCCAACTTGGGTTTCTAGCCAAGTTCTGCTGTCCAGTTCTGCTCTTGCAGAGAGCTCTGCATCAGAGCGTTGCATGCAAAAGGGTCCTTTGTTCCCCGCATAGCTGCCCCTTGTGTGTCTCTCGTTTGGGAAGAGGTGACTGACTGGAAGATCAGACAGTGGATGGTGCTGAGACTCTTGCCCACAACAACAAAACCTACTCTTGATCTAACAATGTGATGTTCGGAGATGAGTGAAGGCATCACAGAGGAGGTGGCCTCTGAGCGGGGTCCTGAAGGATGAAGAGAAATCTGACAGGCAGATGAGGGTATTTGTTTCTCTGGCTCACTGAGAGGTGGGGAGAGGGGGTTACCTGGGGTGAGGTTGTCCAAGGAATCAGGGAGCTTTCCAGTATCCACAAAGGCAGACTCTGCTTCCTTGATGTTCTCACCATCTAATTTGAGTTGTCTAAGTGATGGATGGGCTGGGAGGGCTGTTTCACGGCGGGCAAGGGATTCGGAGTCTGCTGGGTCGGCGTGTTTTTGGCAGGCTGTCTGTCTTGATTTGTTGCTTTGAAGGGCCATTGCTCAGGAAGCCTTTGTTATCAGCAGAGCCGGGGCTGCTGGGTCTTTGCGTCTGGGGCTGTGCTCTGGCAGGCACACCAGGCCAGGCTCGAGGCTCTGTTGTCCTTATTATCCAGTCTCCACTAACTCCCAGCCTGGAGCAAGGGTGGGTCCAGCTGGATCCTGGGCCACCCTGTCCATTCCATGATTGGTGGGTGGGGGATTCTGAGACAGGTTGGAATCTTGGGATTCACTGCTAGGGGCTTGTTGAGTAGCCTGTGAACTCAGCTTGAGAATGAGACACGGGACAGAGACAAGGAGAATGGCAAGTGGAATGGCCATGTGTTGTATTCCATCCATGCATCCAATTATTCCTGCACAAACATTTCCTCACTCCTGTTTTGTTTCAGGTGCTGGGAAGAGATAAGACATGGCTCCGACTTTCCTCAGGAATAAACAAATTAACACAGCAGCATGTAAACGTGCCATGTCAAGGCGAAGCCCGGGGGAGCTTTAGTGCTTTTAGAGCTGTGGCCCCAACCCCCGGACGGATATTGATCCTGTTAGGGACCAGGCCACAGAGCTCCACTGCCCCCCCAGCTGGGTCACTGGAAGAATTGTCTTCCATGAAACTTAGGAAGGGTGGGGGGGTGCACAGCAGGAGGTGAGCAGCAGGCGGGTGGGCAAGCGAAGCTGCATCTGTACTTACAGCCATTCCCCATCGCTCGCATCACCACCCAAGCTCCGCCTCCTGCCTCCATCCATGGAAAAATTGTCTTCCCTGAAACTGGTCCCTGGTGCCAAAAAGGTTGGGGACTGCTTTAGAGGGTGGCCCCTGCACGAGGGTTTCTGCCTTCACCTAGTGTAGGGCACGGTGTGATAAGGTCAAGAAAGACTCAGTCTACCAAACAGAATTGTTGTAAGGACCAAGTGACTGTTTCAGGGATACGTAAACATTGTGTAAATGCTGAGGCCAAAGAGAAGAAAATGATTATTTTTATCGTTGCTCTCTGGCTATGCATCACAAAAGACTCTTTCAAACAATTGTGGTTGGTGCCTAAAGATTTGGTTCAGATTGGGCACACTTCTTGAGCCCAGTATTTATCATTTCTCTACATTCTTTCACCTTTCTAGAATGCCTTTCTCCCAGCCTTTTTCTTTGCCAATCCCAAACCCCATTTTTCTCCAGAGTAACCCTGATCCAACTTCATGCAGAAACCTTTCTGAACATACTAAGTGCAACATCCCCCTCCCATGCCACACTGGATTCCAAGTGACTCCACCTTCCAACCACACTGTGGAGAGGGATGGTGGGATGACAGGGAGGGATCTGCTCCCGTTTCTTTCGACCTCAAGTCCCAGACACTTCAGATGCCTCCTACAGCAAACACGGCTTCTAAACATTCTTTATTTTGTCCTCAGCTTGTTTTGTGAATGTGAACCTTATCTTTCCGACTATACCGTAAGCTCCTCAAGGGCAGGGCCAATGCCCTTGGATGCTTTGCTCTGCTGTGCATTGGGTGGCATCATGTGAAACACTCAGTGTTTGTCACCACTTTATCAGCAAGGCTGATAGAAATGAGGCTGTTAATTTCATCTCTGGGACTTCATTTGCAATTAAATGGATGGTGATGCCTTGGTTATGGCTTAATTAATAAATTCAATAAACATGAATTAGGGATCTATGATGAGTCAGACTCTGTGTTAAGCACTGGCTGTACGGAGATGAATGACAGCTCTCTGCTCTCGAGAAGTTCACAGTCTAGTAAGAGACAAACATGTGCAAACAGATATTTATAATACCGGAGGTAATTGTCAGAGAATAGATTTGTTTAAAGGACTGTGAAAACCCAAAGGAAGGAGCAAGAAATTGTGCTTGCTGACGTGATGGATCATCTTGGTTTTGAAGGATGCAAACAAAATTTCCAAAGAGACCGGGAAAGCAGAAGTAAGAGGGGGTGCAAAGACACAGAAGTGTGATGAGGAAGGAAGCTATTTCTGAGGAATTTAAGGGTCTCAGTGTGATGAGGACAGGGGCTCTGTGGTGGGGAAAGGTGTCAAATTGTGAACAGTCTTTTATACTAGCCCGGGAGTTTGGACTTTATCCAACACTCACAGAGAGCCAAAGGAGATTTTTAGTGCATGGAGCGCCACAATTCTATTTGTTTTTTACAACGATAACCTTTGGTGTAGTTCCGCCTGGGGTGCCAGAGAAGGCTACACAGAGGCCAGGAAAGGTTTGCGGATCGGAGGCATTGAAGAGCCCCTAATCTCAGAGACCAATTTAAAAAGCAGGTATAATAACAGCAGCCAGACATTACACCGACCGTGGGGAGGACCCTTCCATGATGAGAGGAGGGGTGGGAGAAATGGTGAACCGCTAACAGAGTGCACGCTCTTACTGACTGCTACAGCCTTTTCCACAGAAACAGTAAGATGTATTCAAAACAGCTAAACAAAAACATTAATTAGATTTGTTACAAATACACACAAAATACAATTTAGAGAGTAGGAATGTAAGAAATACCAATGGCTAAGTACAATTTAGTACCTTTTACACTAATGCATAGCTACAGTTGATCTTTGACCAGCACTGGTTTGAACTGCGAGGTTCCACTCATACGAAGATCACAAACCTGCATATATGGAGGGCTGGCTTCTCCTACAGGTGGGTCCTGCAGGGCCAGCTGCAGGACTTGAGTCTGCGTGGATTTTGGTATACTTCGGGGTCCCAGAACCAATGCCCCACGTATACTGAGGAGGGAGGACTGGACAATGAATCACTGCACTGTTTAACCTGGTCTCCTCCCAGGCATGTCTGACAAAACTGTGTTGCACCGAGACCTGAAGACATGCCCACAGCTCTTCAGCTGTGCCCCAAGTCCTATAAGGAGCTTCCCTTCCATCTTCTATGTCCTCTCGGGAGCAGTGCTGACAAGGAGTACTCTGATTCCCCACTGTCAGGGTAGGGGAAATAGATGGTGTCACAAAAATAAAGCATGTCCCAAGGGTGGCAGTTCCCCATTTGGGTTACTGAAGTCCAAAATCTCATCCTCAGCCTTGCAGATCCCAGTTTTCTCAGTGTCCCAAAGTTAATTGAATTCAAAACGGCTGAGCTAACAAAAATTTGCCAATTCATTAATTTACCATGGAAAACATAACTGCCAGAGGGATCATTACTCATGCCCTCCAGCCCAGACCACGTTTCCTCTGTTTTGACATTCCCACGAGAAGCCAAATGGTAACTTGAAAGTTGCATGGTGAGCAAGGAACCCCCGGCAACGGGAGACAGATGCACAAACCACTGATGCCCCGGGTGTGGCTATCTGATGCCTTCATTTTTCCCAAAGGAATTTTCCGGGCCACACTCCCAGGCAGCACGTGGTGGCAGTTTACTCCAGGTGTAGACAAAGTGTTTAGGAGAAAATGTTAGCTGAGGTGCTCATATTATTTACCTTAGAAACTGAAAAGTGGCAGGTAACATCGAGCTTCAGAATCATAGTTCCAACAGAAATTGTTTCATGAACCGATTTATTAAGCGTTCCGCCAACATGTGTCTGGAGTGTGTTCTAAGTGCCAGGCTTCATGGTACAGACGCATCAGCAAACAAAACAAGGACTCCGCCATCCGTGAGCTCAGGATTCAGTGAGAAGCAGATGTACTGGCCGGCAACTGCAATGCAGATGAAGTTGCTGAAATGAAGGTTTGTTCTAGACGTGGAGCCAGGACAAGGGCTCTGATCCCGCCTGGAATCAGGGGAGGCTACACAGAAGCCTAGAAGCATGTGCCAATCCTGCTTCAGTATCTGATTTTCACAATGGAAGAAAATGCATTTTTCTGACTGTATATTGCCAATAGTATAATCATATGGGGCACCACTGCTAGCCTTGTGTTGTGTTCCTTTTTAATTTTATACATCAAAATTTATATGTATAAATTGGGAATCACACAGTGTCATGTTGATTTCATGTATTAATAGCATCATATCACGAGTCAGTTCCCTTGCAATGAAATAAAAATACATTATTAAACAATCCATGGTATTCCATCATCTGGATATATCGTGATGTATTTAACATCTGTTGAACATTTAGGTTATTTCCAGTTGTTCAATATTATAAATAAAGCCTGAACTAAGAGGACTTTAGAGATGATGTCATAAATCCTCTCCCTTTGCAAATGAGGGTGCTGGGTTCCAGTGAATTTAAGTGATTTGTACAAAATAGTATAGCTAGCTAATTTAAGGGCTGGGTTTGGACTCTTGGGACAATGCTTTTGGGGAAGGAAGAACAGAGGTGGGTTATCCAAGAGTTGATAAAAAATGAAAGGCCTTGGAAAAATACAGTGGGCAGGAAGAACCAAGCAATCCAAAGTGGGGAGGATGGGGGTTGTAGGGTCTATGGTGCCAGAGCACCCTGGTGAAAACCACCCGCTCAAGGAGCAGACGTGAGCCCCTCAGCATGCAGGGGTGTGAGCTGGGCGGCCCTCCTGGAAAACAACCTGATGGTGTATCAAGAACCTTACTAAAAAAAAAAAAAAACCCTCAAACAGCCTGGCTCAGCAAGTCCACCTCTAGGAATCTGTCCTAGAGAGAAAAAATTATATCTTTTCTCACCCATGGCCAGGTTCATGGCTGAGGCCCCCATAACAAAGATTAACAAGAAAAAAAGCATGCAAAGTTATTTAATACAAGTTTTACAAGATGCAGGTGCTTTCATAGATGAAGGGAAACTGGGTATTTTTGTGCTTAGGTTTGATCCAGAGAGGACAGTCATGAGGCAATACGGCTGGAGACAGGGGGAATGAGCTAGAGGTAATAAAAGAGGAGAACTTGGCCTGTTTGTTCAGATTCCTCTGTGTCCGTGTGTCTTCAGAGATAAGGACGTTAATGGGGCCTTGTCCTAGTTTTGAGGAAGGTTGGCCAGGTTTTCTGACCTGCTTCTACGGAGAAAGGGTGAAGAGAAGGTGAGAGGGCCCTTCCTGCTTCTGCTGTTTTCTCGAATGCCAAGTGCCATATTTGGGGGTATTGTCCTGGCCCCCAGCAGCACGTACGTGGCTAGCCATTGAAACATTGTTTATAACACACAAAAATGGAAAACATTCAACGTCAGAGAGAGTTTAGGTAGACGATGGCACACTCGGAAGTGGCTGAGTAGTGTTCTACAATTACCTTCTTTCTTCTTTTTAAATGTTCTCCTTTTCCTGGAATTCATAATCACTTCTTTTTCTCATTTTCATGGTTTTCTATGGTCTCTTTTATATTTTTCTTTTCTGTTTTAGTTATTTATTGCTGCATAGCAAAATTTCGTGGCTTAAACACCAACCACCATGCCATTATATTTCATGCATTGAGGGTCAGGGATTTGGGGTTTCTGGGGCCTTCTGCTCCAAGAGATACTGACTGGGGTACACTCGATGGTATCTATCTGCCTTCTGGCAGGGCCGGAGGGTGCCCGGCAGCTTTTTCATGTGCTTGGTGCCTTGGTGGAGAGGGCTCAGCTGGCCCTGCTCTGTCTGCACCTACTCCCGGGGACTCGCTAGGCGTCTCTCCAGCTGTGGCCTGCCCACTCCGTGCAGTCTCTAGCCCGGGCCTTGCAAATACGTCCTGTGCTCTTTTCTGTCTGCCACCGTAGTGGGACCTCAAGAGAAAGAGGAGATACACGCATGTGGTCAGTCTTCTACATTTAATTGGAAAAGCGTTGCTTTTTATTTAAGTAAAAGAAAAATTGAGTCCATAAAAATGTTCATCTTCTTAACTCAGTAATCCTACTTACTTTAAGTAAATGATTAAAGAAAAGAAAAACAAGAAAAAGCTAAAACTATGCAAATTACTACAAGGTAAAACCAGTAGCAACTTAAATGTTCAAAAACAAGTGATGATTCATTTAAAATACAGTGAGTACTTGTAATATTAGGTAGCCTAAAAAAAACTTTAAGTGATAAGACTAAGATGAAACGTGGGGAAATCCTTATGTTATAATGTTAAATAAAAAGGCTGCTTACAGCTCTGTAAAAATCTACAAATATGGGGGAAAATAAAAATAAAGACAAATTATAGAAATTATATGAGCGGTAATATTTCCCATGATGTTTTTCTTCTTTTTCAAAAAACTTTCTCTAATGTTACCACATTGGTTTTGTACTTAAAAAAAAATACCCACCCCCTCCCATTGCAGCATGTTTATTTTCGTGTTAAGGGGCATTTAATGAAACGCCTTTGAACCCGGCACCTCGGGGCTGCGAGGCCACGGCAGCTGGGCTGTTGCTGTGACAGCGTCCTCCGTGTCCCGGCAGCTGGGGCGCATGAGAGCCCAGCAGACAGTGTGGGTCTGTGCCTGTGAGTCGGATGTTTCAAAACACTTTGTACTTTACGCCTTTGTACCTCCTGGCACCAAGAAACGCGCAGTTCCTTCCTGTGCAACGTGCTCAAAGTCTTTGTTTTGTTGTTTTCTAAGTAGGGATTTCATCTTAAAATGTTGAGCTTCCCATCACCCACAGGACACCAGCAAGCTCTGCTCTGAGTGTGCATGGCAGGAAAAACGTCGCTGCTGCTGTTGTTTTCCAGCCCATAGACTACGTTCCTCCATGGAGTTAAACCAGACGTCTAGGAAGTGGATGCCACCATGGCCATGCATGTGAGAAGTAGCTGCAAGTGACACTGGTCAGTGGCTCTGAGCGCAGGGCAGACAAAGCCAGCCCTGGAGCCCAGCTAACCAGCACGTGGCTCAGACCTGAGCACCACGAGTGGAAATGGAGAGGACTTTGAAACTTTCTAGTCCCACCTCCTGTGCTTTGCACAAATTCGCCCATCACCACGCTGTCAGTGGGCTTCTGCTTGGCCCTGCAATGAGGATGAGCTTTTAAGCATGTCAAATGTGACAACAATCTTCCGTACGTGGTGGCGATGAGTGCTACCTCTTTGCGAGTAACTTTTTTTTTTTTTGAGACTGAGTCTCACTCTGAAACCCTGTCTAGAGTGCAGTGGCACCATCATAGCTCACAGCAACCTCAAATTCCTGGGCTCAAGCGATCCTCCCACCTCAGTCCCCTGAGTAGCTGGGACTCCAGGTGCACCACCACACTTGGCTAATTTTTCTAATTTTTGTAGAGACAGGGGTCTCACTCTTGTTCAGGCTGGTCTTGAACTCCTGAGCTCAAGTGATCCTCCTGCCCCAGCCTCCGAAAGTGCTAGGATTACAGGTGTGAGCCACCTCGCCCAGCCACAAGTAACTCTTATAAGCCCCCAAACATGTGAATGCCTACTCTATGCCTGGCATTATTCTAAATGTTTTATGTGTTAACTAATTTCATCCCTTACAATAATTCTGTGAACTGGATGCTGATAATATTCCAATTTATGGGTGAGGACCCTGGAGCCCAGATAGTGTAAGCAACTTGTTCAAGGTCACAGTCACGTAGCTGGTAAGCAGCCGTGATGGGACTCAATCCCAGCCCCTCTGACTCCAGAGCCCATGCACCGTGCTGCCCCTGGAGCCCACAGTGGGCCTCGATGGCCGGGTCTGCCAAGGAAAAGCCATGTGCATGACTTTCTGCCCCCTCATCTCAAGTCCTCAACAGGGGATTTGGAAGGTCTGAAATCATTTAGAAAAAGAAGGAAGAGTTGCTGGTGCATTAGAACAAAGTTTCTCAGTCTGATTTTCAAAGAAGACTGGATTTCCCCAGAGACTTAATGTAACCACCAAGTGAGGAAAAAAAAGGAGAGTAATAATTTGTAAAATTCCCAAGCAGGGAAGAAGCCACTGCTGTCCCTATTTTCCACATAACCAAGGTAAAACCTGGCACTTGATAAAAATGAAAAGAGGTGGTTGTTTCGACTCTATAAATTTCCAGATGGTGCTGATAAACCCTGACCAATTGGCGGGAACCCCTGGTAGAACTAAGTTTATATCAAGCATGGAAAGAGACAATGTGAAAGAAAACAAAGGACACCTAGCCAGCAACCAATCAGAAAAGGCGTTTGGCCCATCAGCAAGGACATAATGTTTCCACTAACTAAACACCAGCCAGTGCAGGCATTTTAATGGTTAACTTTGGTCCACATTGGTTTAACAATGTTCAGCAAATTTTTTTAAATGACCATATTTTTTTTCAAACAATTAAAAAAGAAAGTATGCTTTAAATCAATAATAATGTTTCATCTCATGGTGTGAGATGATATTGTTTACAATCTTGTGCTTGTGCTTGGCTAGTGGTACCGCAGCTCAATGACGGTTCAGTTAAATTCTTCATATTGTCAGTTTTTGTACACTTAATTTCTCCCAAATCGGAAAGCACTAATTCTCAAAGGTAGGCCGTCAGGAATGGCAGTGGCAAATGTTTGCTTTTTCTTGAGAGCGTTGGTCCATCAAAGGTGGACTGAAAAATTGAGTGATTTCTCATTGCAACTGCTTAACCACATACTGTTAGCCATCCAGACAACAAATGCAGTGTCTCAGCTCAGGAGATAAATGCAAATGAGTTCATCAGCTATTCTTCAACTGGACTCGATGCTCCATATTTGTTTATATTTATTGCAGATTTGTATATGATTTTTAAATAACACATCACTGAATTGCATCCTGACAAGAAAATTGAAAAGAAAATCAGCAAGTGATGGAAAGAGTCAATTTTTAACAACTGAGCCATTTGTACCAAGTCAGGTCTTTTTGTAAATTCCTGATGTCTGATTTCTCAACCTTAAAATTATGATATTTTATGCCTGAAGTGATAGTTCAAGCTACTTTGGATACTAAGTAGGTCATCAAGAAATACTGCTGTAGGCGCTCCTCTTGAAGTTACCAAAATATACTAGTTTTTCCAATAGTCAAATTCCATCATCTTATTTGTGTGTCTGCTTGCTTATTTATTTATTATCGAAAAAATTCAAATATTTGGTTCTATATGACTTAAAATAAAACAAAACAAAAAAGAACTACTCCTACCCTACCTCTCTATAACCACAATAGCAATTCTCTAGAGACAACAACTTTCAATTCTTTTGACTGCTTTTTTCCCTTGGTATTTTCCTCTACCTTTCTAAAGAACATGTTTATAGTCTTTGATTTTTTTTTTTCAGTTTTTAGATATTGTGTCTTGAACTTTGATTGTAGATGATGAGAACTTAGGTCTCTTGCTGCAACTTCTCTGCCTCCACCAGATGCAGAGACCACCCCTCCACCGTCCTTCCAAGTGTAGCTTTCTCATCCTTTGTTTGGATACATATTGATTCCTTACCTTATTTTTACTATATACTATTATTCAACCTGAGCCATGTGGTTCTCTCTTGAATAGGGCTTTATTTTTTCTGATTCTCTAACTTGCTTTGTTGTCTACGTATCCATCACCAATTCAATCCCGCGCTTGCTACAGATGGGCACACCATCTCATACTACATTAGAACACATTAGGTAATCCATGTGGTTTATCTCCCCCCAGCCTCCCCACTCTCCGTGACCCTTCTTCCTGCTGCTTGAACCTGAACTTGTTCTCTAGCCCTCCTATCCTGGGGATCTCCATTCATCATCATCTTACAGGAGTTTCTTCATCCTCGCCAGTGTCAGATCCTCTCTTTCCTGGACCCATGTTTGTTTGTTTTTCTTTTTTACCACCTCGTTTCAATAGAGTTCGTCTTCCAGTAACTTCCTGAACAAGTGGGCAAGTAGGCATAGGAAATAAACATTGGTAAGACTTTTCAGATCTAAGAAATGTGAATCCTAGATTCATATTTGATTAATAATGCAGCTAGTCATAGAAATTATAAATGGAAATTTAATTTCAGAATTTTGAAAGTAATCAATTTCCTTGTCATTTGACTTCCACAGTTGTTGAGTAATCTAATGTTAATCTGTCCCTGGTCTTTTGTCTTTTGTACGTGACTCCTCTCTCTTTCCCAAGTATTCTAAAATTATACGATGAGAGATATTTTTATTTTTTAAAAAATTCTATTGAGATATTTAGTTTGCCTTTTCAATCTGGAAACTAATGCACCTCAGATATGGAGATTTCATTCAAGTATTTCTTAAAAAAAAATGCCTCCATCCATTTTCCTTGTCCTTTCCTATTCTTCAGCTGTGAAACCCTACCAAACTGATCCCCTAGGTTTCTTTTTTCTTCTATTTTTTTACTGAACTTGTGAGGGAGTCTCTCAACATTATATTCCAAAATTTATACTGAATTTATACTGTTTCATTCTGTCATATCTTTAACTCCCCAAAGTTTTTTTCTTTCTCATCTAATATTCCTTTTTAATAATATTCTGTTTGCATTTCACGATGCAATATTTTCTCCTGTGTCTCCAGGGATATAAATAAAAGATTTTTAAAGCTTCATTTCTCCTGCCAATGTTGTCTCTGCTTCCTCTGAGAGTCTCCTCTTCTGAGGTGCCATGTCTGTCACGAGGTTTTCCACAGGGCGCGGCGATCCTCCACAGTGAAGCACTGCACAGCTAAGAGGACATCCGCGTATGTGGGCAGAGCTTTTGACGAAGGCCATCTCCTTACAGTTGTTCTCTTGAGAGATTACCAGCCATCAATTTCCAGACATATTTTCCCTTGGTTGATCCTTGCTCATGAGAGATGACCTTTCTACCCCCTCCCTGGAGGTGTGGCCTGACCGACAGCCTTCCAGAAGCCAAGGAGGAGAAAGCTGAGTGGTGTCATCATTTGATACATAGCTTTCTACTTTTTCTTTCATTTTCAGTAAAGCACTCTATCCACAGTTGTGCCTGGAACCTCTGAGTCCAGAATCTCTCTGGTTCAAATTTCTAAAGAGTTAAACAAAATGTTATTAAAATGGAGTATTAGATGAGAAAGAAAAAAACTTTGGGGAGTTAAAAATATGACAGAATGAAACATTCAATATAAATTTTGGAATATGACGTTGAGAGGCTCCCTCACAAATTCAGTAAAAAAATAGAATAAAGCGGAAGAAACCCAGGGATCAGTTTGGTAGGATCCGACAGCTGAAGAATAGGAAAGGACAAGGAAAATGGATGGAAGAATTAAAAAAAAAAAAATACTTCAAAAAAATCCCCAATCTTCTTCCAGGATGTTAGATGATGTCACTTGGCAGCAGAAACTTGGGGAGGGGGGTGAGGCAGATGTCTCTAATTTACCTGCATCTTCTGCAGAATTTTCGACCACATCTCCCATGTGCAAAGGTTACCTTTTCAACACTTAATTAATCAACATAACAAAAACAACAGCAAAATAGCCCCCATGAGCATCTTTCTCCCTATGACCAGCATAGGTTAAGAAAAGGAGGGTGTCTGTCATTGTCACTGCCCGTTTCATCCTACACCTTACTGCAAAGACATAAACTCAAAGTTGCCATGATTTTATCTTATGCATAATTTTTACAGTTTTCTCCAATCTTGAATCAAGTTTGGAGGGAATGTTGTTGATCACTGACAGCTATCAGTGGCTAAAGCACTGGGTTGACATCCAGGTGTGACCTCTCTTAGTTAGGGACCAGTGCCCTGCCTGGGCACAACCCCTGCTGACACGTGTTGGTGCTGACTCCAACACACCTACAATCTCTAGCAGAGTTCACGTAGTAATCGCTAAATTAAAAATTATGTCTTCCATGGTCAGAGTTTTCAGTAGTCAACAGGAAAAATGCTGAACATGCCTTCCTTAGAAATATAATCATACATAAACCAAGAACTAATTTATACTCAGCATATCAGTGGTTTTGTGCAACTGTAAGGTAAGTGACAGGTGACTTACAAGTGATAGCAGTGATCCCATGTAAAACTCCTTGAGAGCTTATAACAGCCAGGAGTGTCTTCTAATAGAAAAGCCTTCTCAATAATTTTTTTTCCTTTCTCTTTGTAAGCATAAGATTGGTCATTACCTTTGCATCTGGTTTTACAAGATTCTCAGCAATGGTGTGACTTGAACCTGTTTTTGCAATTAAAGCTGCAACCTTGAATATTGCCTCTACGATTTTACTTTTTCTTTTTTCTTTTGCCTTTAGAAACAAGTTCCACACACCACCAGACTGGAAAACATTGGTTTGTACTTGTTCTTTAAAAATTCCATTAATTTAGTGAAAGGTCATGGGATTTGTTTACAAATGACACAAAAGCTTTGATGGCTTCGAACCACAACTTGCACCAGACAGCAGGCAGAGCACAGGGGATGGGAACGCAGTGAAATGCCAGCCCAATAAAATCCAATTTTAGTTAGTCACCACCATACCTCTTGTGTACCCTTTCCTTTGTTAGTTGCTTGTCTAATATCATCAGATTCTGAGAGTCTTGTTCACTATTTTTATGACTTTGAGTTGAAGGATTTCTTGGTTTCCTTACTATTTTTAATATCCTTTTCTAAGAATCGTTTTGGATTTATAGAAAAGTTGTGAAGATAGTGCAGAGACTTCCCAAATATTCTACAACCAACTTTCCCTGTTGCTAACATCTTACATTACTATGGTAACAATTACATAGTCACAGATAGTCACTGGTCACAACTAATTCATATATGTAATATATAATAATATAATATAGTAATAATCCATCATTATTAACTGAAGTCCATACTTTACTCAGATTTCCTTAGTTTGTACCTGAAGTCCTTTCTCTGTCCCCAGACAGGATACCATATTACACGTAGTTGTCATGTGTCCTTAGGCTCTTCTTGTCTGTGACAGTTGATCAGATTTGGCTTAGTTTTGATGACTTGACAATTTTGAGGAGTACCAGTCAGGTATTCTGTAAAGTGTCTCTCAGTTGTGGTTTGTTGGTGTGTTTCTCATGATTACACCAGAGCTGTGGGCTCTGAGGAGGAAGATCATGGAGGCAAAGTGCTATTCTCACCACAGTATATCAAGAATGCCTGCTATTAACCTGACTGATCACTGTTGATACCAGCCTTGATCATCTGGCTGAGGCAGTGTGTGCCAGGTGTTTCCATGCACAGCTACTCTGGTTTCTCCCCCTCTCCATACTCCACTCTTTAGAAGGAAGTCACTACGCACAGCCCATAATTAAGATGTGGGCACTGGTGCTGCACCCCGAGGGTTTAATATCTACGTAAGTTATTGTGAATTCTTCTACACAGGAGGTTTCTATTCTCCCCCATTTATTTATTTCTCCAGTTACTTATTTATATCAGATGTGGCTTATTTATATTTATTTTATACTTTGAATGATAATCCAATGCTATTTTATATATTTTGTTGCTCAGTGTTCCAGCTCTGACCATCATGCGGTCTTTTAGTTGGTTCCTCTATCCCTTTGACATATATCCCTTTCTTTGAGGTTTCTTTCAGCAATTCCTTACTTTCCAGCACTATAAAATGCTTCAGGATCATCTTTTACATTCTTGCCCCAGTCTAGAAGCAGCCATTTCTTCAAGGAGCCCTGGTGCCTTTCACTGGAGAAAGGTATCAGAAAGCAATACCTGGATGCTAGGAATACTCACTGCTACTGGGGTGTCATTTCTTCTAGACCCTCTTGCCTGACAGAGAAAGGAAATACATGTGTGTACACTAAACTGTGTTTATATGCACACTGATAACTATTTCTATATGTATTCATTTGTATTTATATTAAGCTAAGCCTGAGTTATCATACAGATATCTCCGACTCTAATCCAACATCACATGGATCATTCTAACATTCTCCTCCTGCTTGTCTATAATCTCCCATTCCAACAGTGAAACCCATGGCTTCCACCATCCACTATCCATTTACTTAATTGTTCAATTCCAGTATTTATGCATAGTGGTTTCGGAATTGTTAACCTGTACTCTTAGGGGGAAAAACTTTACCAACTAGAGTACAATGCTTATGTATAAAGCCTTTTGCCTTTAGTCTTACAGATTCCACTAATTTCCAAAGTTACATAGGTCAGCACCTATTCTCCCCACCTTCTTTATCGAGGTCATTTCATAAATTTGCAATACAACTATTTAATAGATTCTTTTGTTACAATCTGCATTATACCCTGGGATTCCCCAAATTCTAGACGAATTCTTTAAACTTGTATTTTAAGGTTCACTTGTATTTTAAGGTTTATATGTACCATAAAGCTCTATGAGTTTAGATAAATGCATGGTGTCATGTATCCACCATTACAGTATCACACAGGGTAGTTTTACCACCCTGAAAATACTCTTGTGCATTCAGTGCTGCTCCTCCTCAAACCCCTCGCAACCATGATCTGTCTGTTCTCTCTTAGTTTGTGCCTTTTCCAGAATGTCATCCATAACTGTGTGGCCTTTACATCTCTCACCAGCAATGTGCATTCAAGATTTAGCCATGTTTTCATGAGTCCTGACAGCTCATTTCTTTATCATTGAATAGCATCACAACATAGGCATGTATCACAGTTTGCTTATTCAACCACCTGCTGAAGGGCATCTTAGTTTGCTTCCAATTTTTGGTGAGGATGAATGAAGCCACCATAAGCATTCATGTGCAGGCTTTTGTGTGGACATAAGTTTTTAAATCAGATGGGTAAATATTTAGGCGTGCAATTGCTTGAACATTGTCAGTCTTCGGGATTTTAGTCATCCTAGCAGGTATGTAGTGGTATCTTGTTGTGATTTTAATTTGTGATTCCATAATGATTAATGATGTTGAGCATCTTTTTATTTTTTCATTTGCTATTTGCAATCTTCTTTGGTGAGGAGTGTGTTGAGATCCTTTTTTAAAAAATTTTTTAATAAAGTTGTTTGCTTACTGAGTTTTAAGGGTTCTTGTTGGAGTATTTTATAAATGTCATTTAGATCAAGTTGATTGATAGTGCCGTTTGAGTCATCTATATCCTTAATGATTGTCTGCCTGCTTGATCTATCAATTACTGACACAAAGGTGTCAAAGTCTCTAACTGTAATAGTGGATTTATTTATTTCTTCTTTCAGTTCTATCCCTTTTGTCTCATGCACTTTTTAAAAATTTTTGTTTAATTTCAGCATATTATGGGGGTACAAATGTTTAGGTCACACATATTGCCTCTGCCCCACCCAAGTCAGAGCTTCAAGTGTGTCCATCCCCCAGACAGTGTGCACCGCACCCATTAGGTGTGTCTATACCACTCCTCTCCTCCCCCTCCCACCTGCCAGACACCCTATGAATGCCACTACTGTATGTGCATTTAAGTGTTGATCAGTTAATACCAATTTGATGGTGAGTGCATGTGGTGCTTATTTTTCCATTCTTGTGATACTTTACTTTGGAGAATAGGCTCCAGCTCTATCCAGGATAATACAAAAGGGGCTAGATCACCATTGTTTTTGTGGCTGAGTAGAACTCCATGGCACATTTTATTAATCCACTCATGTATTGATGGGCACTTGGGTTGTTTCCACATCTTTGCAATTGTGAACTGTGCTGCTATAAACATTCGAGTGCAGATACCTTTTTTACAGAATATCTTTTGTTCTTTTGGGTAGACGCCCAGTAAACATTTGAGTGCAGATACCTTTTTTACAGAATATCTTTTGTTCTTTTGGGTAGACGCCCAGTAATGGGATTGCTGCATCAAATGGTAGTTCTACTTGTATCTCTTTGAGGTATCTTCATATTGCTTTCCACAGAGGTTGTACTAGTTTGCAGTCCCACCAGCAGTGTATGAGTGTTCCTATCTCTCCGCATCCACACCAATATTGTTTTAGGACTTTTTGATAAAGGCCATTCTTACTAGAGATAAGTGATATCTCCTTGTGGTTTTGATTTGGATTTCTCTGATGATTAGAGACATTGAGCATTTTTTCATATGTTTCTTGGCCATTAGTCTGTCTTCTTTCGAAAAGTTTCTGTTCACATCCTTTGCCCACTTTTTGATAGGGTTGTTTGATTTTTTTCTTGCAGATTTTCTTGAGTTCTATATAGATTCTAGTTATCAGTCCTCTATCGGATGTGTAACATGCTAATATTTTCTCCCATTCTGTAGGTTGTCTGTTTGCTCTCATGATAGTTTCCTTGGCTGTGTAGAAGCTTTTTAATTTGATCAGGTCTCATTTATTTATTTTTGTTGTTACTGTGATTGCCTTTGGGGTCTTCCTCATAAATTCTTTGCCAAGGCCAGTGTCTATAAGAGTTTTTCTAACATTTTCTTCTAGAATTCTTATAGTGCTCTTGATTTCCAGCATTTCCTTTTGATTTTTTTCTTAATGTTTCCAGTTATAAGGTTTTATTTAAAAAATTCCCTATCTGATAATCCCAAAATATGTGCATATCTGACCTTGGGTCTGATGATCAATTTATTTCCTCGTACTCCATATTTTTCTTGCCCTTTGGCTTTTCTGGAAGCCAGACAAGTTGTACAAGTTCTACCAGGTAATATTAACTGAGCTAAATAGGTCTTGGGTGTGAGGTTTTATGTTAACCTCACTAGAAGTGTTGAGCAGGTTTAGGGCTTGTAGTTTTAGGAACCAGAGGCTTCAGATTCCTCCAGTGTCCTTGTTGTCTCCTCTGTTGACTTTTGGGTTTCTCATGTACTGTCCTCTAGAGAGAGACTTTTGCAGCTGTAATCCACTGTTCCTACTGACGTGGTGGTCAAGTGTTAGCCAGAGGAGAATGGCATTGTATGAGCTTTCAGTTAAGTCTCAGCCAACTAGTCTAGTGGGCCCGTCTGGGGGCTGTGGCCCTCACAAATGTGGCTACTCCTCTTGTAGTGATACTGCATTTCCTCCTCCCACCCACCCTACTCCTGCCCTCTCACCTGCTTCTACTCCCTTCCCTGGCCATGACATTCTTAATCTATTTCATTGAAACCTTATCCCTTAGGGAGCTAGAGTGGGGAGGTTTCATTTTCTCAAACCTGGGAAAAGTTTCCAGAACTGTGCTTGGGCAAAGTCCTTTCCCCCTGCAGAGAGCAGGCCTTTGTCATTGAGAGGACTGTCAGGATGTTTCCCAATGGCTAACCCTTCCCTCCCTCTGCCAGGGTCACCAGGGGATCTTTATGGGATCTCCACCAGCAGAAACCTGGCAGGATTTCTAAAGAGAAGGCCCAAAATAGTACAGAGGCCCCCAGGAGTTTCTCACTCCCACAGGAGCCCACACTCAGCCTCTAGCAATTCATCGAATTCTCCATTTAAATGTTCCTACCTGTTTATGGCTGCAGCGGCTCCTGTTCCAGGTAAATAGATCACAGGTACTGTATCTCCCTGGATGCAGCTGATGCTCCAGTTTCAGGCTTGCCCAGCTTTGTCCGTTTTCCCTGTGACCTCAGCCCTTTGATATATCCAAGAGAAGTCATTGATTTTCCATTATTAAGCTTTTCTTATTTTGAGGATGATAGTGACTATTTCTAGGCTGTTTATACTGGAAGTCTCTTCATACTATTTTTACACTTCAGTGAATCATTAATGCATTTTTGTGCATTTGCGATATAATGTAATATGACCACAGAAAAGCAAATGTAATGAATGTCAATAGTCAACAAATATCATGAAACTACACTGGCAGATAGAACTTTACTCCAAGAACAACGTGTTAGCTCAGATGGACAGATGGATGCACTCCTGCTGGGGACCATGTAGCCTTCAATGTTGTAATATCAAAAAGCAACAGCATTTCTAAGAAAAATCACAAATCACTTCTTTCCCTTTTGTGAAATACATGTCTCCCAAACACAAAAGGTTTTATTCTTATTAATTTTTCCTCTGAAACTGCTAAAATGTCTGTGGACTACTTGATAAAATCCCCAAAATTACACTGTGAAAAACTGTTCACTAGGCATTTTTTGCATTTTCATTTAAAGTGTGATATCTTGTAGGAGAAGACAACATTAAAATAGACTCCAGCCAGTTAAAGTGGCTGATGCCTGTAATCCCAGCACTTTGGGAGGCCGAGGCGGGAGGATCAACTGGAAGTCAGAAGTTGGAGACCAGCCTGGGCAATAGTGAGACCCCATTTCTACAAAAAATTAAAAAATTAGCCGGGCATGGTGGTACATGTCTGTAGTCCCAGCTACTTGGGAGGCTGAAACAGAAGGATTTCTTGAGCCTAGGAGTTTGAGGCTGTAGTGAGCTGTGATCATGCCATTGCACTCTAGCCCAGGCAACAGAGTGAAACTCTATCAAAAAAATAAAAAGGGGGCGGGGGAGTGAGTCCAAAGGAGCAAGGTAATGGGGAATCTGGTGTTCATTCATTTATGTATTCATTTATTTACTATATTCTTATTAAATATAACATATTCCAAATATCCCAAGGCCCAGATATATATTCCCTTTAGTGGGATGTCTTAGTCCATTTGGGCTGCTATAACAAAAATACCGTAAACTGTGTAGCTTGTAAACAACAGAAATGTGTTGCTCACAGTTCTGGAGGCTGGGAAGTCCAAGATGAAGGTGCTGGCAGATTAGGTGTCAGATGTGGGCTCACTCTTTGGTTCAGAGATCGTATCTTCTCACCATATCCACACATGATGGAAAGGGCTGGCTGGCTAGCTCTCTGGGGTCTCTTTTGTAAAGTCACTAATCCCTTTCACGAGGGCAGAGCCCTCATGACCTAATCCCCTCCCAAATGCCCTGCTATCACAGTGGGGATTAGGTTTCAATGTATGAATTTTGGGAGGACACAAACATTCAGAGTGTTGCAAGGGGGCACACTGTACATTATTGTGATTGTGACACTCTCACTACAGGGAAAATTCATTTGTCCTTCAAGGGTCACATGAGCACTCCCTTTGCCTTGAAGCAGGATCACCTTTCTGGTTAAGCATCAACAAGCTGTGGTAATTGTGCCAATTATGGCAAATTAACTGATCATTGGTGGCCCGGAGGCCAGTCATCACCAGCATCTCTTCTCACTCCCACTCGCAGGAATCACATGTAATCAAAAAGAATCAGCTCATGGTCACCACCCCCATTCCCTACCTGACCTCCTAGGAAAAAGGCTTATCTACATGGCTAAAACTGGGCTCGAGTGTCTTGTGAGAACACTAGAGGAACAGAATCCTTAGTCAGTGCTTAGCACTGTGTTGGCTAACCCTTGCTCACTGTGAGTGCGGTACTTTCAAAGCCATTCACTTTAAAAGCTCCACAGTTTAGTCATTTCCACTCTTACTGCACATTCAAGCCTTCTTCTCCTACAGCCTTGCACTAATGTTGTCAGTATAAATCTATCTTTTTCTCTGGCTCTCACCTTTCTTGGGGAAAGAAATATGACTGCTTCTTACAACTCAAACCCTTTTTGGATCAGGTGGGAACACATTTTTAAGCTCACCTCTCAGTATAATGGAAATCTTTTGGCCCTGATTTCGTGCACTGGGAATTTTGATTATATTTGTCTCACTATGTACATTCCCTAGACACTACGGTTGACACTGTCTGCTTAGATGTATGGTCTGGTCATCATTCTCCAGTTGCGCCCTGCACAAAGTCAATGGGCAGAGGAAATGAGTCAAGTCCTTCTGTTCTGTTTACCAAGCTGTGGCCCAGAGGATAGATCAGCCTGAGGGAAGCAGATCCTTTTTATAATTTATCTTCCCAGAAAGCAATTGATTCAGCTATGTGTTCCTTACTAGAGCAGGACATCAAGGGAGCAAGATGAGTGAGTGGACTTCACCTACCATGATTAAGAAGAATGGGTTCTGGAGAGATCAGATTGTGATTCAAACATTGAAAATAGGGGTGTGTGTCTTTCTGTGTCATTTTTATCTATATAAATAGATAAGTTGCACACATGTCTACCACCAATGACAGCATCAAGTCAAGGATACTTTTGTATACATTGATCTTGTCATGATCTCGAAGTGGTCTAAATGGACAATTTGGTAATCCCATCATTGGCAGACCAAAATACAGAGGCTTGACATCCACTGCTGTCATCATCTTCAACAGATTTGACTCCACTCATCTGGATTACCTCCAACACTTACATTTAAAATTCAAATGATTTTCCTGTGTGTGTAATTTATAACTATTTATCCTTGAGGGCTCACCGTAAAGCTGCATTGCTAAATATTAGACAGCTCTTGGAAGCAGTATATATATATTAGTAGTGAAAAAAAATGCACACTGTCCTAAAGATTTATTATAAATCTATGGTAATTAAGACAGAATGATATTTCTATAGAATACACAAACAAAACAATGGAACAGAATAGAAAACTCAGAAACAAATCCACATGTATAAAATTGCAGCTAAATAAGAGGAATAAGTTCTAGTGTTCTATACCACCTAGGATGACTATAGTTAATAATACATTACATAGTTTTAAATAGCTAGAAGGAGGATAGAGATTGTTTCAAACACAAAGAAATGACAAACGTTTGAGATGATGGATATGCTGGTCTCCATACATTATATATATCAAAACATGATTATGTACCCCGTGAATAAATACAGTTATTATATGTCAATCTAAAAAAGTAAAGAAGGCCAGGCGTGGTGGCTCACACCTGCAATCCTAGCACTCTGGAAGGCGGAGGCAGAAGGATTGCTTGAGCTAGGAGTTCAAGACCAGCCTAAGCAAGAGTGAGACCCCATCTCTACTAAAAATAGAGAAATTAGCCAGACGTCATGGCACATGCCTATAATCCCAGCTACTTGAGAGGCTGAGGCAAGAGAATCATTTGAGCCCAGTAGTTTGAGGTTGCAGTGAGCTATGATGATACCACTGCACTCTACCCAGGGCAACAGAGCAAGACTCTGTCTCTGTCTCGAAAAAAAAAAAAAGAAAGAAAAAGAAGAACAAAAAAATCCACATGTAAAAATATTTGGTATATAATAATCATGGATTTGTGAATTGATGAATTATGAACCATTCAATAAATGGAGCTGGGTTAATTAATTATTCATAGTTAAAAAATAAAATTGGAATCTACCTCACATCTTACACATGTATTGCAGAAATTTAGAAGTCTGGTGAAACCAAATGTTAGTGAAGATGTAGAACAAAATATGAGACCACTAAAACACTGATGATGGCATGAATTTTTTAATTGCTATAAAATAATTTGGCATTTTCTAGTAAATTTGAAGACATGCATACCCTACAATTATAAATTCCATTCCCAAGCATCTACCCTCAAGCAATAGTTCACAGCCCTGTAAGGCCCAATGTCCACTATGGAAATAAACAGTTTGTAACATCCTCTTTCATCTCTAAATGAAATTTGTAAATTATACAACCTACCTGCACACATAATCTCAAAAAGTCAACATAAGCCAGAGAATCAAGGATCTTCTATGAAGCAAACTAAATTATGACATGATTTTCAGTGACTGATGGAGTGTAAGAGAACTTTACTTTCCCTTGGTAATAGGAACATTCTCCTTTGAGGGGCATTAAACCCATCATGAAAAAGGAAAGATAATTCTAGATAATTCTACTTGAATTTTTAATTAAAGATATTTCTAAGTCATAAAAAATCAATATGATGCCTACTATTTTAAAAGGAAATGGATTATTATAAAATATTATTTCAATATTTAAGTACTAAGTCTTTTTTAAAAATGTATTTTTATATGATAAAAATACATAACATAAAATGTACTGTTTTAATCATCTTAAGTATACGCTTTAGTGGCATTAAGTACATTAACATTGTTGTGCAACCATCACCACCATCCATCTCCAGAACTTTTTGTCTTCCCAACCAAAGCTTTGTACCCACTAAGCAATAACTCTCCATGCTTCCTACCCCCAGCCCCTGGCAACTGCCATTCTACTTTCTGTCTCTATGAATTTGACTACTCTAGGTATTTCATACAAGTGGAATTATACACTTTTTGAGATTTGTTTATTTTACTTGGCATAATATTTTCAAGGTTCATTCATGTAGCATGTGTCAGAATTTCCTTCCTTTCTAAGGCCGAGTACTATTCCACTGTATGGACATTTCACATTTTGTTTATCCATTCATGTGTCAATAGACACTTTGCTCACTTTTACCTTTTGGCTTTTGTGAATAATGCTACTATGAACATGGGTGTATAAATATCTATTTAAGTTCCTGCTTTCGAGTCTTTAAGGTACATACCCAGAAGTGGAATTGCTGGATTAAAGGGTAATTCTACGTTTCATTTTTTCAGGAACCACCATACTATTTTCCACAGCAGTGGCTTCATTTTACATTCCCACCTGCAACGCAAAAGGGTTCTGGTTTCTCCACATCCTCATCAACATTTATTTTCTGATTTTTTGATAATAGCCATTTTAATGAGTGTGAAGTGGTATTTCATTGCAGTTTTGATTTGTGCTTCCCTAATGATTACTGATGTTTCATGTGCTTGCTGGC
Source organism: Lemur catta (assembly GCF_020740605.2). Taxonomy (NCBI): domain Eukaryota; kingdom Metazoa; phylum Chordata; class Mammalia; order Primates; family Lemuridae; genus Lemur; species Lemur catta. Next base: position 8,531,588 of record NC_059142.1, read on the forward strand.
CATTTATATATCATCTTTAAAGTAATGTCTATTCAAGTCCTTTGCCCATTTTAAGATAGGGTTGCTTCGGTTTTTCTGCTGTTATTGAGTTGCAAGAGTTCTTTATATCTTCTGGGTATTAATTCTTTATGAAATAGGTGATTTGCAAATATTTTCTCCCATTCCATGGGAAGTGCTTTGTTTACTAAACTAGAACACACCTTTGTGTGGAATCACCATAATGCAACATATATACTAAGGCAGATTGGAGCATGCATGTTGAATGGGCAACTCGAGTACCAACAGTGGAATTGCTGTTGGTGACATGATTTTCCAAGATAATGAATACTTGGTAAATTTCTGAACAAAACAAAGTGCTTTTTAAAACAAAAATTACATGGTAGTTACATTCTTGGAAAACTCATGTAGATTAAAGCTATGCATAATATTTTATATTTTTATGTAAAATAAATTTATTTTGTAGGTTTTGATAATTACAAACTGATGTTGCACCTGGATGGCTGGCAGAATACTCCAAAGTTCGTGAGATGACAGAACCCGTCTTTGTTTATAAGAGCCTATCATACATGACAATATCTCTAGCTTCTCCTGACCTCATCCAATGAATGCCATTAGTAGCCCCAGTCACTGTGACAAACACAAATTTCACACACAATTTTCTAAAATATCCCACTATCCTAGAGAAACTCTTAAACATGTCCACCAAGAGATATATAAAAAATTTTCACAATGGCATTGTTGTTAGAGCAAAATAACCCAAGCAGCTCTCAAAAGAAAAATAAATGTAAGTCTTACAATGGAATGTTATCCAGCAGTGACAAATGAATGGATGCAAAATATATCTACCAAGATGGATAAATCTAAAGTTCACACAGTTAAGCAAAAAAAGAAGTTGAAGAAAGATACATACGATATGACATCAATTATTTAATGCTTTGATATACACAAAACAATACTATGTGTTATTTAGGGCTATGCATACAGATATGTAATTATAAAGACACTCATGGGGATGACAGAAATTTCAAGAACAGTGGCTAACTCTGGGGGGAGAACTGCAAGAAGAGAATAAAATCAGAGAAGAATGGGCAGGGGTGTAAACTTTATTCCTAATATTTTATAACATAAGCTGGGCAATGGGAACTTATGTGTCCAATACATTATACCTATATCGTTTATTTCTGAAATATTTTTAAGCAAGCAAAAACAAGATTCATGAGGCTTTTGACTCCAGAGTGACCTGGTTTTCAATCCTGACTCTGTTACTTAACCTTGCAAGTTGAACAAATCACTGAACTTCTCTAAATGTTAGCTAGCTTTTCTGTAAAATGGGGATGAAAACAGAAGCTACAATATAGGGATGCTATAGGATGTTGAAATGATAGAGTACATTTACAGGTCTTAGCATACTGCCTTATTCTAGAATAAATGTACCTTTGTACCAAGGAGGAATAACCTCTGTTCCAGCATGCCTTATATAATCTTCAAGATTTTTAATAAACAATATTATCCCACCTTCTGTCTGATTAGTTGTCAAGATATGTGTATAGCCCTCAATGCAAACACTGAATAGATGTATTCTAGTTACTTGTCAGATAAGCCTCTGTTGTCCAAATCCTATCAAAATCCTCTTTATGAGAGTGGATATTTATGGAAGATTGTCTGAAGGACATGCTATTCATCTATTTTCTAGAAATGATAAAGTTTACCCTTGGATCAAATCACACCATCTAAGAGCTGCATATCTGGATGGCACCATTTTGACTGTTGTCAGATTTACTTGACAGAATTGAACTTTGCTGTTCCAATATTGGCTTGCATTGAGGGATGCTGTAAGAAGCAACCAGGCAAGCACCATTCCTGTATTTATTGCTGGGATAGCAGCCAGGATGTTATTCTCTGAATCAAAAAGTGTTTGGTTTTCTTTTTCTTTTTTTCTTTTTTTTTTTTTTTTTCAGGAGACCCAAGGGAGAAATTTTTTCTGAGCTCAGCAAGATGAAAACCTTAAACAACTGTGCTGTCTTTATCTTGCGGACAATATGGATCTTTTAACTGAGCACATTTTCCTACTTACTTTAGCCTCTAAAAAAATACAGCCCAGTCTGTGGCCCATCTGCAGTATCTCTACAAAGCAATTTGCTGTACGTTCCTGAGAGGGAGGTAAACTTACCCCTGGTTTATTTATTTATTTATTTTACCCATATTATCTCTTTGTCCCAACATTTTCAATGATTTATTTTCCAAGTAATTTTGGAAGCTGACTCAAATCCCTTATGAAATAAGATAGGAAGAGAGAAAAGGGAAAAATCAGGATAGAATAAAGAAAGTGTAGTGTAAATAAGTAATAAATAAAGTAGGTAAAACTACATCTTGTTTACTTTTGTATTCCCCGGAGCACCTTGCATTGGATTTTACAGCTAGTATATTGTTTGTAAATGTTTGTTATAGTAATAAAGAGGTAAAACCTGTCAGCCTCCAGACTGTTCTTTGTCCTGCTGTGTATGCCCATAAGCTTCGGCTGGAAATGAGAAAGGGCTGATGAACCTCTGAGAAGCAAAAAAAAGAGAATATTTTGATACTTTCTGAGTGATGGTCAATATTTTCTATGGAAATGTCCTAACCACTCTTCAAGGCTCACTCAAATGCCATCTACTTCAAAAAAAAAAAAAAAAAAAAACTCCAATTGTAAACAAAGACTTCTCTGTCCTCTGTATTCTTGTAGAACTTACTGTCTCTGAGCACTCATTCAGAATTTGTTTCATGATAATTTACTTTGAAACAACAATATAAACATAAAGATAGATAGATATTTGGAAGGGGAAAAGACCATGCTTATAGATATTGCTTTGTATTCATAAGCATATTAATGATCATGTCAATAAATTAAATAAATATATTTAAGTTGGTAAATGAAAATCTATTTCATTGATTGATTTCTTGACTAACCTTGGATTAAAACCTGTTTGTCTGCAACAACATGGACGACTTTCACATGCATTATGCCATAGATTTTTGATTCCGTTTATGTAACATTCTTGCACAAGCAAAACTATAAGATCAGAAAACAAATTAGTGTTACCAAGGGCTGGGGGTGAGGGGACGGTTTGACTACAACAGGGCAAGGGGGAATTTGGGGAGATGACAAAACTCTTCTGCATCTTTGCATTGAGTAGTGATAGTTATACAACTGTGTATGTTTGTCACAGCTTTCAGAACTCAACCTTAAAAAATGTGGATTTTACTGTTTGTAAATTATGCAGAAATTTTAAAATATGTCAGGTGCAGGGAAAACCTTTGTTGAGCATCTGATAAAATCACTCAGTAGATTTTCCATTTTCATTTATCTAGTGAGTTAACCCAATTCTGAGGCCTAAAACAATAGGGTAAGGTCTGTGTATGTGCTGCCTCTTCTCCCTATGCCCAAACTAGATATTGCTAATCAATCATGGCAATTTTTTTTTCACTATGAGACAATACAGGACCTCATACAGTATCCTCCATGTAACATCGTGGGCAGCTACCAATAATCTTTTGAAACTGGCGCGAGAGAAAACCTATTTTCTGACTAGGACCCATGTCATCCCAAACAGACTCTACTATTTGCTTAGTTATACCTACTCTAAGTGCAGGCACAAAGCTTACAAAGAGTTGATTTACTTTCAGATGATTTTGTCTCCTTTATCTCAATGTGGTATATTTTAAAAATGGGAAAAATGTAAATGCCAGCATAGGATCTCATTTTGTAAGCTACATCCAGACAAAAGTTTTCAAATAGTGTGTCTCTAGCCATACAAGTAGAAGATCAGATGATCTCTGGTTGTGACTATGGCACAAGGCAGGAGATTTGGGTGGAGAGGACCTAGAAGTAACTGCCAGCTGGAATCCTAAATTGCTGGATAAGCAGAGAACATGAGGATGGACACAAAAGATTAAAGGCAGAAATTACAACAGATCCCATTTCGTGCCAGACACTATGGTGGGCATAGAATAGTGAGCAAAAGAAATAAATGTCCTGCCTTCGTGGATCTTATAATCCAGTGCAAGCAAGAGACATGAAAGATCTAATTATGCAAGTAAGGAGATACAAACAGTCCTAAGTGCTATGAAGGAAAAGTACAGGGTGATGTAAGAGGACAATACAAAGGAACTAATTGAGATGGATGGAGAGAACCCAGCAGAGTTTCCTTTGAATAAGTGGCTTTTATTCTGAAGGCCAGAGGAAGAAGGAAGAAGAGGTGTTGGCCAAATGGGATGGGCAAGCATGTCCCTGGCAGAGCCCTGTGCTTAGACCTCGAAATGAAAGAAAGTATAGAGCTTTGACCAACTGAAAGGCCACCAGCATTGTAAGAAAACATACTCTAGAAGCAGGGTGACTTTAGCTCAGCCAGGGGAGGTGGGTGGGGCCAGGTGTCAAAGTCCCAGTAGTCACCTCTGAGGATTTTACATACATCCTAAGAGCACTAGAAAGCCATGAAGTCATCATTCATACTCTGGACCAACAGCCATGATAAAACTTTGAGAGGGGAAAAAAACTCCAAGATACACGTCTGTCTCCTCTGCTAGACCAAGGGCTTCTGGAGACCAATAACCACATTTTATGAATTATTTGATGGCCAGGGTTTGCAGTATGGTAGGTGCTCAGTAAATATTTGTTGAATTGAAATGAATTAAACAAAATGTTTAAGCATGCAAATATATAGCATCCCAAAGCCAATTTCATATATACATTCCATGTTATGTCCAAAAGTGGCTTCTGCTCTGGAGCCGGAAGCCACAAGTACAGAGAGATGCGAAGTTACAGATGCGTCTGCCTAAGAATAAAATAACCTTTATAGAGCTGTCATGAATACATGCTGATCGGAATTACTCTGAGAATCTTCTGTCGTGGTTCCAGCGATGGGGAGCAAAACAAAAGACAATGTGGAGATAAAATTACAGGTTACGCAGGATTATTTTTGGAATTTGTTCAAAAGCCAAGATAAACACACAGTGAGAACACAAGAACAGCCAACTAGTGACAGAATTTCCCCTGGATGGATCAAGAAAGAGTTGGAAAAGGTAATGACAACCCAATGGCAGAGACTAAATCCAGCCAAACTTCTAAAAAAAGGAAAGGTGTGTGGAGCAGGTGACTGAGTCTTATAAGGAATTTGGAAGCCTCCCAAATGAAGAGCATTGACAGAGCAAACTGGGGCAGAACCAGCAGAGAGAAGTTACTGGCAAGTTCATTGTCAACGGCTGAATTGTGCCCGCCCCTGATTTCCTGTTTTGAAGTCCTAACCCTGACATCTCAGGGTGTGACCTCATTTGGAGATAGGGTCTTTACAGAGGTACTAAATGTAAATGAGGTCATTAGGGTGGACCCTAATCCAATATGAACTGTGTCCTTTTAAAAAGGGAAAATTCTGATACAAAGATATGCATGACGAAGACACCATGTGAAGAGACACAGATGACGAGGAGAGAGACATGGAACAAGTTCTCCCTCACGGCCCTCAGAAGGACCAACCCTGCTGACATCTTGACCTTGGACCTCCAACCTCTGGAACTATAGGTAAATAAGTTTCTGTCATTTAAGCTACTCGCTTTGTGGCACTTTGTCGCAGAAGACCTAGCAAACTAATACAGTAACCAACCTGAAAAATCCACATTTAGTAGAAGATGAAAAAATTAAAGGAAACATGAAAGGGTGATTTAAGGGTGGGAAGCACACCAAGGAGCTCGCAGCATGGGTAGAGACAGATTTCTCACGCAAGAAGTAGGATACAATGAAGAAAATGTTTATTTTACTGTCTCAGAGAGAAAAAGGTGGGGGAGAGGGGGAGAGAGAGACAAAAAATGATGACACGACACCCGAAAGGAAGAAGCGGGGAATGCTGACCCCAAGCTGAAGAGGCTGGGGCTTTTATAGGGAATTATAAAGTGTAAATAAAGGATTAATGCTGTAAGTTGATAGCAGAAGCAGCAGTGAACCTGTGAGTCTGTTTTTCCAGTTTTTTTTTCCTCTGCTCTGTGAGTTTGTCTTATCAGAGTCCTTGGAATCTGGTCTGGTGGGAACTTGGGGAGGGAGGTCTTACACCCCTGCGTAGGGTTCTTCGGGGCTCAAGCAAATGTTGGTCACATCTGACTTCTTGGACTGTGGTCAGGAAGCTGCTGGAAAGGGGATCTGGCAGATGCTGAGGGGCTACATGGCCTCTTCTGTTTGTTCAGTATTTTTTCCGTTCTGCAAAACAAGCTTATAAAACAAATTAACTCCCCCAGGTGATCAAGAAAGAAGCAAACACTGGAGCCAGAACACTACTGTGTGCAGGGATGTTTTTAATGCCATCCTTTCAGAAACAAGGTAACTGAGTTAGTAGATCAAAGGGATAAAAGAGATTTCCACAGGCTCATATTTGTGTGAAAGAGGTTATGCTTGCAGAAATCCATTCACCAGGAACTGTACAAGTTTGGGGCCTGGAATGATAATATTGACTAATAATAACAAATAATAATAGTAGGTCTTATCATGTGCCAGCCACAGTGTCACGTGTTTTACATAAGTTATTTTACTTGATCCTTACAAAAGTAGTTTGGATTATTTAACCGAGGAGAATATGAGTCTCAGAGAAGTTTGGTTACTTGCCCAAGGTCACACAGCTAGCAAGGGGTGCAGGGAGGACTCAAATCACTCCCCTTCCCCTCTCCTGCCTCCAGGCTCTGAGAGTCTGGTGGATCCAGGGAAACTTTGATATCAACAGAGTGAACAGGTAATCTCTCTCAAGCATCAGATGAATGTGCACTAGAATCTCTTTCCTGGACTCACAGACAACAAATTCTATGTATAAGAACTAAATCTTTCCCTTTGTCTCCTTCTCTTCCTGTTTCCTCCTTCTCCTTCTCCTCCACCACCTCTTTCTCTCTCTGTTTTAACTGTCAAAACAGAACCACAAATAACCCTGCAAGTTACTAGATTCCTCTGGGCAGCAAGCTGAACTGCATGACTAATAAATTTTCTTTGGTATATGTGAAGATTTGCAAGAAGGAACATGGAGGAAATGGCCCTCGGTAGGATACAGTAGAGAAGGAAGGGAATTCAGCTAGAGCGTGCTGGCCACAGCTTACCTGCCACAGGATCTTGGGAAACTTGGTTAAAAATACTGACCTTCAGATTCTAAGTCTAATAAACCACAGTTACCTCATGGATCTGTAAATTTATGTTTAAAAATATAAATGAGGTGATTTTGGTTTGAGCTCCAACATGCAAAGAGCTTAAAAATTAGCATTCTCATCCTTACAAGGAGGAAGCTAAACAAACTGAGGATTCGAGGGCATTTCTGGGAGGTTGCAGGGCAAACTGCCACCCCAGAATTGGAAAAGACAGGAAAATCCAGAGGGTCACGGCTGAGATCTGCTTATCTGGAGCAGAAGCCTGTTCAAGCCATAAATTAGTAAGGGCACAACTGCTAACTTGCATGAATTACTGGAGGCTGGGTGTGAACCAGCTTAAGAGTGAGAAACTCTCGGGGGCTGCAGTCTTGGGCGACCCACAGTTTCATGATTTTATTTCCAGGAACTTCACCATAGTCTCACAATGAAGAGATTAGGAAGATCGCTTCCTGGCTCTGGCAGGCTGAGGAGAAATACAGCCCTTGTGAAATGCACCAAAAGCAGTCTCCGTAACAAAGGCCACGGAAGGAAAATACTGTACCAGAGCCTTGTCCCCCCTGGGGGAAGAGCACTTCTCCAATGCCAGCCCCCTCTAGTCTTCCTCTCTCACCTAAGAGGGAAAAAATAAAGCTAAAAAATCATTCGTAAAGGCCACAGCCCGTGAACACAGGCCCATTGAAAACCGAGATTTAATCCTACTCCCCCATGCCGCCCCACCACATCGACAAGACGCCAGTAAAGTCACAGCATATCACAGATGAAAGAGCTGTAAGGTGCAGACTCTAGTTAAGGAGCAGTTCTTTGGGAAGCCCAGAGATAACAAAGGTGGCAAAGTCAAGGACACTAGATGAACCTACAACTACTAGACAAACTGTAGCCAGATTAACATAAAACCTCACATTAAAAGTCTTATTTGCCTCAGATTCTATTAACTAATATGTCATTTCTGCCTTTCAACAGCAAAAAAATTACAAGGGAAGACAAAAGATAAGAAAAAACACAGTCTGAAGATATAAAACAAGCATCAGAATGAGACACAGATATGACACAGCTTTTGGATTAACACACAGAGAATTTAAAATAACCATAATTAGTATGTTAAGGGATTTAATGTAAAAAATTGACAACATGCAAGAACAGAGGAATCATGTGAGCACAGGGGCGCAGTTCTAAGAAAGAATTACAAGTAAATGCTAGAAATAAAAAACTCTGTAGCAGAAAGGGAGAATGCTTTTGATAGGCTATCAGTAAAATTCTTTCCTTGAACATGGTTGAGAAATGAATTAATGAACCTGAGGACAAAGCAAGAGAAGCTTACCAAACTGAAATGCAAAGATAAAAAAGAATTAGAAAAGAGAGACAGAACAGAATGTCCAAGAACAGTGGGACAATTTCAAAAGGTGTAAATACATGCAATTGGAATGTTAAAAGGAAAAAAAAGAACAGTTTTGAAGAAATATTTGAAGTGATAATGGCTGAAAATTTTTCAAAATTAATGACTTATGCCAAACTGCACATCCAAGAAGCTCAGAGAACATTAAGCAAAACAAATATTTTGAAAATCTATATATAGGCATATCATAGTCAAACCTCAGAAGACCAAAGTCAAAGTAAAAATCTTGAAAGCATCTCAATCTACAATAAGAAAATAACATTGGAAAAGCAACAAGTGAAGGTAAAATAAAATGTTGCGTATTTATTATTTTTGTAGTAATTAATCTAAAGGCTGCTTAAAGTGATAATAGTAAATGTATTAGCTAATTATAGAACATGGATCAGTGAACTTAATGACAACAGCATCATAAGGGATGGCAAGAGGAATTGGAAATACTCTATTATAAGGTAGCTGTACTACGTGTCTACATGTCAAGTGGTATAGTGTTATTTGAAGGTGAAATTAGATTACTTTATAGTCATTCAACTAGATCAATAAACATTTCAAATGTTAATGTTCTAAATACATCAACTAAAAGACAAACATTGTTAGAGTGGATAAAAACACAAGAAACACACTTTAAATATGAAGATGCAGGTAGGTTAATGTAAATGGATGCAGAAAGATATACCATGATAATATTAATCAAAAGAAAGTTGGAATGTCTATATTAATTTCAGACAAACAACAATTCAGAACAAGGAAAATTATCAGGGATAAAGAGAGCATTACACAATGATAAAGGGGCCAACCTTTAGATATATTTAATAATCCTACATGCATATGGACCTAACAATAGAGAATCAGTTCTGAGGCCAAAACTGAGAGAACTAAAAGAAAAAGTACGCAAATTCACTGTTTATGTGGAGACCTCAGCACCTCTCTGGTAGATCTCTGAGAGATCTTGCAGATAGAAAATCAGAAAGAAGACAGATGAATTGAGTAGTATTTATCAATCAGCTTGATCTAATTGACATTTATGAAATACTTCATCCAACAACAGCCCAACACACATTCTTCTCAAGCTCTAATGTAACATTCACCAAGATAGACCACATTGTGGGCCATAAAATATACCTTAGTCATTTTAAAAGAACAGAAATCATGCAAAGTATTTTTTCAGATGACAAATAAGAAATAAAACACAAATTAAATAAGGAATCAATGAATCTTAAATAATAAATCATCAATAATATAAATAGCTAGAAAATTCCCAAGTATTTGGAAATTAAACACACACTTCTAAATAACCCATGGATCAAAAAAATAAGTCTCAAACGAAATTTTAGATATTTTGAACTAAATGAAAACAGCTTACCAAAATTTGTGGGATGAAGTGAAAGCAGCACTTTGAGGGAAATTCATATCATTGTATACATACATTTGAAAAGTAGAAAAATCTAAAATTAAGAATCTAAACTTCTACATCAGGAACTATGGAAAGAAGAGCAAATTAAACCTCAAGCAAGTAGAAGAACAGAAATAATAAAAAAAATAGAGCATAAATAAACAAAATTGAAAAGAGAAGAACACGCTTGTGGCCCTGGCTTGAGTGAGGCAAATGAATTTCATGTAACCAAAATGTTTGTACCCTCATAATATCCTGAATTAAAAAAGAAAGAAAGAAAGAAAACAAAAACAACAGAAAAAAGCAACAAAACCAAATTCTGGTTCTTTGAAAAGATCAATAAAGTTGATCAATTTCTAGCCAGGCTAACCAAGAAAAAAAGAAAGAAGATACAAATGACCAATATCAGAAATGAAAGAGGGGCCATCATCACAGACCCCAAGAATGTTAAAAATATGATTAATAGATACTATGAGCAACATTATGCCCACAAATTTGATAACTTCAATGAAATGGACCAAATCCTGGAAGACTTGATATATCAAACATCAATCAAGAAGAAATAGCTAATCTTAAGAAGCCCATGTCGATTAAAAAGTAGAATCAATAATCTTTCAAAAAATAAAGCACCATGCCTAAATGATTTTACTGTTTAATTCTTCCAAACATCTCTTCCAGAAAATAGAAGCACAGGGAACACTTCCCAACTCATTGTATAAGGCCAGAATTACTATAATGCCAAAATAAGATAAAGATATTATAAGAAAGCAAAAAATTCGACAAATATATCTCATGAAAACATATGCGAAAATCCTCAAAAAATATTATTAAATCCATTCAACCACATAAAAAGAGTTATACAACACAACCAAGTTGCACATATTGCAGGTATGCAATGCTGTATGGCACATTTGAAAAAATCAATCAATATAATACAGTGTATCAGCAAGCTAAAGAAGAAAAAAATCCCATAATCATATCAATTGATTCAGAAATTCTTTTGACAAAATCCAACACCCATTTGTAATAAAACAAAACAAAACCTCTCAGCAAACTAGGAATAGAGAAAAACTTTCTCAACTTGATGAAGAATAGTTACAAAAGCAACTTACACCTAATGTCATACTTAATGATGAAAAACTGGATGCTTCTCCCCTAAGATTGAATACAAAGCAAGGATGTCCCCTCTCACCACTCCTGTTTAACATCATATTGGAAGTTGTAACTAGTGCAAAAAGACAAGAAAAGGAAATAAAAGATATACAGACTGGGAAAGAAGGAATAAAACTTTCTTTGTTCACAGATCATGTGATGAAAAATTCCAAAGAATTGACAAAATTCTCCTGGAACTATTATAGTAAAGAAGTATGGCAAGATCACAGAATAAACCATACAAAAGCTGCTCTCCTGTATAATATCAATGAACAATTGAAATGTTAAAAAAAATCACAATACTATTTACAATAGCAGTGAAAAAAAGAGAAATATATTTAACAAAATGTGCTCAGGATTCATATGCAGAAACTACAAAACTCTGATGAAAGAAAGCAAAGGAGATCTAAGTAAATAGAGAGATAGTCCATGTTCATGGATTGGACGACTCAATATTAAGATGTCAATTTGTGTCTTCTTTCCTAACTTGATCTATAGATTCAACACAATCACAATCAGAGTCCCTGGAATAATGTCCAGTATTGTAACACTGGGTAATATTCTTAGTTGGGAAAGAAGAGGTAGAAAAGTGTTTCAAGAGCAAAAAAGAGGATTAAAATTTATTCCTAAACACTGCCCATGATATTAATTAATTTACACAACATTAAACCTATTACAACATAATCCTCACATCAATCATCTGATGAAAACTCATACTCTCTCCAAAAAATCCTACCAATACTCCAAAGCTTTTTCGGTCAAGGCCAACAATGATCTCCACTTCGATGGTCAATTCTTAGCCCTCATCTTAATTTGCACCATCGGCAGTGTTTATCACTCCTCCTCCTTAGAACACTTCTTCACTTGGCTTCTAGGATACCTCACTGATTCATCTTAACTGACGCTTTCTCTTCTCCCTGCTCTTTCCATATTGGAGAGTTCCAGAATTCAGTACATGGTCCTCCTGTCATCTCTGCCTATTCCTTCTCCTTAGTCGAGTTCTTAGAATTCCAATGCTTTGAAAACACTCCTATAGTGAATCCCAAATTTATACCTCCAGGCAAGACCTCTCCTCTGCACTCCAAGTCCATATATTATACACACCCTCACCATCTCCTCTTGAATAACTAACAGATATCTCAAATGTAACATGCCCTAAATTGAACTGCCGATCTTCTCCCCCATCCACCCCAAACTCGCTCCATTTACAAACCAGTTCCTAACTTTAACATATAATAGCTACATTCTTTCCATTTCTCAGGCCAAAAACTTGAATTCAACCCTGACTTCATTCTCTGAAGCCCAGTATTCCATCCCTCTACCAGTAATGCTCTTGCACAAGATGACAACTTAGCTATTTCCCTCTCTTGCTTCAAATTCTTACTCAAATCGCTTTCTCAGTAGGGCCCACCCCCCCAGCCCTGTGTAATGCTACCACCTGCTCCCCTGCTGACCCTCACATGCCTGGTCCCCCTTGCATTGCTCTGTTCCTCTGTTCTCTGGACGTTTCCATACTTCTTGCACTGTGGCCTTCTACCAAACACCTCCTTGTTCACGGACCCATCCCAAGCACATAATTCAGCATCTCATGTCTAGGGAGCACCTCACAATTATTTATGAGTGTTAAATGAATATATTTATTTCTGTTTTACAGATGAGGTAACAAAACTTCAGTGTGGCTAAATAAATGACAGGATAGAACCCCAGACATGCTTAACTTTCAAATATTGGTGCTTTTTATCATTACACCTTGTCTCCTCTCTTTAGATTCCGTGTGCCCCAAAACTGGCCACAGAGCAAAATCATCTGAGAAAACTTAATAAAACACTAGACCCATCTTGGAGTTTTAGGCAGTCAGAAGTGGGGGGTCCACGTGTCTGTATCTTTACTCTCTCAAGTGATTCTGATGACCATCCAGGTTTGTCAAACATTGCTCTAGATTCTCTCTTCTGTGGGGACATTTCCTTTCTGGAATTCTCCGAGAGCCAGCAGGGTGTGTCTGGGAGTGGTCAGCTCATCAGTACAGCAGCAGTTACGCGGCATCATAAAAGAATGACTGCCCCACATTCATTAATTTCGCCACAAAATAGACCTTTCCCCTTTTAAATATCAAAGTGTTTTTAAGTAAATGATCTCAGCTCCAAATCTTTCTGAAATGTAATACCACTTCCTTTAAAAATAGTGTGTTAAATGAGTTTTAGCTCATTTTTATCTGTGTTCTTCCTTCCTCCTGAAATGTCCCATGTACCTGGACAATCCCAGCTCATCCTTCATGACTAAACCCAAGTAGTCCCTCTTCCTGGGGTCCTTCCCCCAGATCCCTCAGGTTGGGTGAGGTTCCCCCATCTACAGATTCCCAGGCATTTCTGTGTGCATCTATGGGTACAATGCGTGACAATACATACATAATAATAAGTGATCGACCCATCTTGCTCCCTTGTTTTATTCTTATATTATTAGTAAGAGCTATTTTTGTTTCAAAGGCCAGAAAGCCATCTCTAATTGGCTCTAGAAAGAAAGAGAATTTATTAGTAATTGAAAAATTCATGGGTAGATTTTGCATCATTGGATCTAGGTGATCATATGCAGCGTTCAGAAATCTGACTCACCGTGTAACCGAGGTCAAGCTGGTACCACTTGCCGCAAGACACCCAGAAATCGAGAGACAAGGTGTTGGGACAAAGAAAGCCAGTGAACCCAGAAGATGGCGGGCTAATGTCTCAAAGAACCATCTTAAGTTAGTATGAACTGTACGCTCCTTTTTATCTTAAGAAAAGGAGAAGGGGGAGGTTGGGTTGCAAGAGGTAATGGAGGACCGAGGACATCTGGGTGTCAGTGAGGGTCTAAGCAGGTTGTGAAACTTCATTGCTCTTTGGACAGTTAACTTCGGAGGATGAAGGTCAGTATATTCCTAAAAAATCTTTAACATAGCATTGTTACTTGTGTTTATACTTTTCTTATCTCCCTAGGAGTTCGTTTTGGAAAAGGGACAATTGTTACTTTTCTTCTAGCCTAAGTGCGGAGCTCAAACCTTTAACTCTGAGGATATTACTACTGGGGGTCAGAAGCAAAATGGAGCTGTTACGCTAAGCCTCCCTTCAACTGTTGCTGTTCCAACTCTCAGTGCCAATCTCCTCTTTCCTGGCTTCATTCTCAAGAAGGCTGTCACCAAACGGTAACAAGGATGGCCCCAGAATCTCTGGGCTTTTATCTCTCTTCTTAGCAACACTGGTAGAAGGGAAAACTCCTTAGTCCCAAGAGTTCTCACAAAAGTTCCAGGACTGACTCTTTGTGCAGCTGACATGTTCCCTCCCTGAACCAGTCCTTGTGGCTGGGAAAAAGTGCAACGTTGCTATGCTGTGGTCTGTCTGGCCAGGCCTTGCTCATCCTCCCACCCCTTGAGTCAGGGAGTGGAACTGGTTCCTTCCTCCAAATCCCTGGAGGTAGAAAATGTGAGGGTTCCTTGAGAGGAGATTAAGGTGTAATTACCAAGATAAGGAGAAATAGATGCTGTAAGAGCCACAAACAACAGAAATCCGGTTCAACAGGACCCTGAAGAGCAGGAACCTCGCCCTTTGCTAGCCCGTGCATCCTCACCTCCTAACACAGTGCCCAGCTCGCAGAAGGCCGCTCATGCTTAATAAACTAAGCAGTTGAACAAATCAGTGTAGTCAGGGCTATCATCAAAATGACCTTGTGTCATAAGGCATGATGTCCTCAGACTCTAGACGTGGATTCCTCTCTAATGCGCAATGCCTACAGCCTGCTGGATGCAGACTGTATTACTACGTGGAATATGGGCCTCTAAGAAAAATCCAAAGGTGCTATTTTTTTTTCAGCTCCAGATATGACTATTGGTAAAAGCAGCATCAGCCTTTTAATTAGGTATCCCAGGAGATCAGGTTGGGGATGCTGCAGGAAGACAAAGCCAACAGGAGGGGGAAGTGGAAATGTCACCCTCGTTAGTGCAGCCATTCACAGGAGGAAGGGCCCCCCAGGGCCCCGGTGAGTGTCAGAGGCCAGGTTCCTGCCAAGAGCCTGAAATGCGTGTCAGAGCAGCTGCAGAGCCTTGGGGTGGGTGGGGGACTTGTTGAACTGAGAAACCAGGCAGAGCAGGGAAGAACATCCCCAGGGCAGCCTCCAGCTCCACCTCCCTCCACAGCTCCCTGGGAGATCCTGAGGACTTTCTTCCAAGGTGATCCTGAAATGTGCATGCTGCGGTTATTGCTTATTTATTTCCCATTTATATTAATGTACCCTTAATATGTGCAACGTCTAACTACCCCAGGCATGGGCCCTCTGACCAAGCGAGAGGGCAGGTGAAGGTGCTTGCTGACATGCCGGTCCCTCCTCTCCCTGGAGCCCTGCCGGCTCGCTCTGCTCCCCTCTACGCACACACCCTAACCAGCCCACACTGCAGAAGGGGAGACTTGGGGAAGATTGTCCCCAAGGATCCTCCTGCTGCTATCTGTCACACACCAAAGGACCTGACCAGCCAAGAAGCACCAGAATGTTCAAGCTGGGGAAGCTGTGGGTTGTAGCAGGAATGGCAGTGGACTCAACCGCAGTCCTGAGTTCATGCCAAGCCACGGAAACTTGGACAGGTTGGCCCATGAGTCTCTTCAATTTCCTCATCTGTTAAAAATAAAAACAAAAGCAAAAACATGGTGGAGTCTGGGATCTCTAAAGTTCCTTCCCTGGAATTAATAAAAACTTCAATAAAAAAAGGTAAGCCCTTGCTGGCAGGGCTAGGTCTCTTGGGTGTTACAGTTCCCTATTTGCACGGAAGAGAGTCCAATGCTGACTATGCTGAGCATAAGGCATCTTGGGGTGGTATAGGATTCAAGAGCATTTGCAGAGCCAGGCTTGGGAACATCATGAACCAGAGAAGATCCAGAAGAAGGTGCCCAGGTGCCACACCTGTCCTGCTACAGGAGCATCTGGCCAGGACCCGGCTGCTGGGGTGCCCTGGAACACCAGCCTTGTCAGGAGCCTTGTCTCTTCGTCAAGGGGGGATCACCTGCTTGGCCTAGACTGGATCCTGGGATGGCTGGACCCTGATGATGTTCTCCTAAGACCATATCTTACAAGGAGAGAACAACTCCTCAAGGGGAATCGGAGGGCCCTTCAGAATAGAAAGAGATGTCAGGTGTCCAGAAAGAGGGGAGACGAATGCTGCCATTCTATGCTGCCATTAGGACCAAATGTGCACCCTTAGGAAGCATCCAGGGTCACAGTGGCTGACTCATTCCCAAACAATAGTTCTAATTCTACCTGTTTCTCCACTGTGCTTTGCAGTTTTTCCATGATGACCAAGAGCCCCCCTGAGCATTAATCTTCCACCAAGTAATTTAAGTAGAAATCTACTGCATATGTACTGAGCTTAGCCAAGCAGACATCCCAGGCAATACTGTAATGGACAGTGGTCTACCAAGTTGTATTTACAAACAACACATTAAAATGGTGATCTCTGCTGACTAGGGATGGCGCCTCTGAAATTTGCAGAAGCAAGGTTGGGTATAAGATCAGAGGCTAAAATCTGAGTTTTCAGTGGGAGGCTCTGCTTCTTAGCAGCCATGCTGGGTAGCAGCTCCGTCTTGTCATCCCTGAGGCTGCTCCACATTCTGACCCCCTCATTCCCAAGCCCTCACCAATCGCACCTTCACCTTCCACAGTATTTTTCAGCCTCTTTATTTGAATGCAGCATCAGCCCCCGAGGCTGAGCCAAGGACCTGCATTGCTGGTCCTCCTCACCTCCCTCTCTCTACCCCCTGGTCTCCGAGGCCACCCATAGCCCCTGCAGGTTAAGCAAAGAGGAGATTAGAAATTATCCAAATCACAACAATTCCCTGGCAGCTTTTGTATGATTGCAGGGTCTGGTAAACTAAACCGTCCAGCTGGGTAATTGAAGGAAACATATTTATTGAAATTCACATGCTTACAGTTGTACTTAGCCCCTGGATATCAGCAAAGCTGACCTGAGAGAGAATAAAAAGCCCCTTGCAGCATTCCAAGTAATCATTCCATACAGGCCCTTGGGGGTTTAACTCTCTGGTGGTAAGAGAGAGCTTTGATTTTCCACACTCCTGGTGCCTTTCAGTGGCTGACAGCTACCAGCAGGGCTGCCAGGACCCGGGCAGGATATAAAAATGCAACCCACCAACGCTGACATTTCCCCCTGATAAAAGGCTTTGCCCAAGAGGTGTCAGAGACATGGCCCTGCTTTTCAGATTTCATTTTATGTTCAGGAAGAGGAGGGCTTTGATCAGCTGGTGAGTTCACTCTGAGTGGCAGCTGCAGTTAAGTAGCAGATGGGTTTCTAGAATAAGCACCTAAGATCCTACCTGGGCAAGGTCACCCTGGGCCCTACACAGCTGCCACAAGAAAAGCCGAAAAAAATGTCAGACTAAGGCAAAGTGTGGTATGTAATTACATGCAAATATACCTGTTTTCTTTTAACGTAAAGGAGGACAAACAGCGATGTTGTTCCCCACCCAGCTCAGATGTAATCACAGGTCTTTAGAATTCAGAAAAGTGCCCCAGGTCATCAGAACCTGTCTTCTTCCAGATGTTGGAATACTTTTCCTAAGCCCCCATGATCGAAATCAGGATTTTAATTAGGCTTCAATTCATAAGACCATCCATAACCAATGGGGGCATCCTGTAGTTGAAGTCTGTGAGGCCACAGTTGGGTTCATCAGGAAAGTACATAGCAGCATTTGCGCAAGGCATTTGCTGTCTCTGAATTCAGCTGTCAGAGGTGCTGCTGGTAATGAGAACTCTTTCTGCTCAACAGCCTGGCCTCTGGGGCCTGTGGCATGACACATGACACATGACACATGACATGCCTGAACGGAGAATAGTTGAGGCTTCGTTGGCCTCTTGGCCAGCAATTTATAAGTAGGTAATGAGATACCTCAAATCTAACCAAAAGAAGAGGTTCAGTTTTTCTGTTTGTTTGTTTTTTTGAGACAGAGTCTCACTCTGTCACCCCAGGTAGAGTGCAGTGGTGTCATCATAGCTCACTGCAACCTCTTACTCCTGGGCTCAAGTGATCCTCCTGCCTCAGCCTCCCAAGTAGCTGGGACTACAGGTGCATGCCACCAGGCCCAGCTAATTTTTCTTATTTTTATTTGCCCAGCTAATTTTTCTAACTTTAGTACAGACGGGGTCTCACTCTTGCTCAGGCTGGTCTCAAACTCCTGTGCTCAAGCAATCCTCCTACCTCGGCCTCCCAGAGTGCTAAGATTACAGGCATGAGCCACCAGTCCCAGTCCCAGAAGTGTATTTTGACAAAGGTTTACGTTAGACCTATGGCCTCAATTTGGGGATATTTTTCCTTTGAAATCCCATCCAATATTCTCACCTCTTACTGTTGTTTTTTAAGCGCCTCGAGGTATATCAAAGCACCCAGCTGTAAGGACTGGAAATGTCCATATGGGCCCACAACCTTGGTACTGAGACCTTTTCCTGGCGCCATGCATGGTCCCCAATAACAAGCAACAAAAGACAAGACAAATGCTAGAATGACACAAATCCTACTTAATAGGAAAACCGTGAAAGTAAACATTGTCCTCAAGAGGAATGCAGGCCAGCATCATTGGAGAATCCATCTGCACCTGAGGAGATGCATAATTTTCTTGAGCAGTGACAGGACCGAACCAAAATAATAAAAGAGAGTGAATTAATTACAGGCCGAAGGAGGCTTGACGTCAGACCCCAGCCCCTCACGGGAACTCTGGCTTGCTCAGCCCAGCTCAGGCTGCATGTCGCCGGCCCTGGGCCGGGGGTGTCCAGAGCTCTCGTGGATTGTGGGTTGCTCTCCGAAATTACACCTAAACTTTGTTAGTCCACACTCTGAATTGGGAGTAAAGTGCACGCTTGCATTCCCAGCAGCAAAAGGGTGTCTGAGGTAAAATAGATTGCATAAATTCTGTTTAAGGGAATTACAAGAACAAACTGATTTTAAAGACTGCAGCACATTAATGGTTGGAATAAAGATGGATACAAGCGATTACCGATGGGTTTCAGAGCTTCTGAAATGGTCCTCCAGGGCCTCCACCCAGAAACACTGCATCAGCAGTTAGTGGCGCTGCTTGTGTCTGAAATCCAGTAGAAGAAGTGAAGGGCTTTTTTTTTTTTTTTTTAAGACAGAGTCTCGCTCTGTTGCCCGGGCTAGAGTGAGTGCTGTGGCGTCAGCCTAGCTCACAGCAACCTCAAACTCCTGGGCTCAAGCGATCCTCCTGCCTCAGCCTCCCGAGTAGCTGGGACTACAGGCATGCGCCACCATGCCCGGCTAATTTTTTCTATATGTATTTTTAGTTGGCCAGATAATTTCTTTCTATTTTTAGTAGAGATGAGGTCTCGCTCTTGTTCAGGCTGGTCTCAAACTCCTGAGCTCAAGCAATCCACCCGCCTCGGCCTCCCAGAGTGCTAGGATTACAGGCGTGAGCCACCGCGCCCGGCCGTGAAGGGCTTTTTTAAAAAGCAACTCAGATTAGCTTTCACGCCCCGCCCCCCAAGAGGGGGTTTTGTCTGCTTTAAACAAATCCAATCTACAAAGAAAACCTAGATTTATAAAACATACGTAATTAAAATAAAGATTTGCTGTAATATTCCTATAAACAGTAAGTAACCCCTACTGAATCTATTAAATAAAATTTTATCTTTCTGAAAACATAATCTTAAGAACAACTTCTTAGGAAGATGTCAGCTCTATAAAGTGACTCATAACTATGGGACAGATTTACGTCAGCAAGTTTAGGACATTTTTATATGTCCTCTTGTGAGACAGGCCCTGGGGTGAAGCCAGACTGTGGCTTTGTGGGGGCTGTGGCTGCCCGTGGACTGTGTGGGAGCAGCAGCCGACCCTCCCTGCTGCTGCATGGAGTGCGTTTGCCTCTGCAGGTGCATCGTCCATTCACACGTCCAGCAAGGCAGTGGTGCTGAGCACCTGCTATGCACATAACATACTCGTGTACGTAGATACGCACAGACATGAACACACGCATGCGGCACATGGAATGTCCAGGAAGTGAGTGCCAATCTTTAGGGACTGACAGTGGAACTTTGTTCGTGTTTATTGATTGGTATCAATTACCACTTCCTCACAACACCCCAATATCCTTTCACGGGGTCTCCTCTCTCCTCTTGGATTCATCCTGCGGGGCTGTCTTCAGGATGTCCGTCCTCTCCTGGTATGGGGCCTGGCCAGCTGGGTGCTCCCTCTCTGAACGTAACTAAAAGTGTTGGCAGTTCCAGGCCAGCTGTGTACCACTGTTTTGACAGGGTGTCCCAGCCACAAAAACAGTAGCTGTGCTGCTCCTCCCTGCTGCACGGTGTTGTGAGGGCGGCTCTCCAGCTTCTACTCCCTCTGTGACTCTCTAGGAGTCTTTAATACATTCTCTCTTGCAAAGTCAGCTATAGCCATCTTCTGTTCTTGTAAGCAAATCATGGTACTAGACCGTGGGCCCTACACAGCTTCAAAACTGTTCTAGCAAAAAAGCGAAGCCTTGCTCCCTCCAGGGTCTGTGCATTTTCTAGTTGCTTACAATTCACCTGATTTGGATCTCCTTGTCTACAGTTTTAGAGGCCATGGTGTCTCTCCTTTTTGAAGTTGACCCTTCCTACTCAGTAAGGGGCCAACTCATCTGGGTTTGCCTGGAACTCACTCAGTTTGAGGTTGAAAGTCCCATGTCCTGAGAGCTCCCTCTATCTCAATAAACCAACGACAACTCTAACTCGGAGATTTTATCCCATCTCCTTCTACACAGTAGTGGAAGTTTTCCCTGCCCCCAACCAATCCTGCACTCTTTTGCTCTGAGTATCCACCCCACCCCCACGTTCTCACACCCTCGAGGAGTTTATGGAGTAGCTGCTACAACTCGTCTCTCCAGTCTTAAACCCACACTCCACCTCCTCTCCGAACACCACCGCTCTTCAAGCAGAGATGCTGCTGACACTTCAGACCAACGTCTTCCAAACTAAATTCATCCTCTTCTCACGAACACTGGTTCCCCGTGCGCATGGCCACCGCCACCTTGGAGGCAGCATGTCGAAATGGCAAGGTGACAGTAAGTACTGGAACTCCCCATTTGCCCTAGAGAAACACTCGCATGCGTGTACAGCAAGCAGGCACAAGAACGTTCATTAGAGCATTATTTACAATGGCAAAAAAGGAAACCAGCCAATAGCGTATTAATAGAGGGTGACGGATAAATGAACTATGGCAGATGCCCACTGTGGAATGCAGGCATCGGTGAAAGAGAACGGTAACTGCTAACTTCCGTGAGCTTACTCTGTCAGGGCACTGTTCTAAGTTCTTAAGCATGTAGGGAGGAAGGTCTGTAACAGTACTTCTCAAAATAATAAGAGTTTTTACCGCAAAGAAGGCAATTGGGCTTATTGGGAGGTAGTCAATAGTGACTAATGTTTTTATGTTTTTCTTAGGACAATATTTCCATATATTATTTGAGTAATAAAAATGAATTTGGAAAAAAAAAAAAAAACCTTGATTCTCCCACTCCATTCCCTGTGTCTGCTAATACTGCCGTCTTTCTCTAATCATCAGACTCAAACCCGTAGTATTGGTCTCTGACATTTCCCTTCCCTTTATTTCTCCTCCATAATCAATGAGTTTTCAAGCACTATCAAATCCTCCTTGAGATCAATGTGTGAATCAATGTGCTGGAAATTGCTGTTAATAGGCAAATGTTACCTGAAAGGAGTAGCCGATTAAATGTGTAAACATGCAAATCAATAACAAATAAGTGGGCTTGAATTAGTTTGTCCCATCTGCCCACACAGACTCAGCAATGGCATGAAGGGAAACCCACGGGTGGGAGATGGGACAAGCGGGGGCCCTGGGGAGTCTGATACGCTTGGGAGTGGGGTGGGGCTTCAGGAGGAAGACCGAGGGATAGGAGCTAAGCAAAACTTTTGCTAAGCACCTAGAGAGGGAGGAGAGTTATGTAGAAGAGACCCTATAGGAAGCTCTCAGGAGGGTTTCAAAATCTCAGAACAGAGCAAATAGCATCTGACTAGAAAGGACTTAGAGGCTGTCCTCATCTGACCCACCAGATGGTATGTAACTTGAAGCCAAGAGCAGTTCCTCTTTTCCTAGTGTCTCTAAAACTTGGAGAGGCCTGGCACAGAGCAGAAGCTTAGTAAATGTTGGTTGCATGGATGAAATATACAGATAAGGAAACTGAGGCACAAGAGGTGTAGTTATTGGACTCAGCTCACAGAGCCAGAGAGGGCAGAGCCGGGAATCAGCCCTAGGTCTCCCGGTTCCCTGATCTAAGCTCCACACCACGCTAATGCTCTCAGCCACTTCCTAGGGAGCTGCAAGCCTGTCTTCTATACCCAAACCCCTGGCAGGCACGAGGCACACCCACGTGATTCTTTTCCACTCCACTGTCTCAAGATGCATTTGTAAAGCACCAATATTCTCCACCCCTCTCAGTAGCCACATACCAAGGAATCAGCTGCTCCAGCCTCTCTGGGTAGGGGGGAGGGGCTGCCTGTCCCTGTTACACTTTATCCTCATAGCACGCGATGCTTCCAACCTCCATATGACGCCCTTTGACTGCTTGCAAGGTTCCACAAGAGCTGTAGACCGACAGGAAATTAGAAAGCACATCCATTCAAAGAAATAAAATTGTCCCTCCCGCCGCCCTCTGGGCTGTGATCTCCAGGTAGTGAGCAGAATGGAAGCTGTGTTTCTGGACTAGAGGCTGTGGCTGTGGGGTAAGGGTTGCACAGTCTCCCTAACAAAACATAGTGTGTCTGATTGTTCTCCCTGTTTCTGAACCCACAACATGTCTCCGTTTTGTGAGAACCAGAGCCTACTGAGAGATTCCCATTCCACCTTCCTGACTTCACTCCTAAGAGCAGTCCTCCTTGCTCCCCCTCAAAGCCAAATGCAGCTGGTGTGTCTGAGCACTGCCAAAGGAAATTTGGTTTTTCTAGGGGTGGAACCCGTGTTCCTCAGCACCGAGGGCTCTTCGTGCTGCAAGTGGACAAAGTTTTTTAAAATACTCCCGTGAAATCTGAGCAGAAAATGCTTTGTTTTATTGAATTATGAACAACGTAAATAAATCACTGTGTAAAAAGCTCATTTCCTGGTTAGAAGTGATGACTTTGACCCAGATAGTCTTCACTTTGGTCCCCAGAGGGCAGCTCCCACTCCTAGGGGCAGAGCGAGTGATTCCAGGCCCCCAAGAGCCTTTAAATCACACCCCATCTTCATCTTTGCTTCAAGGAAGGGCTTGGGATGGACGTTGATGAAGGATAGAAAGCTCTGTTCTAGGCACTACTCAGCACACTAATGCTTGCACCCCACTCCTGGTACCAGGCCTCAAAATTCAGGTCTCTGGTGCCATTCACTATAGATTTCACCATATTTTCTCTCCTTGGGTCAAACCTCCAGAGTTCCAGCATCACCCTCCTGCCTCCTCAACCCTTCCGATCTCCCAGGAGAAGCCCAGCTAAGAGCTGGGGAGAGCAGTCGGAAGGCATTAATTAAGAAATTTCTGTGGTGCATCAGTCGCTCAGATACTGATTTAACAGACATAATAAATATTTCAAGAATCTCAGGCTTCAATGTGCAAAAAGAAATGTAACTTTCTTAATTTCTAGAGCTGACTTTAATTTTGATTTAATATCTGGCTCTGAGCCTCCAAAGTGCCCTGGAGCAAGTAAAATAATATAATCCATTCAGAGATTTTGTATTTCGACATGATTTTTAAAATTAAATCTGGGATCATTAACTCTTTCTCAGTAGGATTTGAAAATTATTGCAATGCCATGTCTCTCTGTGCTTTCATTTTTTTCCAACCACCTCTATCTTCACGGGGCACTGAGCAGCCTTGCCAGCCACGCCTTTGTAGTTGGTGCAACTCTGACGGGGCCAGGAAGGAGCCGTCCATCCTGATGTCCCGTGAGCTGGCCCCTTGCTGGTTGGTGTGCCGGCCTGCGTTCTCCCTGCCTGTGTTCTCAGTGCTGTCCAGAGAGCTGGCTCCAGCCATGGGAAGCCAGCAGGTTCTCCTGAGGAAGATTAGTTCCATGATCCTTGTCAAGAAAGACCCTCCGCCAAGAGGTTCTGGGACACCGTCCATTCTTTCCACTGGCCTCTGGCTGTATCCTCCTTGAGTGCCCCTGCTGCGTGGCCCCGGGGCCAACACGGCGGTCTCTGACAATCTTGACAGTCTCTACTCTCGTGCGCCCTTCATATCCCTCAACTCAGGACTGAGAGAAATTTCGAGAACCTTATTCTTTTGCCTTTGACAAATGTGCAAATCTAAGGAGTCTGGACTGGGTCTTAGACTGTGCCTACATGTTCCACACTACCAGGGCTCCTAGGTTCAAAGCCAAGAAATAACCTGCCACCCTCCCTTATTCATGAGTACTCTCCTCCATCACCTAGGACCGTGAGGGGCAGAGGGTGGGGTAAGCAAAGGCTACCTGCTAAGGCGTCTTTACAGTGAAGCTAGTGAAGTCTAAGCTTGAATGCCCTCTACCTTCACAGCCCACTGCCACTCTGCTGGGAGGGACCCAGCAATATTTTTATAGAGTCATTTGTTATTTTAAAATTTTCAAAAGCCAAATATTTTCATCTCAACTGGTTGGGACCACTATTTCTAGTCTGACTTCTCCTCCATTGTACCTGCTCTCGTATCTGGTGACACAGGGATGGCCATGAGTGTTTGGAGGATATAGTTAAAGGCGACTTGAGTTGGGAATACCGTCTGAGTCTAGTGGGATATACGTACACGGTGCACGATCACTCCCATACATACTAAAGCTGTTGCTAGCTGTTCCAAGAAGAATCCTAATGCCCACGGTACCAGTTACCCAGTATCTTGATTTTGTACAACAAGGTGCAGGGCCAGAGTTGTGTCACCATATGAACAGGTACTACAACTCTCAGCAGAGAAAGTGCAGGGACAGCAGGAGCAAAACAAGACTTGAAATGTTTGGAGCCAGAAGCTAGTCTGTGGAATGGTCTTTCCATCCCATCAGACAAATAACTTTGCTTTTCATCAATGCTTAGTCAAGACAGAAGCCCTCTCTTATCAGAAATAGACTCCGAATAAAAGAAAGTCGATATCCTGGGGGAGAATATATTCTTTCTCTTAAAGTGATCCCCCTGCTGCAGGTACCTGAGTCTGGCCATGCTTCCCAGTGCATCTTTTTCTCTTCCACTCTCCTCCATCTTTTCTATCCTAAAGTTTCCTTCTTTTCACCTTCCATCTCTCTTTTCTAGAACAGGTTTCCTCAGCCTTGGCATTATTGACACTTGGGACCAGATAATTTTTTGCTGTGGGAAGCTGTCCTGTGCACTGTAGGACGTTAGCAATGTCTCTGGTCTCACCTACCAGGTACTCGTAGCACCTCCCCTCCCCCAGCTGTCACAATCTAAAATGTCACCAGGCATTGCCAAATACCCCCTGAGGGGCAAAATTGTCCCTTGGTGAGAACCGCTGGCCTAGACCACAGGAGTGTAAAAGCAGCTCTCCCTAGACACCTCCGCATTCACGTCTTCCCTGAGCCTAGTATTGCAGAGCGCAGCCCTCTGCTGCCTGGGGCAGGCTGGCCCCGTCTGCTGTGAGTAGCGGGAGGTCAGCAGCTATACCGTGCCAGGTAGGACACAGAATATTGACTAATGTTCTGGAATGTCATCCCACCAGAGTAGTCAAGGGAAAAGGAACAACACCCTTCCCATCCCCGGTCTCAGTTTCCTCATCTCTAAAATGAGAATTTTAGAATAAACGAAGTCTAAGGTCCCTCACAGCACTCATTGCAGGCTGTGCTGCAGGATGGCAGGAGCCCAGCTCCGGGACGAAGGGGCCAACCCCCACAGCTGTCTGTTGGGTGCAACCCCACGGTCAGGTTCCCTCCACAGCATGCCCATGCGTCCATTGCTGATTTCCACTTCCATTGCTTTGGTCTGCTTGTCTGTTCAAGGACCAATACTACACTACTTTAATTATTGGGGCTTTATGATGTTTTAATACCTGGTCATGCTTTTCTCTTTTCTCAATTTTTAAAGACTATTCTTTAAAGAAGTTTTAGGTTCACAGCCAAATTTAGGTGAAGGTACAGAGATTTCTCCTACACCCCCTGCCCCCACACATGCATAACCTCCCCCGTTATCTACACACACACACACACACACACACACACACACACACACACACACGGTGCTACATTTGTTACAACTGATGAACCTACACTGACACGTCATTATCAATCAAGGTCCATGGTTTGCATCAAGGTACACTCTTGTGTTCTACGTTCTGTGGGTTTGGACAAATGGTACCCACTATTACAGAATCATACAGAGTATTTTCACTACCTTAAAAATCCTCTGTGTTCCACCTGTTCATCCCTCCCTTCTTCTCTAATGCTTTTCTTTTTCAGAGTTTTCCTGGCATTCTCATCTGTTTATTTTTCCGTATGAACTTTTCAATCAAATAAATAAATAAATTGATGGGTTGACTGATTGGATTTTAATTCCGATCTTGAGCAGGAAATGTAACCTCTCTTGATGTCTCACCATCTGTAAACTAAGATAACAATCTTGCAAGGTTGCTGTGAGAATTACGTGAACTAGTGCAGTGAAGTGTCCTGCATAGAGCTTGGAGCATATTAGATGCTCAACAAACAAATATTTCATAAATGATTATTTCTTTGATGTTTAAATAAGCAAAAGCAGAATTATCAAACATGCTGTTAATGTCATCTATATGCAAGTTACTTGTAAGACACAGTTTCCAAGTGTGCATTGTATCTAAAAGTGGGACTTCCTGTGCCATTAAATGTGGATAAATACGGTGGCCCAGCAGAAACACTAAACTATGGGAGAACCACTGACAAATGTTCTAGGGATTTGGTTGAAATTCCAGGCACAGGAGGAAGGAACAGAAAATTGTCCATACATTTCCTCTTATTCAGAAAAACATGAGCTAAAGCAGGAAGCTCAGCTCCTATTGTTGGGAGCAGCAGGGAGTATCAGGGGCTGTGTGTGCTGAATATATATTTGTGTGTATTATCTTGTAAACAGCAGCAAATTTGGCTTCATAACAGTGAGATCAAGCATGGCAAATTTACTTACATTCTTGGAGTGCATTACTGACACAGCTTTTCTATATATTTCACCCCTAGAAAAGGATTTAATAACCTCTTTGCTGCATTCTTTGTCTGGGTAAAAAGCAAGGGAAAAGAGTATGAGTGGATTTGATGAATTACAGCTTGCCTTGGGCATAGGACAAAGCTCATTTGGTTGTTGCAAAAACAGAAAATTGGCAACTCCTGTGGGTAAAAAAAGCTGGTGTAGCTTAGAAAACAGGTAAGCTTGTCTTCCTACTCTCTGAAGCCTTAAGGACCCTGCCTGTGGACTCCGGTGATCCCTTGAACAGGTACCCACAGGACCAGAGAGAGGGGAATATCTTGTTTGAGCAAAAGGAATAATGACAAATATCTGATCCTCAAGTCTGAGTGACTGCAGGGCACAGGTGGGGTCCAACCCACTGGCAGAGTTTAACGATTCTTTGAGTCATTGGGGCTTAGAATTGGTTGGGTTGTATAGGAGAATGCTGAACCCCCAAATCTTCTCCTAGCAAAACTTAACTCGCCATGATTGAAGCAGACTCACAATCCCCAGCTCACGATTCACCTCTGACCTCTCTGCAGATGAAGGTGGGTCTAAGAAGATGAGAGCCAGAACATACGCAGGCATGGAATAATGGCCCAGTGGTGTGCGTGTGGCAGGACCCGATCCCCTGGGACTTTATTACCAAACATTTGCTGAAATCTCCATCCTGTCTCTTTAGGTGGCAATAATGTTCACGCCGCCAGAAGAGAACTCAGCAGACAAGCCCAGACATCGTTGTCCCAGTCCGAGTTTGTCCATTCCCACGAAGTGTACTTCAGCTTCTCCTACAGCTGGAAGACTGTAGAATGAAAAAAACTTTCTATAACACCTCCAAATTTCCAGGATTTTCCCTTTGTGGAGGGTTGGTTATTCAACAAGGTGAAGGTTAATGACTTATGGGGTTTGAGTCTGGCTAGATCAGTGTAGTTCATGGTCCTCACCACCTGTTCAAAACTCTGGGGGAGTTTTTAAAAAAATGTCAGTGCTGGTGCTCCACCACTGGGCATCCTGATACAGGTGGGCCAGGGTGGGGCCCAGGGCATCCAGAGCTTTTGGAAAGCTCCCCAGATGTGTGTGGTGTGCGATGACTGGCTAGAGAAAGTTAAGAGTGAGAGAGAAAGTGAGAGAGTGCCTTTAGAAGAAACAAAGGCGGCATCTCTCGCCAGCCCAGGAGTTTTTGAACTGCAAGGTCATGGATATCAATTTATTCTGTGGCTAATGAAGGATAAAAAGACCTTTCCTGAAATTTTTACTTGGAGCCCCTGAGTGTTCCCATCTACTCAGAACTGACTAGTGCTTCTTTAAGGATGCGGCCTAAAGTAAGGCTGAGCACAGAGGAAGGAATGTCAGAAAGGAAGGCCGCGGACTTCTAGGTTGGGGTGACTCAGTAATTAGACCCACACCAGGACCCACGACTATCCCCAGCTACCGTAATGGACTCAAAATGCAAATAGTCCCTCAATACTTACAAAGGACCCTTCTGTGTTCCGTTAGGCAACGTGATCCCCTATTCTTCGTACAAACTAAATCAAACATCCTCTCTTGGTTTTCCTTCTATTCCCCTGACTGTACTTTCTCTAACCCTGTTGCTTCATTTTTCCCTGTTCCTTGTGGCCCTCAGAGTTCTGTCTCCCACCCACTGCTCTTCTTATCCTGCATATTCTGTGTGGGCCAATTCTCCTGCCACGTGCAGGCGGATGACTGCCACATCCGTCACCCCTGGCCAAGAGCTCTCCCTGAGATGTCCATCCTACCAAGCAAGCTCTCTCATTGGATGTCCCACTGACATCTACATTCTGCAGAGCAAAGCAGAACCCAAAACGTGTTTCTTCTGCCTGGGTTCCCTACTTTCACGAAAGGTGCACCATCCACCCAGTACCCAAGCCAGAAACCTGGCAGTCACCGAGGACTCCTTTCTCTGGCTTTCCCTACCTAGTTCATTACCCATCAAATCTTCTTGATTTTATCTACTAAATGCCTCTCAAATTCAAGCACTTTACCTATGCCAATCCCCTGGGTCAGGCTGCCAACGTCTTGCCTGGAATAATTCCAGTTGTCTCCTTAAACATTCCCACTTTCCAAACCTGCCTCTTTCCGAGCTCTTCTCCATACCATGAGTCAGAATGATCTTTCCAAATCTGCTCAGGTCACTCCTTCACCCGCTTCCTCAAAACCCTGCAGTGGCTCCCATTGTCCTCAAGGTAATGTCCACACTCTTCCACAAATACC
The DNA here is from genome assembly GCF_020740605.2 of Lemur catta. Lineage (NCBI taxonomy): Eukaryota > Metazoa > Chordata > Mammalia > Primates > Lemuridae > Lemur > Lemur catta. The sequence goes on from NC_059142.1 coordinate 8,561,057, forward strand.
TCAAAGGCCTTTGTCACCTGTCTCTGCTGCATTGTCTCCTCCTGCTCCAGACCTCCCACCACACAGTCCAGCCACGCTGACTGATTCCTGTTCGTCCTTCAAGCCACAGCACTCTCTACTTACCACTGTATCACCATTTGGTGGCTGCTGTACTGGTCTGTCTTCCCAAGTAGATCGTGATCTTCTTTAAGACAGAAGCTAGAATTTAGAGGTGCCAATGATCATGCCACTGCCTCCTTCAAGGTCAGAATCAACTGAGACAAAAATCAGGCGGGAACCACAGCATTAACTTTATTAGTGGGAAGTCATATGGGGAAAGGAAGCTCCGTCCTTGTCCCATATAATTACCCCTGAATGGAAATGACCTCCCAGTTCAACATTAGGTCCCTGAAACTGTCCATATTAAAATAATGTAGAGTCAAAAAGTATAAATAATAATCAAAGTTTGATTTTTTTGAAAGTATAGATATAGCCAGAAGTTAACCAGCCATGGTTCCCTGACTTCCTCACTACAGTAACTGGTCACTCTTTAATGGCACTGTCCTCCCTGACAGGTGTAAGATTTGTGACTCCCCCACTGCTTCTGTAGGTAACATCCCACTGTAAAGCCCAAGACTTGTGCTTCTCTAGATAACATCACTATTATAAAGCCTAAGACTGGTCTTGGAAATATTTTTCAGAGTGTGCATTTCAGGGGGACACACTGATGCCAACCAGACCTGTGGATAGATAGGCATGGGAACGGATCCAACAGCCTTGAGACCCCCTGTCCAGGAAATCTCCCAGCTAAGAAGATAATCTCTGCTTCCCAACCCTATGAGCTCATCCCCCACCAATCAGCAGACCCAATTCCCTAGCCCTTTGCCCACCAAACTATCTTTAAAAATCCTTTCTCAGGGAGACGAATTTGAGAAATTCCTCCCATGACCTTGTGTGGCGCCTGCAGCATTGAACTCTTTCTCTGCTGTACCCTCTGCTGTCTTGGTGTCTGGGCTTCCGCAGGTGATGAACGTGGTTGGGTTGTAACATCCCCACCACACACAGCAGGGAGGGAGGCAGGGCAGGGCTGTCACTACACGGAGGATATAAGAATGAGAACGCTCACAGCCAGGATGCAAAAGAGAAGCAAGAAAGGCATGAGCTTTCCTTTTTCCAGAGTTAGGGGTTGGATAAGTCAACTCCTCCTTCCTGGAGAAGAAACAGCAATGGTACTGGAAAGAAGAATGGCTGTTTTCTTTCTATGAGAAGAAGGAAAGACGGGTTCCTTCTACAGCAGCCATTATGTTCAATGCAGCACGCATAGAGGACCGCCTTGGGGCATGTGGAAGAGGCCCCCAAAATGCTCACTGGATAAGTAGAAGGAGCAAATTGCTCTGAGGGGTTGTACGAGAAGGAAGGAACTGAATTACTCTCCTTCCCATGACAAAATGATGGTCCCCTCTCCAGATGGAGAGGATGGAATAGACTGGCTAATAAATCAGGCGACTGATGCTTCCGGGGATGTTATACCACTAGTGAGACGAAGAGACGAGAACCTGCTCTGCACTGTGCTTTGAGGCCAGTAGCCAGGGAAACACGCGCTCTATTCGTGCAGCCCCACCAACGCCAGCTCTGGGGACCTGTGGAACCACCATGCAATGCAAAGGAGAGGATGCCGCCCTGCAGCACCACTGGGTGCTATTCCCGCGGCTCTGCTGCTTCCTCCTGCTTCAAAGCAGGCATGGCATTAACTGAACCCTTAATACGATCATTCCGGGCTGTAAATTGTGTGGCCATTCTTAAAGAAATGTCTCATTTTTCTGTTCATAAATGACTTCTCTGGCTCAGAATTGAAAACTGCCACTCGACTAAAACTGTTTCTCTCCAGATGGGAGCAAAAGCTCTGGATTTTAACGAAAAGGAAACTGCCTAATTGTTTGCTCGTAAAAACAATAATAATAATAATAATTCAACACAGGCTTCTCCTCCCCCTTTCTCTGTGTCACCTGTAGTATAAGAAAAAGCCTGACCTCGTATGCAACAATCCCCCCTCCCCGCAAAATAAAATAGACTTTATCATGCATCCCACAAGGCTTCACATACAGGGTAGGGTCAAGTCCCGTAAACGCTCTCCCTTTTTTCTTCGCTCCTTCCCTCTCTCTTGCCTTCCCTCCTCCTTCGTTTCTTCTGTCCATGCAACAAAATTTTTGGAAGCCCTGCTGTGTTCCAGCCACTGTGCAGAACCCAGTGATTTCACAGCGAATATTCCCTGACCTCGTGGGTATAGAACCTGGAGGTTCAGCTTCTCCACAAAGTCACCAACACCACACTGTTCTCTCTTTCCTTGAAAGGGAAGAGCAGTTTGGGGAACAATTGCTCTTTCGTGGGATTTCAACATGAGTTAGTCACTGTACTAGGCCATTTTATAAGGTTTAATCCTGTATAACCTTTAAAAGAAAACCCAAAAGTTAGATATTGTCATCCTCATTCTATGATGAGGAAAATTAAGATACCTAGTCCAAGTCACATAGTGGGTCAATTGAAGAGTGAAGATTTTTACTTGGATTTGTATGTATCTAAAGTCCTTGCTGGTTCCAATAGCCAAATGTGCCTCCTCTAAGACTCCAAGTAAAAGAGTGAAGGAACGGATGGGTGAAGGGACGAAGGAATGGAGGGAGAAAATATTCCTAAGATGTGAACTTCAGAAAATTCCCAAGCGGTGTTCTTTGATCCAAGAAACTATCAGCAGATTCCTAGAAAGAGTACAGAGCAATCCCTGCACATTCCTCCTGTCCACCGCCAAGCCCATCAAATGGATGTGTTCTTTGAAGTCAGAACACAAGCCAGAGGGTCCCGGTAGAGTCAGCGAGAGAGCAAAGAGTGTTGAAGTTGTAAGAGAGGCTGAACTTGTGCGAGGAATGAGGACTAAAGAAAAAGAACTGGGCTTCAATCAGTGGCACCGCTGTGAAGAGGTCCTGTAGTCACATGCATCTGTTCCTTCTGTCTGACCCAAACTCCCCCTGGTTCCTGATGCATGGAAAAGAGCCTGCAGACATGCCCCCCAGCAGCAGAGGTGTGGGACGGGCATTCACCCCCAAACCCTGCCTGAGTCGGGTAGGAGAGTAGGTACTTGCCCATGCGTCCCGGGTGCTGATACTACTGGAGAAGCAGAGCGTGGGAGCCTGGCCTGGGCACCCAGTACACATGGCGCAGCGCCGGGGCAGACGAGTGCCGCTGGGAGTGCTGAGAGCAGCTGGAAACAGCGGAGGCTCCAAAGGACAGAGATCTGCCTGCCCTGCCCTTGGAGTGGAGGAAGTTGGAGCACCAGCATGCCTGCGGCACGCGCCTCCCCTCACACTCGTACCTGGGAGCTCAGAGAACTGAAAGCAATGCCTGCTTTCACACAAGCCTGTGCACACGCCTGCCCCTAACAAAAACAAACAAGCACACTAACAAACAGCCTCCTCCCACAAGTAAAGCCAACTGGAGTGCACCCTGGATCACACGCCCCAGCTGAGGTGGCACTATGGCACTGTCCCAAGGATGGTGGAGGTGTGGGGGAGGGAGAGAGGCTGCCTTCTCCAAAGCCCCCCTACCCCATCCCCTGTGACTCCAGGTGAAAAGGGGCTGACCTTCTGGGTGGGGCCTGAGACACTGGCTGAAGCTGGCGGGTGGACTCCTGCCTCTACACTTCCGCTCGGTCCCCTCTCCCTCCTCCCCACCTGAAGGCCTCTGGCTCTCCATCCAGCCCAAGAAAGCCTGTCATGCTGACACTGTTGCCACCAGGAGCCTGCACCCCCATGACAAGACATCCCAAAGCTCACAGAATTGGCTGAGCAAGCTTCACATGAGTTGGTTTCTCAGGGCCCTGGAAATGTCACCGTGAATCTTCTGCCGCATTCTTCACCAGGCAAGTGACCCTGTAGGATGTGAATTGTGAAAAGCACCAGCTTTGCTTTCTCTTCACCTCTCTCTACCTCCTGGCCATGCAGAAGCCTGTCCTCCCCCAGGCGCCCAGATGGCAAGGGGGAAGCTCGAGGTGAGGGCCTGGTGCTAACACGCTGACCTGGAAGCAGGCTGAGATCTCAGGTGGACACACAGAGCATGAGAGACGGGAGGAAGCCATCCCGGGAACACACAGACCCAGCGGCATGAGAGCAGTCGGCGGGGTGTCTGCCCATAGGCCAAATGCAACTTATGGTGGTACTTGGTGTGTCGTGCACAGCATTTCTGGGTCTCCAGCTTCTCTTGAAACTCAGAAGGTGGGTTGTGTCTGGGCGGTTGATGACAGCAATGGACTGGACGACAGTGCTCTGCTCCCGACAGGCAGACACGTGTTCGCAAATCTGCCACCGCCCCCGCCTGACAGACCACGCTTGCAGGTGAGCTTGCAAGTGTTAATTGCAGTTTCAACTGCAGGGAGGGGCCTGATCCCTTGTGAGACAGGATGCTAGTAATAAGTTACTAATGATGATTAAAATATTGATGTTTGCAAGTAGTTTATTTTTAAAACTGAATCAAAGTAGTATCAAAGTTATCTTGGAGTCACCTCAATCTTGGTCAATTGTACTCTGATATATTTTCTGGATGGAGGAAGGAAGGGGGAGAATTAAAGTGAGGATGTGCCCTTGGGTGTCCACGTTGTGGCAGCAGCAGGGTTGCTCGTGGGGCTATGTACTTAGAGAGCTGCTTCCATCCCTGGGAGGGGAGAAGGATATTCCATGAATCCAAGAGACAAAACTCGAAGGGCAGGCAGATGGGGTTGGCTGGTCTCCCCCAAGAGCACCAGGAGGTGAGTGAGCACAGCCAGTCCCACACTGTGAACCCAAGTTTGGGTCCTACAGGCCGGCTGGGTGAGGGAGCTTGCTCTGTCTCAACACAGGGCCAAGGCTGTCCTTAGGGGAGTCCCACATTGATCTGCCTGGGAAGGTGCCATCCAGCTCTGGTGAGGTTAAAAAGGAAATAGGGAGGGCCTGTAAGAAAGCAAAGTGGTATCTGCAAATTGAGGTCCTAGGGCACAGAAGGGCAGGACAAGGGCCCCTACCCTGTTGTCAGCACACAGTCCAGTCCCCACCCTGCCCATCCCATCCTGTTGACTTCTGTCTCTCCTGGTTGGCCTGAACCCTTTGGGAGAAGGGACAGATGTCTGTATCTCTCCGCATGCATCTGCCCCCGAGTCCTGTGAACATGCGTGGCTTCTAATGAGCCCCAGATAAATGTCAACCTACTTTTCCCAGGTTCTTTTCCTGGGACCTTAACTCACTAAATTTAAAATAACTAAACTGCTGGCATAAGAGCAGTCTGCCGTTCCCCTTTGAAGCAACCTCTTTGAAAGAGTTGGCTAGGCTCACGGCCTCCAGTTCCTCTTCTCCCCTTGTCTCTTAAAGCAGCTCTAACTGGGCTTTTGCCCCAGTCCTTCCATCGAAAATGACCTTGTTGAGGCTATTGCTAAATGCAAAAGAAGTAGAAAGAGCAGGTGGGAGCTGACGGGGAAAACGGGCAAACAGAGGTTTTGCTCTTTAAGGTGCAGCAAGCACCAGTGTGAGGGCAGCGGAGAGGGTGAGGACTGAGGCTGTACAGGGTGAGGGAGAACCGCTGCTGGGCTGTCTGTCTGCTGTGCTGTCGCAGAGCAGGGCAGGGGTGGAATGAACGTGCAAGGGCAGGGCTGCCTTGTGATGGGGGCACAGAGGGTTCATCCAGAGACACAGGCCAGAAGGCAGAGCACGTGGTGCAGACGCTGCAAGGAGATGCGTTTGCTGGTGGGAGTTTGAGGAAACCCTCTGACGACCGCTTCGTTTCCCCAGTGATACGGGAAGCAAGGTCATCCGCTGAGAGTGTGGACGCTCGAGGAAGTTTGAGGGATTTTGAGGTGAAAGAAGAAGGTATAAAACAGTCATCTGAGACAGGAGAGTGGAAGAACTAGGGAAATATTACTGCTCACAGCGTTATGTTTATAGTCATGAGTCAACATAAAAGAGAATCGGCTGGGGTGGTTTTGTTTTTGTTTTTCTCCAGCCACATTGGGCGGCTGGGGTGCAGGCATGGAGGAGGGAGGGGGAAACAGAGTGAGATGTGTGCGAGAGTTGAGGGCACCAGCAAGGAAGTGAAATAATGGTTCATCGTGGAATTTAAACCAGATGAAGAGGCAAGCGATAACATCATGGTGGTGTGGGCAGGGGGAATATCTGATCAGTAGAATGACTGTCCCTATGAGACTGAAGGATTTTTAGAGTTGGACACTAGGTGTAGTGAGTTCAAATATAGGAGGTGGCAGTCAGAAAGAGTTGCATAAAATAGAGAGTATGGAAAGTGGCAATTATTGGTGATGATAAGTTAGTTCCAGGATAAGGCCTTGGGAACAAATGGCCAAGGTGAGGTGGAAGATAAGCTCAATGGAGAAGAGCAATTCAAGAACACAGGAAATTATCCACAGGTATGTGGAAATCACCAAGAATGAAGATGGGAGTGATGTTGGGGAGAGTGAGACAGCCTTCTGGAATATGAAACTGTCGGGAAATGCCAAAGATGTCTACGGCCATACCACCCTGAATGCACCTGATCTCGGAAGCTAAGCAGGGTTGGGCCTGGTTAGTACTTGGATGGGAGAAATGCCAGAGACCTGAGGGCTTGGTAAAGGAAATAGCACAGAAGGAAGGGGAGGGTCTGGTGCTGCTTGCTAACTCGAGAGTGAGATGTGGGTTGTAATGAAGGTGGCAGGGAGACCAGAAGGCCCAGAGGCATGAGGGAGGGTGCAGGAGAGAAGCTAGTCATAACTTAGAGAGTTGCAGAGAAAACTGCCCATGAAAGCACATTCCCATCAGAGTGAGAAGAAAAGGAGACCGTCCAGAGGAGAGACTGCAGACATGGAGGATTTTGCTAATGATGGACTGGGAATTCTGATGGGCACAGTGGATGGTCTCTGTGAGTTGGGGAGAGGCAGGAGATGCAATGATGGGTGTCGAGCACCTTCTGGGAACTACTGGGCTAAGAGACACAGTATATGGGAATCTGGGAGTTTGTATGTGGTGGACAGGAACAGAGACAAAGGAGCAAGTGAGATTTGTCATGAAGGACTCAAGACAATTAGCAGTGTGGGGCAAAAGCGCTGAAGCGCAGAGAGGGGTGGGTGTCTGGGGCTGACCCTGGACTCTACTGGGGGTGAGGAGGTTTGGAGAAGCCAAGCCTTACTTAGGAGTCTGTAGGCTCCTTCCTGATCCTTGTCAGGGTGTGTAGATTTCTTGGGAAGGTGCGGTCTTAGGGCCACTGCGTGGGTCTCACTCTCAACTCCTGTTGAGGGAAAGGGCAGCCTTGCCACCATTTCCTCATACGAAAAAAGAGGCACACTGATAACTGTAAAAATTATCATAACAAACTTCATGTAAAAATAAATGCAAAAAGAATGAATGTAAAATGTTAACCAACAGAAGAGTTATGTTTAGTGAGGAAAATGTAGAAATGAGCAGATCACGTGCTAATGCTTGTTCTAGGTCTACATTTGGAAGGTCTAACAGCTGGGCCTCCATCAATAGGCTACTGTTCTCCAAATGAAGCTAATCAAAGTGCCCAGGAGGAATTAATCAGCCTCTGTAGGACCGGTCTAGGAACCCATACTTTTTAAGTGACATAGATTCCAACTGGTGGCTTACTAAATCTTGTTGATTGATTGGGAAGCAGAGAGGGGCTGGAGCCCAGCTGACGGCTGTGTATCGATTGTGGCTTTTAGCCAGGTTATTAAGTGGTTGGAGTAGCGGGTTGTATGGCAGAGTCCCCTATTCCCTCTCCACCCTCCCCTTCCCCGACATTTCAGTTGAAATCACAGCATTTCCCAAAAGGATGTCAGCTCCTGTGGACAAAGGAGCTGAATGCATTAAGCCAGACAGGCTTTACTGCACACGGCAGATTTTCATGCGCTGTGTGGGGCGTCTGGGCCGTACTCAGAGCAGCCCACCCTCCCTTGGAAACCCGAGAGGAGTACAGGCGCCCATGTGGCTTGGGCATTTTGAGAAAGAGCAAAAGAAGTCATCTTCCAGAAGGACTCAGTGGACCTTTGGCCCTCAGGAGTGGGGAAATTAGGATGAGCAAAATCCTTCACCAACTCCAGGAATTCCCTATTTCTGGATCAGGAGGAAATAAGTTAATCTATGGGATTTTTCCCCTGCATAAATCCAGCTTCTATCTGCTTAGCATTGATAAAATCTATCAAGAAATAAATAAATGAAAGGGCCAATATTATTGAGTGTGAGCTAAAAACTGGGACTGGCGTGGGCACATTCACATACAGTCTGCTTTGGTCTCTGTGTTAGTCTCTAAAACTAAAATAATCTCACATTTCTCCTCCTGTAAAGCATGTAAGCTCGATACCTTGTCCTGTCAGAGGACACGTGCAGATCCTCTCCCGTAACTGCGGTGGGTCCCAGGTCTAGATTAGTAGAGTTATTTGTGCATCTTCCCCACTGGAGACCCTCTTGGGGCATACGAACTGTGCTGCAGGAAGATTCCTCATTCGCTGAGCGTAGGGATGTGGGGAAATGATGAAAGTGGTGCACACAGGGGGACGGTAGGTGGGACCCATCCCACCTGAGAGAGGGAGTGAAAACACAGCATACAAAATAACCCTTCTCCAAGCCCCTTCCTTTTGTCCCAGTTGAAAGACTTCTTGACCTTCAAAGGTAGAATGGTCACCTGTAGGTAAGTCCCAACTCCGTCCCTTGTCATGCTGAATCCAGCCATCCGGAACGCCTTCTCAGGCCCAGAGGTTCACGTGGAAGGGAGGCAAAAACACCCTAGAAAATCCACAGATTCAATAAGAGAGAAACGCAGCGGAGTGGACCTAAAGGTAAGATCTGAAGATAAAGCCCTGGGTATTTCAACTGAGCAGTCTGCCCTTTTTCTTCCTTTCTCCAGGGAACGGTCCCCAGTTATTTAGCACCTCACAAGCCTCCAGGAGTTAAGGATATTGGGAATAGAATCTAGAATGATTGAGTAGCTGGTAACAAAAGATTTGAGGAGGAGATAGTGAGCAGCAAAATCTGTTCGTACAGACAGTGCTGAGCGACGGACAGATCCGATTGACCCCCCCAGCACTGACTCTATCTCTGTGTGAACTTGGGCAAGTATTTACATATCTGAGACTCAGTTTTCCCATCTATAAAATGGAGTTGATTTTTTGTGTGTGTTGGAAAATACAAATAAAATGAAACTCACCATTTTAATCATTTTAACCATTTTAAAAGGTACAATTCATGGCATTGGGTACATTCACAATATTGTACAATTATCACCACTATCAAGGTCCAGAACAGTTCATGGAAATCCTGTACCCGTCAAGTAGTCACTTCCCAGACACCCTCCCCCAAGCTCCCGGCAACCACTAATCTGCTCTCTGTCTCTGCGAACTTGCCTGTCTGGATTATTTCGTACAGATGGAATCAACAACATGAGGCCGTTTGTGTCTGGATTCTTTCAATTAATATGTTCTCAAAATTCATCTATGCTGTAGAATGTATGAATAATTCATTCCCTTTATGGCTGAATAATATTCCATTGTATGGATATAGCACATTTTGTTTATTCATTCATTAGCTGATAGACATTTGAGTTTCTACCTTTCGGCCATGTTGAATAGTGTTTCTGTGAACATCCATGTGCAAGTTTTTGTTTGAATACCTGTTTCAACTCTTTGGAGTATATAGCTAGGAGCAGAATTGCTAGGCAACTCTATGCTTAACTGGGGTGCTCTATTTAATAATATCTCACTGCATACTTTGCTGATTGAATGAGGTAATGCATGTAAATGCACTTCGAACACTACAGAAACCTATGAAACAAAACATTTTTAAAAATATCTCTTTGTGTTGCTGCTTCTTGAAGATGCTCAGATATTAACACTCCAATGGCTAAAAGCAGAGCCACTTTTCTCAGGGATATTCTTCTATTAAAAAATATGAGTTATCCAAATTGTAAGAATGGACATTTCTCCACGGGACTCAATAAAATTTTTCATTTTTTTTAAAGATCCTGGTTTGGACTTGTGCAGACAAGTTGCACATCACTAGAAATGGATGAAGACAAGGTGGGATTTGAACTCAGATCTCTCTGGCCCCAAACTCTGCCCATTTTCTTGTCATTAACCCCAGAAGGAGCTTACACACTTAATATTCATACAAGTAGAGTCTTTAAACAATAAAAGAATTTTCTATTTGTATAGTTCTTTTTAGATTACAAAGCACTTCCACATAATTCTTACAAAAACAAGTGCCTCCTCAAATCAGTATTATTTCCAGACCTCCTGATTGTTTCAAAATAGTGCTTGATAAATGGTTGTTTAATTCATTCAAAAAGCATTTACCAAGGGTTCCCAATGTTCCCGACATTGTCCATGCATCATGGATATAGAGACAAAGGAAATACTCTCTTCCCTCAAGTAGATCACAGTCTGTGGAGCAAACCAGTAGGTGGGAAAACAGTCTGATAAACTCTTTGCCCAGTTTGCTATCGACACACTGGAGGGAAGCCAGTGCAGGCTTGAGGTGAGTCTTGAAGAATGAGAATGAATAAATGAATGCATGAATGAGTGAGTGACTCAGAAACTTTCTACCTTTAAGGTATTTCCCCACCTCCCTAACATAGAGGACCAAAGATAGGCCCCTTCATTACCCGAACACCAGTGAATGCTGCAATTCAATGTAATCGCTGCATCATATGGCAATGAATTAGATCAGGAGTCGACCACTTTTTCTAGAAAGGGACAAATAGTAAATATTTTTGGCTTTGCTTGTCATACCATTTCTGCAGTGGCTGCCTCATTCTGCCATTGTAGTGAAGAAGCAGTCACAATGTATAATCACATGGGTGTGGCTTGGTTCTAATAAAACTTTATTTACAAAAACATCTGGCTTCTAGGCCATACTTTGCTGACCCCTGAATTAGACAAACAAAGTTGCCAATCTAATGGAGTTGACAATCTCACCCATCCTACTTCTTATCAGCTTAGCGCTGTCTTTCTACATGTCTGTGTTCCCTCCCACCTCCACACTTTTGTCCCTGCTTCTCCATCTTCTTGGAGTGACTTTTCACCCTCTACCTCTTTGTGTTCCCCCCAAAATACCTCCTGAACCCCAACCCTTACACACAGTACACACTTGCTTACCTGGTGAACTCCTACTGAGCCTTTCAAGGGATGGCTAAAGTTGCTTTTTGATGTATTTTGCTAAGCTACTAAGTCTTCCAGAAAACAATATAGCACCTCCCTCACATTCCATTAAAATTACATTTTACAAATGGTTGCTTTTGTAAAGGACACCAGAATTCATAATTCTCAAAATTAGACATTTTAGGAGTCGTTCACTCTAACTTTTTTATAATCTCCATGGACATCAGATAGCATCTGCTTTTAAAAAAAATTTAAAGTAAAATTTCTAAAGGTATGCTTCATGCCTTAGACCGAACCTTGGAGCTTCAATCATTCATTCATGTGTTGAAATCGTCCTGAATTTATTTTTTGAGGAATAAATCACCCCTGAGAAAAAGGAAGAAACTAGAAAGTCATCTAAACAATGCCAGGGAGCGTAATGAGTGGCAGTGGGGCGGACTTGTATTCAGGTGTATTTTGTCTTAACCTACTCAGCCTCTATGAAATAATTCAATAATTCCCATTGTTCTGTCCCTAACTGGCAAAATAGGATAACTGTACAATAGGTCCTTGTTAGAGAGTACTCTGTGTCAGATGATGTTGCTCTACTCTTATAAAAACTCAGTGATTGCTGGAGTAGGTAGTCAGGTAAGTATGAGCAAGGGAGGAAGGAACAGAAGTTAGTCAACTGGCTCGAACAAACAGCCCTTGGACAAACAGTCCTGGGGAGAAGAAAGCACAGGTACAAAGTGACCTTTCCCCCAATACATCACTATTGTAATAAGTTAACATTGTGGTTTTGACCCCTGTTGTGGGAAAAACAGGGGAACTATAAGAACAGAATGAACACTGACCACCCAGCCTTCTTTGACTTCAACAAATACAAACAGCAACCGCTCGGGCTTCGGGGCAGTTGCTGTCTTCCAGCCGCCCGTCCCCTGGCTTGAGGGTGCGCTCTCCCCTCTGCACAAGCCTTTCCTAGGCCTGTCGCTTTCGCTCAACAAACTTGCCACTATCGCTCAGTTGTGTGCCTGTCCCGAAATTCCTTTCTGCCACGTTAGCAAGAACCTTTACACCGGTGACAAGATTATTGTTCAAAATAATATTGGCCAGCAGCCCCCTAGTGACCTCTTCAAGACTGGCACTCAAATTCCAGGGTCCTTAAAACTAAGACTGATGATAAACAACTGTCAAAACAGAGAATTGGGGCTCCTCACATAGCAGATGGAAGTGGAGGGAGAACAGCCGACCTGGGCTTCGACCCCTGGGACCCCCTGTCTCCATCATATGAAAATGCCTGGAAACAGTTAGGACGGTCCTTTGATTTCATATATGTGTATATAAACCCTTGTCATCGGTCCTAATTCAGAGACTCAGAGTCTCTACCAGCCTGCTCTTTCTTATCCTTCAGATTTTAGCTAAAATGTCCCTTCCTCAAAGAGCACTTCGGTAAACACTCAATAGAAAGTAGTCATTCCCCAGTATAAGAGCCTGTTTATAATATTCTACTAAACATTTAATTCAACGTGATCTCTTGTTTAGATGTTTCCTTGTTCACAGTCTGTGTCCCCCCCATTAGAATATAAGCCACATGAGAACAGGAACCGCGTCCTCCTTGTTCACTACTGTTTCCATAGCAACTGGCACAGCTCCAGGGACATGGTAGACACTCAGCAAAGACACGTTGTGTGTGTGAATTAGGTATCTGCTTGGGAAAACCAAAGCTGGACCCCTGTCTCACACCATTCACAAGAATAATTTTCAGGTAGATTATGAGTTAAATAGAAGATAATATGAAAAAAAATGTTTTTATAACTGAATTTGGAGAGATCTTCATTGAGCAAGACAAAAAAAGCTTTAGCATAACAAAAATTAAAGTAATTTAACTACAAAAATTAAAAAAAAAAAAACCAAATTCTCCACATGAAAAAGTACCAAGCAACAGATGGAAAAATATTTGCAACCCAGTAGACTAAACATTAATATCCAGAGCTGAAAATGAATTCGCACAAATCAATAAGAAAACAGGCAAAACAAACAAGAAAAAAAAAGCAGAAAATGGGAATGGAACATTCATGAAGAAAAATATAAATAACAACCAATGAACATATGAAAAGATGCTCATTCTCACTATTAATGAGTAAATTATAAATTAAAACAATTATGTGCTATAATTTGGTCAAAAGTTAAAATGATAATATCCTACAAAAATTGAGGACAATAAGTAATGTTCTGGTCAAAGAAAATGGACGGGAAAGGGCACTTTCATATGTCGCTGTTGGAAATGTATTTTGGTAAATCTCACTGGAGGCATAAGTGGTAGTACCCAAACAATCTTAAATGTGCATGTCTTTAAATTTAGAAATTCTTCCTTTAGGACTCATCACTGAATAAATACTTACAAATGTGTGTCAAAATGTACATTTAAGATTCTTTGAAATAGTGAAAATTTGAGAACAATCTAAATATCCAAGTTAAATAAATTTTAATGCAAAGGTATTATGAAATGCATGCAGCAATTAAGAAAAATGAGCTAAATCTTTCCATATTAACCTGCAAAGATATTTAAGGTATATTGATCACTAAAACAAAGAAATTCATAGAGAAATAGACATTGCATGATTCCACTCATTTTTAAAAAATCTATGTGTCTATTTGTGGAAAAGATTTATCTGTATATGTGTATTATAAATATTAACTTAAGGTCTATATGAGACCTTTGTGAAAATCACAGAAAGGTGCCCCTTTCTCAAGATGATTTACTTCTACCTGTTATAAAATGATAGTGATATTCTTATTTTGTTAGAACAAGGCATTTGACTGCCTTTTGCCAAAGAACTGTCACGATAACTATACAAATCTATAATGTCTAGATGTGGCATTCTGTGCAGTTCATATCCTGCAAACCACACATTTAAATGCTTAGGAAAAAAATCTAAAAGCAACCCACTGGACTACTAGAATGCAGTGTCTCTAGGAGAGAAAAAGGGAGGTGGGGTGAGGGTAAGAGGTTGTATTCATATTTTACTTTCTTATATATTTTCAGTGTTTGAATCCTTTATGATGAGACTATTCACGCATGACTTGGGTAAAATATTAACAAAATGAAATTTAAAAATAAGCAGTAAAAGCAACTAACAAAAACTCTAATTACAAAAAATATTTTTAAAAAATCATTCTCTCTCTTATAGACCAGAAATAAACATTTAGAAAATGGAATCGGGGAGGGGAGTCCTAGTTACAATGGTACCAATGATAAAACAATTAGAAATAAATGTAACAAGAATAGTAAACATATACTTACCCTAAGACACAACTATTTAGCTTGTAGGTATTTATCCAAGTGAAGTGAAAACGTGTATCCACAAAAGCACTTTGTGTAAATACATTCATAGCAGCTTTGTTCATGAGAACCCCTAACCAGAAACAACTTAAATGTCCATCAACAGAAGAATATATTTTAAAAAATCATGGAATTTAAAGGTATTGTACAGTACTACTCAGCAAGAAAAAACTATGAATATACACAATAATATGGATGAGCAAAAGGAAGCCAGACACAAACGAACACACAGTGCATGATTACAATGGATGAGTGAATTTACGTTAAGTTCTAGAACCTGCAACACGAATCTCCAGGGCAATAGAAAGCAGACTGCTTGTGGGGCATGAGGAGTGACAAGACTGTGTGGCACATGGACTTGCTGGGGCAAAGGAATGTTCTGTGTCTTGGGGTGTTGGTTGATGACATGGGTGGATACATTTGTTACAACTCACCAAAGTGTAATGTTAGGATCTGTGTATTCACCGTGGATAAATTTTGCCTCAGTAAAGAATAAAATGAAATTTTAAAAATTCATAATATTACATAATTATATGATGGAGGGAACTTTTCTTGAAGAAATGTCAGATTTCTAGTTGGTTACAAAGGATGAAGGAGGCAGAGACACAGGCAAGATTTTCCTGCCTGTTTGCATAGTTGCTTTCAATTCCGCGTGCACATAGGACTATTAGACCTCTGTATGTTTAATAATCACCCTCCACAGCAGCAGGCCCTGGTAGCCATCGCACACTCCTGGCAGAGGCTGCAGAGGCTTCTGCAAATCTGGTTCACAGGGCATCGACTGGTTCCTGGGACGCATCCACAACCAGTACTCTCTAATGACGGCAGATGGCATTCTGCTGATAAAAGTGCAAGACTTCAAGAAAGAAACCGCCAAATCTTACATAATCCATCTAGGAATTTGTAAATACATAAATAACAATAACATCAATGGGAGCAAAACTTAAGTAGACATGCATTGATTTTACATGAATCCCCAGCAGCAGAAAAGGGAGATTAGAAGGAAGAATACCATTTGGAAGCCAGTGCAAATGTACCTCCCTATCCGCACATCCCAGCCCGAGCTTGCACTGGGGCTGTGCAGGGAATAGCAATGGCTCATTTCCATTCCCTGGTGGCTCTGAGGCGGCTCAGGAAGAGGCGAGAGCAAACAGCAGCTGCTCAGCCTCCACTGCTCCCTCCTGTCCTCATCCTCGTGCTTTGCTCCAAAGCTGGAATGGAGATAAGCACCCCGTCTGTGAGATAAGGAATTCAAATGGAAGTTCCCCTCAGTTTTCAACAACAAAAGACAACTTAAATAAAAATACGAAAGTGAACTTTTTTATGTGAAACCTGCAGAACTAAAGAGCTTGCTCCACAAAAGGGCCAAAGCAGAGCATTTGAAACAGGAAACAAAAGACACAGAGGCAAGAACAAGAATGCCAGCCTCCCTGAGACCTGTCCCCTCCCTGTTTCCTGTCTCTCACGCCCACCTCCTGTCCCATAGGCAGCCCCCGTTACACCCCAGGTGAAGCTATCACCTGGTTACTCCTGAAATACCTACGTGGTTGTCTTAGTAACTGGTGCACAGAAATACGGTCTGTGCTCCCAGGGCTGGCTAAAAATGACATGTCAGAGGAATTTCCAAGTATCGAGGCAGACTGAGCAAAACATAAAATTTGGCCCCAGCCATCCCATTCGTTACTTGTGAGATAGCAGCTAAAATTATCAATGAAATATCAGAATATGGGGAAATTACATCAGAGAGTTGAGAAAGAATGTCATCCACATACTATTCATTCAGCAAGTTCCAGGCACTGTCCTAGGTGCTGTGCTGAATATTTTAAGTGTTCAGCTGTCTCTGCTAAATACAGAGGAGAAGCATGGGTCTGATGGATAGGACTTTGAAATAGATAAGCTCTTCCTGGGATCCTCTAATGAACAGCTTGTTTGAAACCCATTCACCTGCTGTGAGCTCCCTGACAATCAGCACTCGCAAATATAAACAGCCTCTCACATTTTTTTACTGTCTCACTTTAAAAAGTAAACCAAGATAATTGAAAGCAGGGACTTTCAACTGGTATTTGTACACCCATGTTCACAGCAGTATTAGTCACAGTAACGAAAAGGTGGAAGCAGCCCAATTGTCCATCAGTGGGTAAACGGGTAAATAAAATGCAGTCTAGCTATATAATGGAACATCATCCGGCCTTAAAAAAGAATGAAATTCTGATACATGCTACAACATGGATGAACCTTGAAAATATTATGCTAAGTGAAATAAGCCAAACATAAAAGGATAATTATTGTACGATTCTACTTATTATTGTACTTAGAATAGTCAAATTTATAGAAAAAGTAGAATAGAATTTTCAGTTTGGGAAGATGAAAAAGTTCTGGAGGTGGATGGTGGTGATAGCTGCCCAGCAATGGCAATGTACTTAATACCACTGAATTATACACTCAAAAATGGTTAAAATGATAGATTTTACATATAGTTTACCACAGGAAAGAAAATGACTGGCAAAAGATAATAAGACATTTTAAAAAGTCCTATAATAGGCAAATTGAAAAACAAACAAATATAAATAAGGAGCAGAAGAAAATCTGTATCTTTAGTGGAGTAAAAGAAGATATTGCCCCTGCTGACTGCATATTGCAAAAATAACAGCATACTATGCCAAAGAACTTTCCAGCAACAAAGAGAGGACATTTAGGAATTAAAACATTTGCCAACAAAAATTCAGTAATACAATGTAAAGTTGAGGGACTATCCCATAAATGGATGGAAAGATCAGAAGGTAGAAAATAGTGAAGAAAAGAAAAGAATATTTTCCAGAGATCATAATATCTAAATAATCGGACTTTCAAACAGCAAAGAAAATAGAGGAAAGGAAAGAATCCAAGGAAATGACAGGAAAGGATCCTTCAGAGCTGAAAGGTCTGAGTGTCCCGACTGAAGCAGCCCATAAAATGCTCTGCGTGAGGAATAACAGAAGTAAAACAAGGCACAGCATTTTGAAATTTCAGAAACCCAAGTATTTTTTTAAAGGTTCTAAAAGTATACAGAGAGGAAAAAGTAAGAGGTCATATGTTAAGAACAAGAAATCCGAAACACAACAAACTTCTTATAAGCAATATGAGACGCTAGGATATAATGAAGCAAAGCCTTCAAAATTCTGAGGGAAAACTTATTGCCTGGAATTTTATACCCCCCTAAACTATAATATAAATTGAGTATAAGAAAGAATGCAGGTATTTTAAGACATTTATGAAGACTGAAAACATCCCTTGCTCTGCAACCTTTCTTTGCTACCAAGGAAGAAGAAAAACACTAAACCTAACAGGATGGGAAGGAAATCCCAAGATAACAACTGTGGTTTTATAGCCCTTAATGTAGGTTTAAATTCTGCAATTAGACTTTAATGTCCTTATTTTTCTTGACATCTAAGCAACAATAACTTGCATTATCTCATCTAATCTTTCTGATGAACCCTATAAAGTAGATATGATTTTAAACCCCACCTGAGTTAAAGGCCAGATAGGCTGAATGTCAGGTGAACAGACAGGTTTTGAGGGGAAGATAAGAGTTTCTGGATGCATTGAACTTGACAACAGGTGGATACATGAATCTGAAGCTTAGGAGAGAGGTCTGGCTGGAGACATGGATTTTATAAGGAAAATAAAGTTATAGGAGGGGAAGACATCACCTATGGAAATAAACATTTTAAAAACAAAGAGTTGAAAACCATAAGAAAAAATGATAATAAATAAGATAATAGATTGGAATCAAGAGACTAGACATATTAATAAAATTTATATTAGAAGAAAGAATCCATGACCTGTACAAATACTAGAAACTACCAACAAAAAGGTTTTTGCTATGTAGCTGGAAAAATTAGTGAACAGAGACTAAGACCCAGAGATCTCAGTTAAATTGTTATATGAGAGAGAGAGAGAGACACAAGAACATGTTTCCAGGTAGAAAATGCTGGTTACTTTTGTTTTTTTTTTTTTTTTTGAGAGAGAGAGAGAGAGAGAAAGAGTCTCTCTCTCTTGCCTGGGCTAGAAGGAAGTAGCATTGTCATAGCTCACAGCAACCCCAAACTCCTGGGCTCAAGCAATCTTCCTGCCTTAGCCTCCCAAGTAGCTGGGACTACAGGCGCATGCCACAATGCCCGGCTAATTTTTGTATTTTTAGTAGAGATGGGGTCTCACTCTTGCTCAGGCTGGTCTCAAACTCCTGGCCTCAAGCAGTCCTCCTGCCTGGCCTCCCAACGTGCTAGGATTACAGGCGTGAGCCACCGCACCCGGCCAATGCTGGGTGAGAACCATTAAGAGAATCAACCTCCCCATGAGTCTCATGCTTCTGTGAGGAGCAATTTCTGTGAGAATGATACTCCTGGCCTTTTGCTTTACCTGTAGTGATTTCTCAGGAACCCAGGGCCTTTGGGGAAGCTGCTGGAAAATGCAAATCCAAAAGGAACCGTAAAATGTCCCTGGGATAAGTTGGTTAAATGTAATCTGTCCCACTTTCAAAAGCACATCTCTGCTGAGGTCTTTTGCAACTTATTGATGGAGTCCCAGTTAGTTAAAATTCTCAATCTAAACATCTCATGATATAGTACCTTTTACTCAGAAGACGACTTTTTTTATGATATACATTTTAAAACTTTTAATATGACTTCCAAGAAGTGGACTAAAGAAACCTGAGGTGAGATCGAGA
This sequence comes from Lemur catta, assembly GCF_020740605.2. Taxonomy (NCBI): domain Eukaryota; kingdom Metazoa; phylum Chordata; class Mammalia; order Primates; family Lemuridae; genus Lemur; species Lemur catta. Next base: position 8,580,215 of record NC_059142.1, read on the forward strand.
ACACGCACAAAAGGGAATATTTTAGAGAATTTTTCAATAATTCTGCTTTGCCCTATTGAAATAAATTAACAAATGTAATTTTTATTAATAAAAAAAAATAATTTGCTTCCAACCTCTCCCTCTTCCCCAGATAAATAAATATTGAACAAATGTATAGAGAACACTGGTTTAGATGAGGACCAATCAGCCTGGGGTCCCACACACCACCATCTGGCCCAGCCACCAGGTGTGTGAGGACAATGAGCATGTCGTGTATTTATTATCCTGGATATCATCCAAATGCTACATTTTATGGAAACTGAGGCCCACTTAGACTGAGCCACTTATCAATAAACATGCAGCTAGTTAATGGTGGAGCTAGGATTGTAATTGGTGCCATCATAATCCCAAAAGACACAATCTTAAATACCGTAATTAATCCCAAACATTGAAGTCTTGAAAGCCAAATTCTGGCGAAGGGCTTGGTGTGTTCTCAGTTGTATGCAGGGTACTTGGATTATGTTAGGTGCATTATGTTGTGCAGAACTAGTACCATGTTAGTGTCTTTACTTGGAAATTGAGTATGGTTTAAGGAGATGCATATGGTTGTCAAGTTGACAAGGGGTGGACCTGAGGCCTTAATTTTTGCTGTCAATTTGACAGATTAAGGAATACGTAGAAACTTGGTAAAGCATTATTTTAGGTTGTGTCTCTGAGGGCGTTTTCAGAGGAAATTACTGTGTGAATCTGATGGGACTAAGTGGGGAAGATCCGTCCTCAATGTCGACAGGCACCATCCTGGAGACAAACTAGGGCGGCCTGGGGCAAACTGTCTCTGCGAGCTGGCACTGACTTTTCTCCTGCTGCTTTGCACATCAGAAGTTTGACCCCATGAAAATGGATTATCACAATGTTGACTTCGTGTGCAAGCATTGTGTCTGTGTGTAAAAACATTGAAACTTCCTTGATCAATGAAGAGATGTCCCTTTTGTACATTTGCGTTTGTGAGAGAGAAAATTTCTCAAGTCTCGACTCTTTGGGAGGCTGCGTATGTGGTGACCCAGCACTGTTTTCAATCCATAAACCTAAGTCGTCAAAAGCCTTAAGTTGCTGGTCACAGTGTTTCAGATGGCCACAGTCATAAAGCTGGATGAACACAGTTGCCAAGCATAGTGATACGCATTTATATGTCTCCCCTTTTGACCTATTTCCTTATGAGTATGTTTCATCTGCTTGTAAGTGTCACACCCAGGCAACCGCCGTTCATCTACCCGAGTGTTTGCGCTTGCAAAACTATGCATGGTATTGTCTACTTTAGTGTGTAAAGTGGCCTATGAAGTGCTCTGTCATGTTTTTATGTTTCACAAATAAATTCTTTTTTAACATGTAAATAAATGTCTTTTAAATTATTTTTTCAAGAATTACAGTTTTGGATCTTGATATTTCAGGATTGTGATTTTCGGGATTTCAACAGTCAGAATTGTGGCATTCGGGATTGTGTCTTTTGGGATTATGGCCCAAATCTGGATGCCATCCGTGGCTCCTGCCTGCGGGTTAAGCTCTCCGTCTGGCAAGTGGACACAGGCTCAGGAGACAGAGCGGGAGCAACGCAGCCTCGGGTGGTGCCAAGGTGGAGAGAGGCCAGACGTGCAAACCAGCACCTGCAGAGCCCCCCGGCCTTCCCAAGGAACGCAGTCACAGCTCTTTTAAAATCCTCAAACTCACCATTGGTTTTAGAGCCCTCCGTGCCCCCATCAGCACTGAAAGTCAACTTCCTTTCTGAAGTCTTTTTTTGACAGGGAAACATTTTTAACACTTCATGAGAGTTACTATGCACAGAACAATAGAGAACCACAAAACAATCCAAACTCATTCTCGCCTTGTGGTCTTGGTGCCAGCTGTTTGCTCTGATAGGAACCTCCCCTCCCCTTCATCTTCTCGCGCCTGGTCCCTCTTGTTAGCAAGTCTTCCTTCTTAGTTTGCTCTTCAGTGTGGTGAAATAAACATCACACTAAATTTGTCATTTTTACCAATTTTAAGTGTACGATTCAGTGGCGTTAAGTATGTTGACAATGTTATGCAACCCTCGCCACGATCTCTTTCCAAAATTTTTATCAACCCAAACGGAAACTGTGTACCCATTAAGCAATAACTCCCCGTTCCCCACCCCTCCCCAGTCCCTGGTAATCGTTCGTCTGCTTTCTATCTCTAGTAATTGCCTATTCTAGATATTTCATGTAAGCAGAACCACACAATATCTGTCCTTTTGCGTCAGCTTATTTTACTTGGCACAATGTTTTCAAGGTTCATCCACGTTGTAGCATGTGTCAGAACTTCCTTCCTTTTTGTGGCTGAATCATACGCAGTTGTATGCAGGGACCACGTTTTGTTTCTCTGTTCCTCTGCTGATGGACGCGTGGGCTTTTGCCACCCTTTGGCTGTTGCGAATCGTGCTGCAGGGGTGCAGGTCTCCCTCGACCTCCCACTTCTCGTCACATCACTCTGCCTTATCGTGGAATCAAATCATTTCCTTGTCTCACCCCCAAACCTCCTGTCAAAAAGTACAGTCTGTGGGAAAAGAGAACCTTTTTATTCATCACTGTATCTCCACCCTGGAGTCCTAGTAGAGGGGCTGACACATAGTAGGTACTCAAAAAATATGTGTTGAATGAATGAATAGAAATAAAAAGCAAGAATGATTTGCAAAGACTGGGCAGATGACCACGCTCACGGTAACTCCTCCTATCCTCCCATCATCGCAGAGCAATTCAGAGTCACCAAGACAGCGAATTACTTCTTGTCGTGGGCCTTCGGGACGTGATACAGAAAGTCTAATTCACAAATGTTAAATCTTCAAGGATCTATGACGTCACAGTGGAAAGCTGCTGCGATGGTGACCTGGGCAAATGACCCAGGACGAAGAAATGCCAGGGAGTAGAAGAAGTGGGATGAACACAGAAAAGCAGCTTCCATAGCTCTGCACTGTGCAGAGAAGGCTGCCAACGTCCTTCCTACACACGGAGAGAATGTCACCAGCATAACTGGCCCAGAGAGGCACGTGGGCAGTGGTCCAGCCTGGGAACTCCCCGAGCCGCCCCCCGATTTGACAGGTCTGTCTCGGTCCCCGAGGACGAGGCCCACACATCTCTCTGAGACAGGCTTCTTCCCGTTGGTCCGCCCTGGGGACTGTAGAGGATTTCAGTCAGTGCACGTTGATCCCATTACTGCTACTACCTGGCTATTTCCTGGGGCAGGGAGATAATCCCATTCTGCTCCTTTTCAGCACACAGGCATAAAACCATAATATATAAAAGATTATGTGAGACGTGGCTCTATCCAGCTTGGCATTCTGCCCCCGACACCAGGAGCAAGGGATGTTTTTGAGCAGCTCTAGTACTTGTCCCACCTGACACAGAAGCCACGTCCTTCGTGCTCTCCACCAAGTCCTTTTGTGTCCCTGAGTCCTGCTCCCCCTACCTCTGTGGGCCAGCTTCACGTCACCCTTGCTGGCTCCACTCAGCATGTGCCCACTGGCCTCCTGCAGGGCTCCGGGACCTGTGCTGGGGACTAGAGTGAAGATGATGGATGAAGCATGGCCTCTAGGGCTTCACCATGAGGCAGGAGAGGCAAAATATAAGTAAGTAGCCATAAGACACTTTGGTAAGTGCTTAATTAGAGTTTGTTATTAAGCTCTGTGAGAATACCAATGAATAAAGAGTGCCAACCCTGAAGGTGAGTAGAAGGTCACCAGGTAGGCAGAGGGTAGGAAGGGAGTCCAGGAAAGAGCACATACAGAGGCACACAGGATTGAAAATACATTCAGTGAACGGCTTGGGGAACCTAGAGGGTGAGCAGTGGCTGGAAATGGAGCCAGAGAGGTGGGCAGGAGCCAAACTGTCAACACTCCTGTCATGCAGGCTACAGAGTTTGGACTCGATCTCGCTGCAAACTGAGACCTAGCAGAAACTTGTGAGCACAGCGAGACTGAATTGACAAGTGTTACTGGATGAACATGTGGGGGAGGGATAGATGTCAAAGACACCTCCAGGTGTGTGCAGCTTGGCCCGTGCAGTGGGGGCAGGAGGAATGCCGTGCCCATTGGCAGGAGGGAGCAGAGAAGGCAAGAGAAGAAAGAGATGGGAGTGGGCGGTACCGCAGCTGAAGGTGTGTGAAGCGGAAGGAAATGGGTGAGGCCAGAGACGCCAACAGGGGGAAAAGCCAAAACAGGCGATGGGAGAGAAAGCTCCATTCTCCTGCAGCAAGGACAGGAGGAGAGCTCGGACAGAACAGTGCCACGGGTGTCCGGAGGGGAAACGAGCATCGTGAGTCACACGCTCCATAAATGTTGAACAGCCGAAGGCCTGAAGGTGGTGAAAAACTTGAGAATGAAGAAGTCTTTGGTAGCCTTAGGAAGTTCAGTTTCAGTCCAGAGGTGGCAAAAAGAAGTTGGATTGTCACAGGGTGAGAATAGTGGTTCACGTCGTGGCTGTACATTAGAGTTACTAGGGAAACTTTTGAAAATGCAAATGCCTGGGTCCCGACGCCGGAGATTCTGGTTTAATTGGCCTGGGGTGAGGAACCAGCCTGGGAATGCTTTAAAGCCCCCCTCCCCCACCCCCGTAGGACTCCACGGGCAGTGAAGGTCAAGGACCACCGGAGAAGGGCAAGTGCAGACAGCCTGGGCAGGGACTAAGGGAGGGCTCTGCAGGGCAGATCTGGAAAAGGAAGCAAAGTCAGAAGAAAATGGGGGTAAAAAATTATGTGGGAGAGGAAATGAGGATGTGATTATACAGGGGGAGAACGCTTGGAGAGAGAAAGAGACAGTAAAGATGTGAGAAAAGAAATTAAATTTTTCCTAGAGAAGAAAACTGAAAGCAAAGGAGTCAGCGGTGCTGATGGAAATGTTAATTTTCGTGATGAGTAATAAGTTCTTCAGATACAATCGCAGAGGAAGTAAATACAGGTAAAAATGTAGAAAAATTTAGAAGTACAAATTTAGAAGGGACATGCATGAGATAAATCACCTCTGATGACCTTTCCGCTCTCTGCCGGGCCTCAGCTGGTCATGTGCTGGGATCAGGGAGCGTGACGGTGGGCCGAGGTGGCCGGGGCAGGGACAGGGGGAAGTAAGGAGAGATAATTAGGAGGTGACTGAGCAGGCTGGCAGCCCAGCTGAGGCTGGGAAGCTCATGCATTTGTAATGGAACCAATTCGGCATGGCTATGTGATTTTTCTCCAGCATCGGAGGGGAGAGAGGAAGAAAACAAGCAGTAGGATGGACACAGGACTGGGGATGGAGGGAGGACAAGGAGACAAGGGAGATGGGGGTGTGCAGAGCGTGCCCTTGCAGGGACAGGGGAGCAAATCCAGCTGAGGAAGGGGAGAAGGGCAAGGCTCGGAGAGGTATGACGGCCTGCAAAAACAGGTCCCAGTTGTATCCTAGCACATCAATAAGGCTTTGTATTAGGGTTCCCCAGAGAAACAGGATCAATAGGAGATACATTTACATGATTTGCTATAAAGAACTGGCTCTCACAGCTATGGAGCTGAGAAGTCCCATGTTCTGCCATCTTCAGACCAGAGACCCAGGAGAGCCAATGACGTAAATTCCAAACCCAAAGGCTTGAGTGCTGATGGCTTGAGTCCCCGTGCAAGTGCAGAAGACCAAGGTCTCAGCCCATGGAGTCAAGCAGAGAGAAGCAGAGAATTCCCCCTTCCTCTGCCTTCTTGTGCTATTCGGGCCCTAACTGGGTTGGACGAGGACCACCCACACTGGGAAGGGTAGAGAACAGTAGAAAGCAGGTTTCTTTACTCAGCCCACCAAGTCAAATGCTAATCCGTTCTAGAAACACCCTCCCAGACACACTCAGCAACAATGTGTAACCAGACATCTGGGCATCCCAGATCAAGGTGGCACAAAAAACTAACCGTCACGAGCTCGGTAACAGTAGCACTCACCGTAACCTTCCGGGTGGAGGCACCAGGCCTCATGCTGAGAGCTTCACATACGTGGTCTCCCTTAGTCCTCTCCCACCTCGCAGGAGAGTAACTACAGTTCAGAAAAGTCAAATTACTCTGGACTTCTCCGACTCCAAGGCTCATGTCCCTAATGCCTGGCCCAAGATTGCAGAGCTAGATTTCTGAGTATATGAGTTTTGTAGGTTGAGTCACCTCAGTGATGAACAAGGCATAGGAGGTGGCAGTAGGAGTGGACAGGTGAAGTAAATGCAAGTTGCGGAACTCCGAGCAGTCTGTGGCTGGAAGGTGGAATGGTTTAGCAGCAGGGGTGCTGAAGTTGTGCCAGGGGTCTAGGACACAGGGTCCTCAGAGATCACAAGAAAAAAATTTAACTTCCCAGAATGGATCACGTAAAGAAGAACCAGCCTAAAGCCAACTGGGAAAGATGTTTCAGGGCCATGGAGACTTGAAACTTGGCAAGAGGTGGCATCTCTCCCTTTGCAGCATTCTCAATAGTGTGGAAGATCTCCAAGACCACTCTCAGGTTCAGTGGTTCACTAGAAGGACTCACAGAACTCAGAAAAGCTGTTCTACTCATGGTTATGGTGAAAAGACACAAATTCAAACCTGCGAAGGAAAAGGATGCATAGGGTAGAGTACAGGAGACACCAGATTTGAGCTTCCAATTGTCTTCTTTCGGGAGAACAGCATAGACAGGGCTTAATTCTCCCAGCAATGATGGGTGACAGCACGTACAAAGTATGGCCAGCCAGGGAAGCTCACCCAAGCCTCAGTGTCCAGGGTTTCCATTGGAGGTCAGTCATGCAGGCACGGAGAACTGGCACGACTGACCTTAGCTACTTGGTCTCCAGCCCCCGCAGATGTCTAACTGCTACAACGTGGTCTAGGGCCCAGGCAAACAAAAGCAGGCATTCACCACAGATCACATTGTTAGCATCAACTACCTAGCATGGCCCAAGGCCCCAGATATACAAAAACATTCTTATGAGGCAGGATATTCCAAGGGCTTAGAAGTTCTCTCCAGTTAAGGACAAGTCCTTTCTTTGTAAGGTGCAGGGTGTGGGCAGCCTATGCCACCTGAGTTAACCCTTTACTGCCCACCAGTGCCAGAGACCTGAGTGGACCAGATATGTGATTCCTGAGGTCCCCTCTGACGCAAAATACCACCGGAAGCAGGGATGACTCAGTCAGTTGAAGGTAAACTTTTCATTTAAAGACAGAATGTCATCCTCTGAGTTTAGGGCTCATGATGAGTTCAGTCTCTCAGGCTGACCCAAGAAGTTTTATATTTTAGAACATTCTATACTCTCTCTGCTCAAGGCTCAACTCTCCCAGTTACCACCATCAAAAGATGCAAACAAACAGACAACTCTAATGCCCAGCCTAGGGAAAAGTTCAGAAGTTTCTGATACGCATTAGGCTGTTACAAACACAGTGTCATGGAAACTGAGAGATTGCTTTTCTACACCATGGGTTGAGATCATGTTCTTGGGAGCCTTGTGGCTAGAACCCTCCCAGCTTCAAGCACCAGGCTGAGGATGCAACCAGGAAGCTGCTGGTGAGCTTTGGTCTAACTTTGCTTGAGTTCCCTGGACAGATGTGAGATTATTGTTTTATACCAGGAAGGCACAGTCAGCAACAGTGATCACATTCTCCTGGGTGGTGCTCAGGATTGTAGAGACTTGAACTAGAGAGAGAGAGAGAGAGAGATTAGAGTGGATGTTCTTTCGTCAGCAGTTCTACCACTCACTCACATTCTGCTCTGCCTCCTGAGCAGGGAGGAAGGTAAGTGGGCCTTTGCACCTAATATTCTAGGCCATGGACAACACTCAGCTTGTCCTCTCCTTGCTGAAGTCCATCCTGAGACTTGTGAGAGCCTCCTGTTTCATCATTCACAATCAGTTACCCTTTTGTGCAGGGATTCTCTATTAGAGATCATGAGAGATTGTGTCAGGTTATTCCTTTACTCCGAACTTCCATTGACCAGCAGTGAGACTATCCTATTCCAGCTGCCCTTCAGGAAGGTCGTTACAGCAGTAATGGAGAAAAAAAGAAAAAAAAAAAATCCATGCTCAGCTTTCCTGTTCCACATGAACACTTGAACCCATGGCAGAGGCAAATGTTTGAGAGAAAGGGAGACTGGAGTTCCGAAACAGAGCTCAGAAAAACTCAGGGCGGAGTTTATTTCACAAAAGTGGGCAAAGAGAACCCATGATCAGTTAGAGCCAGTTTTTACTACTACTCATATTAGAATAAGATCCACTAAGGGAGAAAGAGAGGGAAACTAGGAGTGGTCCTGGGATGGGCCCCTGTGTCCTGCTTCTCTGGGCCCCAACCCACAGTGTCGGGAGAGCCACTAGTCCTAGAGCAGAAGGAACCAGTGCTTACCTGCCAGCAGGGCTTAGAAGAGTAAACACAGTCTTGGAGTTCTCCGTCTCTATGCCACCATGGAGCCCAGGGGACAGAGAATTGAGGGGCTTAAAGGATCCAGGGAAAGGGAACTGACCTCCCAGGCCCCACCTGGTAAGGTAAAGGGTCAGATGTTTCCCATTCAATCTTTAGGGCCGATGAGCCCTAACGCCTCTGGCCTCCTTGTGGAGGTCCAGAGTGACCGTCATGGGCTGACCACCAGGAAAAAGATGAGGTCTCAGACATCCCAAAGCAAGCCGGCCAAGATGGGCAGTGACAACAAGGCCACCCAGAGTGAGGTATTGGTATTAGATACGGAAGAGAAGAGGCGACAGCCAAGAACCAGAAGCCACTCCCAGCAGCTTCCCAGTGCTCAAGTCCCCTGGAAACCAGGTGCAATCACAGAGGAAAGAGGAAACGGGGGTGTCTGTGAAATGGCTGAGACAACCTCGGCTCGGTTAGTTTGTCCTGACATGGCTAAGATTAAGTTTCTGCTGTCTGTGGCCTGGAGCTCGGGCTAGAAATCAAATTCAGTTATAGAAATAGAAAGAAAGTTTCCCTTTGTTGTGCAAACCTGAGTTTAAGCTCTACAACATGGGCACTTGCCATATTTTAAGCTCCTGAAAGCTCAGAGAGGGGAGGACAGGTACATCTCAGGTGGCAGCAGGAGCAGCGGGACTTGTTTATGCTGTGTCTATAAAGGCCAGCTTTTCCCAGTCGTCATTTGGGAGGCATTGCTCCCACCACAGGGCACGTGGAGAAGGGACTGCCCTCAAACACGTGAAGCATGTGTGCCACGCCCTCCCTTTCTGTATCAAGAGCACAGCCACTCCTGACCAGCAACAAACACAGGGACCGCGCATGTCAAAAGGAGGGACGTGTGTGCAGCTTCTAGATGTGTGAAACTGTCTCAGAGACGAAGATTGAGCCCCCAAAATGTCGGGATGTCTGGAACAATTCATGGATCAAGTCCACATTCTTTAGTATGATAAAGAAGCCTCTTCAGGCTGGGGCCCTGCTTCCCTGGCCAGCCCCCTTGAGGCTGTCCAACAGCACCCACTCATGGCCAGCACGGGTGAGCCTCCAAGCCTGCCAAGTCCTGCTGCCCCTGGGCCTTTGCATGCTTGTTGGCCGGGCTACCGTCTTTACCCTTCACACCGCTAATTGAACTTACCTCTTCGTTGTAGTCAGTGTGAGCTACTATTAAAAAATACCATAAACTGGATAGTTGATCAACAACAGAAACGCATTTCTCACCGTTCTGCAGACTGGGAAGTCCGAGATCAAGGCATCGGCAGATTCGATGTCTGGTGAGGGCCCCTTCTTGGTCCCCAGACAGCACCTTCTTGGTGTTTTTATGTGGTGGAAGGGATGCGGGGGTCTCCCTTGGGTCTCTCTTGCGAGGACTCTAATCCCATTTATGGAGACTCTGCCTTCATGACCTAATCATCTCCTAAGGGCCCCACCTCTTAATGCTTCAGGGATTAAGATTTCAACATATGCATTTTGGAGAGACACAAGCACACAGACCACAGCACCCTTCCAAAAATCCTCCCCAGATTTTCCCAGAGTGTTTTTTTTGCCCTTCCCATGAACTCCTGTGGCCTCTGCGCCTCCCCAGACGTGGCGGCACCTGTCAGGCTGTATTGAATCTCCTGCTAACTTTCCACCTCCTCCACTGGACTGCGGTGTCCTGATGACCTCTGCGTCCCACAGCCTAAAGCCCTCACTCCTGGGACCTGGAAGGTGCCCCACAAATACTTGTTACCTCCGCAGGGTTAAGGACTCCTGGGAAGGAATAGCTTTGATCTGGACTATTTTAGGAAGCCCAGGCTGATGGGCCCACCTCCCTATGGGAAGTGGCCCCAGGCAAACAGACATCAGAGTCAGAGAGTTGTGACAAAAGAATTTTTCTTCACTTGTTCCCTGGGGGAAATTAGGCTTTGAGCAGCCTTGGTGTAAACCTGGCTCCTGGAGGAAGAGAAATCCCCTCCGAGCAGTGAACTCAAATCCGAGGATGAACAGCTGCTCTCTCTGGAGGGCCTGGCGGTGTCATTCCCGAAGGTGGAAGCCCAGCACCCCCATCCCTCCGACTCCTCCTCAGAGGGGCTCCCTCCGTGCTGGGGTCTTTCCTTACGAATGCCCCGAGCGTGAGACTCAGCGGGAACCTTCCCGATGGGAGGCTCTGCGCCTGGCACTGCTCAAAAACATTGTGAGATAAAAACCATTACTCCCGAATTTATAGAGTTAAAAGCCAAGGCTCAGGGAGGCTAAATAACTCACTTAAGATCACAGCTAGTCAGATGGTGAGTTGTTCTTGAGAAAAAAAAAAATAACCTCCGTCATGTGGCTGTTCAGTTCTTTACACTGATGTGGCAAAGAAAAAAAGCAATAGCAACACTCCACGACCTGTCCTCAAAAGCTTTGGGGGACAGCACACACACACACACACACACACACACACACACATAACACACACACCACCCCATTAGGAATCCTGCAGGTGATAATTGGTGAGGCCACAGCATGCAAGAATAAAGGGAACTGTGAAATTCTCCCTGATCCTGGGGAAGAATTGGACATTTTCTACTTTCCTAACCACAGCCTAAGGTGAGAACGTCAGCCATAGTTTCCAGGCTTCTGATTTAAGGTTAAAATTTCCAAGAAGAGCAAAATGTGTCAGTTAGTTAGGTCTTTGCTTTTTTTTTTTTTTTTTTTTTTTTTCAAGATTATGTAAGTTGTTTACTGTCACAGGTAGCCAGAAGAGTTGGAATGCCGTTCAGTGGTCTGCACATCAATATTTCATGTAGTCATTAATCGTTCACACATTCCTTTATCCTCTGCACATGCCCTCAAATGTTCCTTTATCCCAGTTGAGTGGTTCAAGTTATGAATTCCACTGCCTGTGAGAAGCAGACCCTTAACATATAGGTTCGAGTCCCCAGGAGCATATGTGGAGGGGTCTACAGTGACACAGACTGTGTATTCTTTCTTCAGGGGGTGCGATGACTCAGCTCCAGCCAAAGGTTGCCATATAGGATCCCAGAGTCGGCCTGGCTGGAGTCTTCTGATTTTCCAAAAAAGTCATTAATTTGGAATCTTGCATGAAATTTCCTGATTTGCAAAGCACCATGTGATCCAAACAGCATCTGCCTGTGGGTAATTTTCTATCCAGTCTGGGACCTCTGTCGCACTGTCTGCAATGGACCCCAACACCCACGTGGTCATTAGCTCGCCAGGGAGCTGAAAGGCACAGCCCGCTATCTGAGAACAGACAGCCGCGAGCAGGTGCGAGGGGCAGCCAGGGGGGACGGCAGCAGGAAGACTCCATGCCTGAGGAAGTCTGGAGCATCGAGCCAAGGAAGAAAGGAACTCGCTGTCCTGTCAGAAAACTACAATGCTCAACAAGTCCGTATGGTGTGGATTTTCAGTTATCGCTGCAACAGGAGCATCTGCTCAGACAATATGAGATGCGACTTTGGGAACATTATATGACACCTTTTATCTCAGCTCTGGGTGAGGTGAACCACATGTAGAGCTATTTACAAGCAAGGCGGCCGCAGGTACAGAGGTGTGCCAACATGCTTGGTGCAGTTCAGAGGGAATCTGACCAAGAGATTAAACAGATTTCCAAAAGGGTAGTGTGAGGTGTTAGAAGAAGCTGGGCTGGCAGAAACACTCATGACACTGTGTTCATCTCCAGAAGCGTCTTCTGTTTATCCAGCAAGGATGCAGCAGAGGCTTGGCCAGATGTTGGGGATATATGCCAGTGGACCGCACTGACAACGCCCATTGCCAGAAGGAAAGAGGAAGCCTGGCTCTGTGTTGTCCAAGCAAAATCATTCCACCCAGCCTTGTCCTGCTGGTGGCAGGACTCTCATCACCTGCTCTCGTCCCTTAAGCCTCTGTGAACTCCCTAATGTGGCTACCCCCAACTTCCCAAACCCTCCCCCTGGGTCATCTGAACCCATGGTCTGTTATCAGCAAATCTCTATATCTTCAATCTCGACCCTAAACATTCCCTTCACCTTTCAGTCCTAACAGGACAAGGAGCCCATCAAGAGCAGAATATGATTTAAAAATAATAATATGAGTAGCAGATGTTTCTACGTGCACTAGCATGGTTCCTATGTTTATTCCCTTGATCTTCACAGCAATTCCACAACTAAGCTCATTACTAACCTGTTTTCTGATGAGGAAATTGAAGCACAGGGAGGTTCATCGATTAGCCCAAGATCAGATCCCAGACTTAGTAAGTAGTGGATCGGGAACAAAGGATTGGATTCCAAACCCTGTGCGTGTAACCACTGTGATACATTGTCATACTGTGGTCAAGGGGAAGACGACTCCAAGCAACAGCAACATGGGCAGCAACAGGGAGGAAGACTGGGAGGCTCCCTGTCCATTGGGTCTAGAAACAGCCCTGGGAACATCTCAAAGCTCCCCCTAAGGACACAGTTTCCCTTGCCGTCCTCTCAAGAGGTGGCTGGGTTTTTGGTTCCCTGGTTCCACTGGGCCTGGAGGTAAGGTAGGGTCCCCCTTTCCCATTATGGTCTTCTGTACCACTGCCCTCGACACTCCTGGCTTTGAGGGCCATGCTGCCAGACTGGACACCCTGCTAGCCCTCCTTGCTAGAGTCATCTATAGACCCCTGGGTCATTCCCTTCAGTCCTACAAGATCCCAGCACCTGGGTCATTGCCACCCTCTCCAACACTATGTCAGTCATGACTCTCCGTGATATCACTTTCCACGGAGACGTCCCTGCAAAGCCCTGGACTCGCAGTGCCACAACCTTCTCTCTTCAGGGGATCATTTCCCTCCGTCCTGACTCAGCCAGGCCCTCCCATAGTCAAAGTAATTTCACCCCCTCCATTATCTCAGTGCTAAGGATTTAGCATAGTGAGAGCTTGATCAATGTTGGATGGATGGATAAATGGACGAAGGAATGGACAGATGGATAGCACATTAGGAAGATGTCTTACAGCCTACTTTTTCCCCACTCTAGTTCCTTAGGTTCCTTGCTATACCCTGTGGAGCAAGAATAAAAATTCAAGAAGAATCTATGTCGGCCTGGTGATTAGATTCTCAATCTCCATACCTTGGAGTTGGAATGCTTAAGGAAAAGAGCTATCCGCAAACACCCTCTCCAACCAGCATCCTTCAGCCTTTTCTTGAACCACAGTGCTGGGGACATCATCTGGGTGGAGCTTCCCATTGTGGAGTTCAAAAGTGGCTCATTGTGCCATTGGTCGTTACCATCACCTATCACCACAGGCTTTGTGAGTCAGCTGCATGACTTCCTCTCTTTCAGTAATTTTTCCCTCCTTCCTAACTCGGCCACTGCCTCCCATAGCCATACACTGGGCACATTTTATAGAAGAATCAGGGGGAAAAAATGAAGTTTAGAAAGGCAAAGTGAAATGCTCAAGGTCAACATCACTGATTAGCCAGAAAGGCAGGACTTGAATCAAAGTTGCCAACCTCTCAAGAGCCCACAACACCCTCTAAGAAGTGTGCCCTGCATCTAGCCCCTGCCCCTTGCATGCTGAGTGCAACACAGTTGAAGGAGACTTCCCTTTTTGACACTTCCAGGGAATGAGTCATGCTCCCAGTGAACACCCCACCCTTGGCCAGCCCTTCCCCAGGACCTGGCCTAAGTCAAGCAGACATGGGGCCAGGAAAGGGTGGGCAGAGGGGGTGCTACTCTGTTTCCCAACAAGATTGCAAAAACGAAGCAACTTAAAGCCAGCGTCAGTCTAGCCCTTAACCCAGGGGTTGTGTGTTTGGCTGGGGGATGGAACGTAAAATATCTGCTGGATGTGCACCACATTTATCTTGCTCTCTGTGCCTCCAGAGTGTGCTGTTTACTTTCTCACTGGAGGTGCAATTATTTAACGAGGTGCTGAAGCCTGGGGAAGATTGCACATTTTAATCAAAGCACCAAATGAGCGAGTCTAGATGACTTTACAAAATGTATTTGAGGCGAATTTTGCACAGCAATGTCTGGGTATCAGGTAATTAAGTGAAAAGGGAAATAACTTCCCAAGGGGTGTAAACAAACACACCAAGTCAGTCTCACTTCAGCGTTATGCTGAGTGGGGAAAATGGATTTCTGCGTGGACTGTGGACTGCAACGCAGGGCTGCTTTCTCCAAAGTCAAGACAGGCTTTGTGGGGCCAGGAGCTGTGGGGCTGCAATGCCTCCTGCAGGTTGAGAGGAAAAAACAACCCTTGGAGAAAGCCTGGTCAAACTCCCTCAGTTAGCAGAGGACGAGGAGGAAGCCTAAGGCCTTGAAGGACAAAGTGACTTTCTCAAGGTCGCTTAGCAGCTTGGAGAAGGAGTTAAGACCAGACACTGGTTTTCTGATTCCCAGGCCTGTGTTACTGCGAGTCTGCCAGGCTAACACTACCCAGTTGTCAGCTACTACAACAACAAAAACAATAACAAAACAACTAAGACAGTGATAGCCGACATGTGTGAGTGCATGTGGCAGGTGCCGTATGTTGTGCATTGTCTCCATTGACCCATTAGATACTCTCCCAAGGACCTCACGAAGGAGACACTGCTATTACCCTCAGCCTAGAGGTGAGAAAACAGAATTTAAGAAACCAGCTCAATATTGTACAAGTAGAGACTGTGGTAGAGCAGGTGTCAGGCACAGGCCCCCTGAAGTACCCCAGTTCCACCGTCTCTGAGCATCCAGAGGCTTCCCTGGGTTCCTAAGACGTCAGGTGCTCCAGACTAGGAACCATCTGCAGGCTGCTGTTTGGGACCACATTGACCCTGGTGAGTGACTCAGTCTTTTTCTCAGTTCCCACGAAGCATAACAAAAGCAAACAGCAATAAACATTCAAGTGCAGATGTCTTTTTTATAGAATGTCTTTTTTTCCTTTGGGTAAACAAATATCCAATAGTAGGATTGCTGGATCAAATGGTAGTTCCACATTTAGTTTTTTGATATACATTCATACTACTTTCCATAGAGGTTATAGTAGTTTATAGCAGCACAATTCATAATTGCAAAGATGTGGAAACAACTTAAGTGCCCACCCATCCATGAGTGGATTAATAAAATGTGGTATATGTATACCATGGAGTACTACTCAGCCACAAAAAACAATGGTGATCTAATACCACTTGTATTATCCTGGATGGAAGTGAAGTATCACAAGAATGGAAAACAAACACCACATGTATTCACCATTTAGTTGGTGCTAATGGTACTAAAACTTATGTGCACATATGGAAGTAACATTCATCAGGTGTCGGGCAGGTGGGGGGGAGGAGGGGATGGGTATACTCTCGCCTAACGGATGCGGTGCGCACCGTCTGGGGGATGGGCACACTTGTAGCCCTGACTCAGGCAGTGCAAAGGCAATTTATGTAAGCAAAGCATTTGTACCCCCACAATATTCTGAAATAAAAATAAAATAAAACTGTATTAAGATTTTAAGAAAACAGCAAAGCTAGAGCAAACAAAATGCACGGTGCATTTCAGTGTAGTTACTCTGAGATCATGAGGGAGGGTCCCAGAGAACACCTCCCTGCAATCTCCTGAAATCCGCCTATTAGACATTTTCTTCAGAAGTCCAAGGATTTCTTTCTGGTTTTCTCAGGGGAATTTCTTGCTCTTTGCTCCTACATGGGTCTGGGCTGTGGTGTGCCTCCCCAGGGCTTGTCTCCCCCCTCACTCCACCTGCTTCTATCTCCTTTTACTCTTTCCATCCTTGTGAGGAAAAAACAAGCAACTCATTTCATTGGACACCCATGCCTTCGGGGTCTCACCTTCTGCCCTGAGCAGCTTATGAAGATATTTTCTTGGACAGAGGCAATTTCCTCCTTAGAGAGGGACTTTGGAACCAGCTGCTAAGCAAATTCATTATTCGCTTTGTGATACCAATAACTATGAGGTCTCCACCTGCGGTTCTTGTGAAGCCCGCATCTACACTTGCTTATGCAGCATACGGTTTCTACAGGGTAGCTCACGCTGGGAACCACAGAAGTCAAGCTTCTTCATTTATTGTGTCTTCTCTAAAGCTTGTCCTTTCTTGACTTTCACCTCCAAGATATCATAATAATGCAAACTTTATTCTGACCGAGGCTATAGGATGTCTACCCACCTCCTGACCCCAACCCTGTGAATGACTCCCTCAGAGAGCACATATAGTGTTTCTTGAGGGTAGAGTCCTTGCTTGGTTCAATTCTGTAACCCCAGAACCGAGTACTGTACAGGGCCTGCATACAGAAGGCACTCATTCATTCAACACACATTTATTGAGCGCCTGCTATGTTCAAGGCCTTATAATCTAGGTTTTGAAGATATACAAACAAAGAAGATACAGTCCCTGAACACAAGGCTTAGTCTATGTAGGAGGTTCTTAAACTTTTGTGGATATGGGTCCCAGTGAGAAATTCGCAAAAGCCAAAAAATGTTTGCAAAAAATGCACAGTATTTTTGCATACAATCCATGGTAGACAGCAGCAATGGCCTGGATTCTTCTCTCTTTTCTGTATGATGCCTTTGGTCATGTAGCTTGGCCAGCCTTCCTTCTATGAGTGGGGAGAGCTGCCCCCCCACTTGACCTTGATCTCAGCCATGCTACTTGATTTGGCCAATAAGATATTAGGGAATGACCTCAGCAGAAGCTTGTGAAATGGGCTTGTACTTTGAGGCTTGATGTTTTGCACTTCTGCCACCACCATGAGGACAGCCTGGGTTAGCCCTCTGGTCCAGAGGGGAGATGAAAGACACGTGGAACAGAGCCCAGTGGCCTCAGCAAAGGCCAACCTAGATCAGCCACCAGCCAGGTAGCCCCAGAGATGTAAAGAAGCCAACCAAGAGTAGCAGAACCCCTACCTGGCTGAATCCCAGCTGACTCCAGACACATAAGAAATGTTCACCAATTACCAGCCACTAAGGTCTTGTGGTTGCTTTTATCCAGTATTACCGTGGCAGTAGATAAATAATACAAATTTTTAAGGGCATAATGGTTAGCCTAAAGGTCTGTATACCCAAGTTGAGAACCCCTGGTCTTTTAGGAGACACAGAGAAGGAAGCAGGATTTACAGCATAGGATATTGAGCACTACAGTGGGGTAAATATAGGTGCTTTAGGAGCACCTAACAAGGTCTTGCTTTGCAGGGGAGGTGATGTCCAATCTGAGATCTGACGAACAGGCAGGGATTGGTCAACTTAAGATGGAGAGGAAATGGTTCCAGAAGCGGGAATCCACAAGCACGGGAACCACGAGATGCAAGAGCACATGCAGTGAGTCATTTTGGTGGGACTGCAAGCAATTCAGTTGACCAGCACTAGGTAGTTCTCCAAAAAGTGGGAGAGGAGCCCTGAACACTTCCAATTTTTGAGAATGCTGATATGTTTAAAAAAGAAAGATATACTAAAAAAAGAGCACAAGATAATGATATAATTTAAGTCATTTTTACAGAATGAATAAACTGTTTTAACACCGGGGGGAATATACTCATCCTATGTGCAGTCCTATTTGGATGCAACATTAAATGCCTAAACATGTCCTTCATAAATGTGAGAACTGGGACTAGTGGCCTTCCTGTCCCCCCACCCCAATCTGGCTTAAAATAGAGGGTGTGAAGACAGAGGAGGTGTTAGTGAGAGTTGAGACTCAATAATGCCTTGTTCAACTGAATCAAAATGAAGTGGATAAATTTCAGATTTCAACGAGAAAGTGCACCCTGGCTCAGCGGGGGTCCTCTCCAAAGGCTCCTTTATGTGCATAAACTGGAAATCCTTCAACCCCAAATCAAGTGCTTGGTGCATGGAGCCCCGTCTTTGCTCTCCTGGTGACCAAGAGGCCCCCAGCCATGCTGCCAGCCCCTCAGAATTGGTCCAAATGGCTCACTGCCCCAGAGAGGCACAGAGGTGATGACGGTGTCGCATCGCCACCTAGTGGCCACTTCTGAGAAACCGTTTTCTCCTTCATTTCTGGGATTTATGGGCCCACCCAGGGGAATCTTCTGCTTGGGAAAGTGCTGGGAGAACAGGCAGGACCTGGAGAAGTCTCTCTCTCGCTCTCTCTCTCTCTGTCTCTCTCTATATATACATATGTATGTGTGTGTGTGTGTGTGTGTGTGTGTGTGTGTGTGTGTGTGTGTGTGTGTGTATGTGTATATATATAAAATACTTTGCCCAGATCCCAGCATGCAACACAGCGTGGTACTGCAATTATTAACATCATCATCATTATTATTGCCATGATACTGTAGAAATACCTGAGTCTCTTTGAAATTAATCGGGCTATGAGAAAACGAGATTTTTGAAGATAATTAAGAACCCACTTCCCCCTTTAATTTCATTCAATAAACAGGTATTACCTGTTTAATATATGCCAGCACTGTGCCATGTGTCTGGGACAGCATGAAGATATAAAATGGCCAAGACGTGGTCCCTGCTGAAGACATTTCCAGTCCAGAAGGAAAGGTAGCACGTAAACAGCCAGCTCTCGAGTGCTAAGTAGAGACACGGCCAGAGTGCCGGCTATGAGAGTGCAGAAGCGGCAGTGATTCCTTTAGATGCCTGTGGCTTCCCTCAACTCTCGGATAAAACCCTGGCCCTTGCCATGGTCCCACGTGGTCTGGCCCGGCTGCCTCTCTGTGCTGCTTTGGGGCCTCTCTCCAGCACCTTGGAGAACTCCTGGCCTCGCTGGGCTGAGGGAAACTGCATGAGGGTGCAGGCCAGGCAGAAGGCGGGAGGAGGGCTTGGGGGCGTTGTTTCTGGAGGCCAGTTTCAAGCTGGATGACCCTGGGCAAGTCACTTAGCCTCACTGATGGAAAGGGTGTTAACAACAGCATCCACCTCATGGGTTTATGTGAGGAGGGAATGAGTTCATATAAGGCGCTTAGTTTCTGTCACTTGCTAAACCCTCCGTATGTTTATTACCAACTGTGCTCTGCAGAAACCTCTTGGATTCTTCATGAGATCTGGGTCCAGTTTTGTAGACTTTTAGGCATTTTTCATTATTAAAGCTTGTTCCAGTGCACTGAAAACTTCGCTCTCATATACGGTTCAGCACTCCCCACCCATCCATTAGGGCTCCCAGAACTGGGGGTAAGGAAGGCACCTGGTCAGCTTCCTTCTTTCGTCTCTCCTTGAATTGTCCCCTCTATCATCCTGTGTGACTCTAAACCCCTTAGGGGCCTCTCATGGGCCTGTGGCCTGGCAGCAAGGACAGGAGGAAGGAAGATTCCACTCCCGTTGCTCACATTTGGCCCGGGCATGGTTGAGGAGAGGACAGGGAATGCAGCTGATTCACTCTCGTGCTGGGGAGGATCCCGGCGGAGGTGGCACGTGTGGCTTCTGTGAAAGCTGTTCAGCCTCACACCGTCGACTCCTTCTCCAAGGATGTCTCTGAAGGCAAACCTGTGGTGCTTTGTTTACCAGTTCACCGTCTTCTCTGGGGTGCCATCCCAGGATCTGGTCTGCTCAACTGTGGGACCCACGGGGGCAGGCCCCGTCTGCTGCCACTGTAGCATCAGCTCTGGGTACAGTACCTGGCATGTGTGGGTCTTCAACAAATGCTCGTGGTGTGTGTAATATGTTCCCTTTGCAGGATCAGAAAACAGATGAGATTACTGTCTCCGCTCACCATCTGATGTTCTTAGACAAAGTGAGTAAAAGAACCAAAACGTGCACTGTGCATCTCCCAGGGAAGGGGCACACACACCGCCTGCAAGTCCCTGCTCAGGGCCCCGGCACTCAGAGAGGCTGCTGGCCTGCTCTTTTGACAAGCATGCCTCTAAAAAATAGTGGGGGGATTCATCTCTTTGTATCCCAATGAGGCAAAGGGAAGGGAAGGAGGTTATTAAAAGGGGACTTTCGCCTGTGGCCTCAAACCTAAGAAACGATGGGTGCCAAGTAGACCCCACCCATCCATTGGGAAGCTGGATCATACGTGTAGGCCTGGCCAAAGGCATTGCCAAAAGCTACTTCTGCTTTCATTAGACCTCCACCCATCTGCAAGCTATGCAGGGAAAAGCCAAGACTCACAGGAGACTGGAGAGATAAAAAGCAATGAGATCTCTGAAGAGAGGTATTGGTGTTCAGTGTCGGCTGCTCTTCACATGTGAGTGAGAAGGAGAAAGGAGCTTCAGGGCCACAACTTCTGGACAGACGAAGGATGAGAGCTTTAGGAGAACTCTCGAGGCACTGGGTACGTGGTTTCCGAAGGCTGGGTGGGAGCCAGGCTCATGCTCAAAGAGTTTACAGCCAAGAGGCTGTGGCTGAATACAGAAGGCTGCCTTGGGAACAAACTGCACCTCCACTGAGGGTGGGGACAGAGCCTAGGAGGGGGGGGGGGGTCCAGAGGGAAGCCTGGAGGGAAGAGCCAGCCAGGAACCTTTTAGAAAAAGACCTTGTCTGAATATGTCAGATGGTAAGAATTTTTATGTAGTTTTATTGAGACATAATAGGCATACAATAATCTGCACATATTTAAAGGATACAATTTATCACACCCATGAAACCATCTCCACAGTCGAGATAGTGAACATGTCCATCACCCCCCAAATATCCTCCTGCTCCTTTAGAATCCACTCGCCCCACCTCTTCTCCCCTTTAAAAGGCAATCATTGCTCTGCTTTCTGCCACAATAAATTCTTAGGTACTTCTGAGCATTTTATATAAATAGAATCATGCAGTATGCACTCTTCTCATCCGCCTTCTCTCACTTGGTGTCATTATTTTTGGATGCATCCACCTTGTTGTGTGTATCAATAGTTCACTCCCTTTGAATGCTCAGTGGTACTCTGTGGTGTGCACATACAGCAATTTGTTTCTCCATTCATCTGTTGATGGGCATTTGGGTTGTAGGTGGAAGGAATTTGACTAATTATCTTCTGCTTCATTATTTTTAGAAATATTCTATTGTCACGTGTGTTGCTTTTATAATCAGGATACCGGTTAATTTTTTTTAATTGAAAAGGAAGAAAAGGATCCTGCCTGTGAGGGATTCCTGCAGAGAGTGAAGCGATTTCAGCAGAAGGAGGGTACCACTGGGTCCCCAAGTGTTGAAAGAAAGGAGTCAAAAGCACCCACTCTCTGGTGACTTCACCAGCTTAGGAAGCTGCAGTCAGAGGGCTCACTGAGAATTCACAAAAGTGCCACATGGAGGAAGATGCAGCTGTGTATACCCAGCACACCCAGGTGTGTGGAACGTGGAAACCACTCCTGTGCCTCCTGTCCTTCCCACCTATGGTCCCAGCACAGAAGGGGCCTAAAATGCCTGCTGGAGGGTCGGGGAGGTGAGGTGGGAACACTTTCCCCCACTGCTGACTTCCAAACCCGAAACGGGCCAAGGTGGTGGAAGGAGAGTCTGGGGTTTACATATTAATTAGACTGGATTAGATTTTCTCTTACCTGAAAATACCAAATAACTTTATTATATTATTATTATTATTATTATTATTATTATTGTAATTGTCTAGGAGTGACCATAAAAACCATTGCATTGGCCCAAAATGTCACCCAGAACAGAAAGCAGGTGAAAATGGGCAGATGTGAGAAACAATGACGCTGTTTTCTGCATGAGTCTAGCTAATTCAACAAACCAATTGCCAAAGGTCTGACCAAATGGCACCACAAGGCAATAATTTCAACTTTAAGAAAGGGCAAAAAAAGTAAACACAAACATATATGCTCATACGCTTAAAAACAAACTTGCTTTGCTGGAATAGTTGCCTCCTTATACTTTCAGGGGCTCAAGTTGAGGCCATGGGAGAAGCCCCTCTGCATCCTCTCTCATCACTGAGCATCCTGTGGAAACTGAAGGCCGTTTAGACCCGGGAATGGATGTACAGAAGGATGGAGGCAACACGGGCCATGTGGCTGTCGCTCAGCAATGCAGTGGAACTCATCACAGGGTGAAATCGTGATGGTTTCATCCCTGGGTGTGCTAAAATACTCTCCCATTATAATCAAAACAATCAGCACAGTCTTGCCCAGAGGGGGAAGACAACACTAATTTTGCCAATCCCCGGAATTGCACATAATAGATTCACTGTATATATTAGAATGAAAGGTCCATACCTGATGGCCATTCTACATCAATGAGTCCTCCTCAGTGCACACAATAATCATAGCTACATTTGTTGAACCTTGTCACTATCATCCTTGCAATAGCCCTGTGAGGAATCCCATTTTACAGATGGAAAAACTGATGTTCAGCAATGTTAGATTACATGCTCACGATTATATAGATAGAAAGCAGCAGAGGCAGATTTAGACCCAGGTCTGTTTGGTTCCAAATCCCAGGATCTTTCTACCATGTAGCACCGGCACTGTGGCTATTGCTGAGTGAGATGGTGGAGGAGTATGGTTAGTGTCAAACTTTGAAGTGCTGGCCTTCTGAAGTGCCGGATGGCTGCCACCAAGAGGAAAGGCCAGCCGAGTGTCTTCCAAGATGTCTCATAAACTGCCATTACTTACCTTGGGGAATCTTCCATGATCCCAGGTCTGATGCTTGGACGCTACAAAATCTGCAAAGGGATCCATCCATCTCTCAGTTGCGACACTTTGCCCAAGGACAGACACTGACAGATGAGGCAGAATGCCAATTCCTTCGTTCTCGGTGAGAAGTTGCTGGCACCAAGAACTAAAAGCTCAAATTCCACAGAATTATCCCAATCTCTCCCTGTAGACAGACTCCGAGAGAAGCCAAATCACAATTTGAAAGTTTCTGATGAGCCTGAAGTCAGAACAAGGGGAATTTAATAATCCAGTGTTTAAGGCACCCAGCTGGGAGAGCCTAACTGTTCCGTTCCACCGGGAGGATGGTCTTGCCAGAAACCAGAGATGTTTCAAATGTGTGGGCTACACCCTCTGCCCCTGTACAATCAGAACTCTTCCAGTCATGGGCAAAGGCTCCCTTTTGCCCTAAATGTGCTGGGGTGGTCCTGCTGCTGTATCCCTCTGGCATTCCCATTTTGTGTTTACTTCAGAATTGACCAGTCTTTCCTTTGATGGGCACGTCCTTTCTTAGTGATCATTGACTCACTCCGGTAACTGGGGAGGCTTGTCCACCTGGGAGCTGTGTTCCGCTGACCGCATATCTGTGCTGGGATCCACTGTGTGATTCCACAGCGTAACTCCCAAAAGGGAATCTTACCTCCTTCATTCCAGATCCTTAAAGGCAAACGTCTACTGTGCCCAAAGAAGGGGGGCTGGGGGAAACATAGGTGCATTCTTTGTATGTAAAGACCCTTCTATACTTATATATTAGATTTTTAAAATGGGAAGGCAGTTTTAACTAAGGTGCATACAACTTTTGTGGACAGAGAACCCAGAAAAGAAGGGATGGGTATTAGCTCTCAAGTGCTTAATAAGGGCTTGGTGCTGTGCTAGGGGCTTTTAATCAGCACAACAATCCTATAAAATAGTTACTAGTGCCACCACTTTATGGTTGAGAGAGTGAATCTCAGAAAGGTTAAATGACAGCTAGTTTCCGGAGAACTGGGATTTCTACACCAGCCTGTCTGACTCTGAGACTCTACTGGGAACCCAAGTGCCAAGGAAAGTGCTAATGTACGTGAAGGTGAATTGCGAGCTGCCAATGAGGGATGGGTTACAGTGTCTAAAACAAAAAGGAAGGTTGGGCAGCCATACTTCCTAATTAGCAAGCTGCTTTTTCAGCTAAAACAGGAGTAACCTAGAATGTTTTGCAAAAAGGCTTTGATACCTGAACTGGTTGCATTTTCCATAATGATGCCATTTAAATCTGACACCAGACAGACTGAGTCCTCCTGCAACAAACCAGCTTGGTGGGTCCTTCATTTAATTCCATCCCAATCACTAGGATGGCGAGGTCGAAGGCTGCCAAGCTCCTTCAAACATAAAAGAAAAATAAGTTCCCGTCAGAAGCCCAGGACTGCAGTGACAGCTGTGCACAGACTCACCCACACTTGTAGGCAGCGAGTCCTTTTAAGAAATAATAAGCGTCTCAAAGGGACAGGGGAAAAGCTTGCTGTAGCTGTGGCCAGGATGCAGTCCACTGGGAACCCTGCAATACCTCCCATCATTCAGACAGGCCCCTGAGATCTCTGTCCTGGCAGTTCCTGCTTGATGCCCCCAAACCATCCTGTTTTTAGCTTGCTGACCCTTGTCATTTTATGTTGCGAGAAAAGACAAAAAGGAGCCTTGAGGAGCTCCCACTTCCAGAGATAACAAGACTCAAAATATGGGGCAGAAGAAGCACGAGAAGACGGTGGAGTGTCACCATGGCACAGTGCTGGCTTCAGATTCCTGGCACCAGGTCCTCCCTCACTTAGACACATTCTTGGTCTACTCAGTTCAGGATTCCAGATGTCAAGATCTGGAAAGAAAGAAAAAGGAGAGCAAGGAAAGCAAGAAAACAGGCATTTATAAAGCTGTTTTTTAAGTATATTTGATTTCATTTAGTCCTCCAAATACCACTGTAATTATCTGCAGCTAATGGAGGAGGAAACTGAAGTGCAGAGAAGTTAAACACATCTCAGGTCAGAGACTTGGCAGGATGGAACCCAGACCCGGGCAACAGGAAGTCCACACGTGTCACTGAAGTGCGGATTCAGAAGACCACCGTGTGCCGATGAGGGAAGGGAAATTGACAAGTTTACTAACTGAGCACCAAAGTGTCCTCAGCCAAAATGAATTTTTTTAAAGAATCTTGTATGTCAGTATTCTGTTCCTTTCTCCCCCTTCTGTTAAGCCACATGGGGTAGGCAGAGTAATGGTCCCCCAGGATGACCATGTCCCCTGGGACCTGTGAATTGTTAGGTTATATGGAAAGGTGGAGCTAAGGTTGCAGATAGAATTAAGGCTGCTAATCAGCTGACCTTGAGATGGGAAAATTATCCCAATTTATCTCAGGGGGCTCTATGTAATCATATTGGGTCTTGAAAGTGGCAGAGGGGGTCGGAGAAAGAGCTATGACAACGGCAGTGGGGTCAGAGAGATGCTACCTCGTTCACGCTGAAGAGGGGGAAAGGGGCAACGAGACAGTGAAAGAGGACGGCCTCCAGACTCTGGAGAAGGACAAGGAAAAGTTTTCCTCCCTCGGGCTACTGGGGGAATCAACCCTGCTGACATCTTGGTTTCTTCCCAGTGAGACCGATGTCAAACTTGCAACCTACAGATGATAAATTTGCATTGTTTCCTGCCACTAAATTTGAGGCAACTTGTTACCACAACAAAATAAAGCTGATACACCACTGGGGAAACCACGTCACTATGCAACAAGGTGGGTGCCGGCTTTCACGGTGTTAGGGCACGGATCTCAGAAAGAAGCAGACCCGGCTTCAATCCCAGCCCGACCACGTCTGTCTGACAAAGTCTGATCATCCGTCTCACTCACAGTAGGACGGTCTTGCCAGGAAACACTGAAATAGCCAAGTCTGTCAGTTAAAACCCCATCTTGGTTAGGAATGGTTCGGTTGTGTGGAATACACCCCAACTCATCATCAAAGGTCAGGGAAAAAGGAAGGCCATGAAGAGCAAGACTTAATGGAACTAGAAATTTAGTAGGTGACATTCTCTCTCTCTCTCTCTCTCTCTCTCTCCCCCTCTCTTTCTCATCTCCCGTCTTTTCTCTTCCATGAATATCTCATTTGTGCACCTCTTCTTGCAGACACTTCCTTTCTCTCTGCTCTGTGTGTCTAAGGCTTCAACATGGCCACGCCGGGACCGCGCCCTCTGTCCCAGTGATGTTCCAGCCTCCCAGCCTGGTTCTCCCCTATCCCTGATCCAAATGGTCCAAACCCAGTGAAACGGATAAGCCAGCTCCAGTCTGGTGTCTACTCCTAACTCTATCTGGCATGGTCAGGAGGGAGGGGCAGGGAGCTGGGGCGTTTGCTACAAAGGCCTGTCTCATCTCGGGCTGTGGGTTGGGCCGGCCCTTTAGGACGGCATCAGGGAGCAGGGAGGAGATGGCATCTTCAGCACGGCCAGCACCCAGGGATGTCCTTATCCCTGGAAACAGTCATGCGTCACTTCTGTCGGCTGAGCTGTCCTCCTCCCTCCTCCCTCCTCCCTCCCCCCCTCCTCCCTGCGCAAGCCAAGGGGAGCCTGCTTGCCTCTGTGACAACTCTTTCTGTCCCTCCATCCTCTGATTGACATACTCCTGTTTAATATGTTAATATATTCCACCAAGTTATATTCAAACAGTGCTGGCCTGAGAAACATTCTGTATATTTCTTGTGACTTTGCATATTTCAACAGTTGTAGCTCTCAAAGGAAAAGAATGATTGCCCAGTTCTTGAGAGAAGGGGCACCTCACTGTGGGCCCCAAGTTCTGATGATCATAATAATTACTAATGATAATATTGTTAATAACAACTTTACTTAGGGGTTTTTTACAGTTCAGAAATGCAATCCTTACAAACAATTTAATGTGGTAGAGAGGATAAACAACAACATAGATCAAGAAAATGAAGTTCCGAGAGTTGGAATGATTTGTGCAAGGTTTTCTGACATTGAGTGGTGCTCAGATCTAAAGAAAATACTAATTGTTTTCATTTATTAAAAAGTAATTCTAGGCAATCTGTATTTGCTGTTTCTGATCCTCACACGAGCCCTTCCATTTGAGACTTTGCCCCAAGTCCCACAGTCAGTGGGAGCATCTGACTTGAAAGCCCAGGTTCTGCCCCAAGTGCCCCATCTGTGTCCCTGAATTCTTAGAAGTGCCTTAGATAGGACCCTCCTGTCTACCCTTCAAGGCTCAGCCCAGACACCACCTCTTCCGCAAAGCCTTCCCGAGCGCTCCTTGCACACTTAGCTGCTCCTTCTCCAGGGTTCCCCAGCAACCAGCACAGCCACAGATAGTTACGGAGGGCTGTCTGCGTGCCAGGCCTGACACTAAGGGCTGCGCATACAGCTGGGAGGGAACCAACATGGCTCCTACCCTCAGGGAGCCAAAGTGTGGCAGGCAGGTGAGTGTGGGGAGGGCATGCTGAGTGCGAGGGAGTGCCCCTTCGGGGGCAGGGGCTTTACCTACAAGGCCAAGACCCTGGCACCTGAGACACTGGCATGTATACCAGGGCATGAGGGAAGAGCCCAGCATAAGTAGGTGGAGGAAGGAATTGAAGAGCATCTTAGGCAGGAGGACGGCAGGGATAGGGACAGAGACAGGATGGCACGTCCAGGAACTGGAAGTTCCCCAGGGTGACTGGAGTATAGAGAACAAAGGGCTGAGAAGCCCAAAGGGAGCTAGAAAGTTAGTCCGGGCTTTGGGTCTGGCTTCAGAATTTGGGCTGTGTCCTAAGGTCAAGGGAGCCCTGGAATTTTTTTTGTTTTTTTAACAGTGTGTGAATTAAAATTGTTTGGCTTCAAGGAATAGAAATTAGCCCAAAGCAGCTTAAGTGAAATGAGGGGATTTATTACAAGTATTCACAGAAATTTGATGAATCCTAAGAGCATGAATAGGTCTCAGGAAGAGCCTGGACTCATGATCTGGAAACCCTTAGGGAAGCCCAGAGTCCGTCTGTCTCTCTGTTGCTTATACCGCCCTGTGCATGTGCTTCATGAGTTTCTCCTTCTCTGTTTGTAACTTTATTTTCTCCGCTTCTCCAACAATAGGGTGGACAACAGCCACCCTACAACCCTCAGGTTATATATAATGCTTCTATCTCATGGACATTATGCTAAGTGAAATAAGGCAGGCACAGAAACACAAATACTGCAGGATCTCACTCACATGTGGAATCTAATACAATCAAACCCATAGCAGCAGAGAGCAGAATGGCAGCTGGGGAGGGGGGCGGGGAGATGTCGCTCAAAAGGTACAAACTTCCCTCGATGCGGGAGGAGTAAGTTATAGGGACCTAAGGTACAGTGTGGTGACTATAGTTAGTGACACTTCATTGCATCCTCGAAACGTGCTATGAGGGTAGGTGTTAAGTGTTCTCACCACACACACACAGAGATAGTCCCCACGTGAGGTGACGGAGATGCTAACTAGCTGGGTAGTGGTGATCCCTGCACAATGTACAGTACATGCATATGAAAACATCATGTTGTACACCTTAAAAATACATAATTGTTATGTCAATTATACCTCAGGAAAGAAGAAAGAAAAAAAGGAGAAAGGAAGAAAGGAAGGAAAGAAGACAGGGAGGAAGGGAGGAAGGAAGGGAGGCAGGAAGGGAGAAAAAGGTTCTAGCCACATAGAGAGACAGAATGATGTTTACTGATCCCAATTCAAACTTCACGGAGACAGAGTTCATTTAAGCCAGTTTGGGCTCACGGGAAGCTCAAGCTCTCACATGCAATGTGGCTTCCAGAGGACAGCGTGGGTCTCAGAGGAGAGAAGCTGGCTCCTGCTATGGACATAATCAGATCCCCACGTCAGCAGGGAGCAGCGGTGGAGCTGTGGAGACCAGCGCGGTGCCTCATCCAGGCAGGGCCAGGTGAGCGCTTGGACAGGGAGGGGGGCGTGCGGCTGGGGAAACTGTCCAGAGATACGGAGGAGGGAGAACTGACAGAGCTTGATGATTTCGTTGGACATGAGGTATAAGGACAGGAATGCCAGGTGATTGTCAGGTTTCTAGCTTGGCCAGCTGGGTGGACAGTAATGCCACTAATAAAATGTCTAGGACAATTGGAATAGAAACAGGTTGGGGTGGGTGCAGTTCAGAGAACAAGGAATTCCATTTGGGACAGGTGGAGTTTCAGGCAGCCTGTGAGGTGTCCGAGCAGAGCACCCTGGTGGGCTGTGGCCCATCTAGCTCTGGAAGGAAGGGTTGCCTTTCCAAGCCTGGCACAGTGATGGTGGTTAACACAATGGAGGTGAAAGAAATGGCCTAGAAGGAGGCTTCGGACAAGCACTGGGAAATTCCAACTTTTCATTGCTCGGGGAGAGGAGAAGAAACCAGAAGTGCAGGCTGAGAATGAACAGCCCGAGGGAGGGCAGGGGCACCAGAAGAGAGTCATGCTAAGTGGATGTTTCAGAAAGAACGAAAGTGTTGTCTTTGACAAACACTATGAGCCCAGGGGAAATGAATGCAAAATGTCCCGTAAAACAACTCATTTATGGTATTATATTTCTTTTGTCCTGTCTATTTCTCCACTGGCCTGGAAGCTCCATTAGTAAATGTGTTTTCGTGCCTTTATTCCTAGCAATTGGCCCAGATGTCTGGCACAGAGTAAAGTCTCAGAAACTGCTTGTTGAATGAATGAAGATGCCATAGGCATTCAGAGATGCTAAGAATGACTTCTGGATGAGACAGAAAACATACAGCGAGTCTTCAGTGATTTGCAGTACACTAACAGGCGAGTCACCAGGATCTCTGAACAGAAATGCAGTCTCCCCGCCGTCCTTTCTGCGAATAACGCGAGGAGGGCTCCCACGGACGGCCTACCTGGAATCACAGTCCCTTCAGTGGCCACCACTCAAAGAGTGACTTGGGTACTTGAAAACCATTTTAGTTATGTGCTTTTAGTGTTCCAATTGTATTTGCATAATTAAATTTCATTATCTAAAACGTCGAGGGCATCTTCAGCCTAATCCTCGGCTGCATCACCTAAAGACTCTGCCATTAACGGGGTTTTCCCTCTATTTGTGAAGCACGTGTACAATCGCATGTGTCAATAGACACTCACAGCCAGAAATCCGTGCTTGACCCCAGCTAGCCAGACAGATGGAAAATTCTAAATATCACCTTTCTTTTTGTTTGTTGGAAGTGTAAACAGCTACTCATTCATAATGTGGGGGTCGCTCTTACTCAAGTGCATAGCTATTGTCAGGGATAAGTAGCCGTGGGCCTGAGCCAAGGTGGCAATGACTCAAAGAGGATCCTGACAATGACGACAATGATGCCCCACTGGACCGGACTTAAACCTGAGCTGATACTTACTGATGGGGGGCCCAGGGGAGGAAGCCCGCAGCCACAGCAGTCCAGGGACACTGGGCAAGGGATGTGGGCAGAGGAGCTTCGAGTGGTGGGTATCTGCCAGTCGGTACAGAAGTATTTCTGCATTTTAATGACTTCAGTGGCCGTACCTCTTTGTACTTGCTGATGACAAGGTCTGGGCAGCAGCCTAAGGCATGCCAGGTCAGGCTATCACAGTCCTACCTACTTAACAGATTAAGAAACTGACATTTAATGAGATAAGTTTTGAGTAAAGGCCTATAGCCAGTGGCAGAAAAATTGTCCATGGAATTCCCTTCATTCCCAAACCCAGTCTACATCATCACCCATAAATTTCCCCCGGAACTGTAATGAGAAACCAAATACCTGTCACTCATGAGTATTCTAACGCTGGACTTGCTCAGCAACTGTACCCTCATCACAATGGCTATATGTTTAGAAAGAGGTATTTTTTTTCCATGGAAAAATCCATAATTTTTTATTATGGAATTAATTATGGATCCTAAAAAAGGCTGGTTCAAGGGAGAAGCAGACAAATTCTGAACTATTCCCCCAGGGTGAACCCCACTGCAGGTGACCCGCCTGACTCAGTTTCACGACACAGAAGACCGACCTCAGTGACTTTTTCACATACCTAATATTCCAGGTATGAGACACGATAATGAATTGTGTGTTCTGATAAGCAGGGTGGCAATTACCGCGGAGGTTGCTAAGTAGTCCTGGAAAAATCACCGTATAAGATGTAGTTTGCAGTTCTGTGACAAGGGTCTGAAAAGGAAGCACACAACGATTCCTCGTGGGTGAGGCTCGTGCTAGACATGTTTTAATTATTAACTTAACTATACGGGTGAAGCAATAGGTGGTAATTTAGCTCCTTCGCTGACACTTAATTCTTGCTCCCTCAGCCCCAGGCTGGGGAACTCTTCAAAAGCAATTTAAGGAATTTGTTCTAGAATATATCCAGCTACATCGGGGCCCCACCTCCTCATGTCCCTAACCTCATTTCTCTGAATCTTTGAGGCAGCAATGGGGGGCATTGGCCCAGGTGGCCCTGGCTTTGAATGTGAGGCTGGCTGTGCCTAGCGCAGTGTTCAAACAATGCACTTCTCTCATTCTGAAGTCCAGAAATTTCCAGGGAAGACAGAAAGGGGGAATAATGTGCCTGGACTGAGGGAATGTTTCTGGACTCCCGATTTCAGAGTGGGGGAAGTGGATGCAAGGCTTTTCGAGTAAATATTTCTCCTCCCCGTTGCCCCTCTAAGGTTTTGCATGTTCTTATTTTCCAAAAAGAGCCACTTCATTTCCCTTGGAATGTTAGTGGAATTTATTTAAATGCGATGTTTCTCTGACCTATGCCTGCTAGACCTAAGGGAGCAGCACCAGGCGTGATGGAAAAGGAAAGGAAGAGTTGTGACCCAGAGAAGACAGACCCCTAGCACTTTTCCCGGAAGCCACCTTGTTGGGAACGTGGACAACTTCTAAGGGACTCAGGGAGCCACGTGGAGCCCAGCCATCAAGGCTAGACCACTGATGCCGAGCTTGGGAGCTGTATGGCTGACTGCTTAACCCAACCAAGTGGAGGCTGAAGCTACTGATTGTATGTTT
The DNA here is from genome assembly GCF_020740605.2 of Lemur catta. NCBI lineage: Eukaryota > Metazoa > Chordata > Mammalia > Primates > Lemuridae > Lemur > Lemur catta. The sequence goes on from NC_059142.1 coordinate 8,612,058, forward strand.
AGTACTCAGTTAAGGTTGGTTTAAAAAACTGGGTCAGGATACACATGTGCATTAGTGATTTTTATAAATAGAAGTATCCACATATATGTATGTAGCAAATGTGGATCGTACCATACTCTCTACTGTTTTGTAAACTGTGTTTCTGTTTTCACTTAACAATGTATCATGAACATCTCTCTAAATCAATGTTTATCTTGTTTTGTCATTTGGTGGCTATAATGTTAGGAAGTGATTTATTTTGTCACCTAGTGGATGCATAGTCTTAAAAGGTATTTCATTAATTTTCTATTGTGGGACATTTGTTTCAAATTTTTCTCTACAATTCATAGTATAGGGCAGGACACCTGTCTTGTCCCACT